>NW_028324228.1:5653928-5966785 GCF_054372755.1 Phalangium opilio
ATAAAAGTCAGTTTTTAAGTTGTTTTTAGAATTCTACCAATTAAACCTTCGTAAAGGGGACTCGGTGACGCAATAGTAGCGCGTCTGACTCCAGATCAGAAGGCTGCGTGTTGGAATCACGTTCGGGTCAAAGAAATAATAACAAGTTGGGAAAACCAAAATATTACCTCTCCGAGTCAAGAGGTCTACTACTACAAACTTATTTACCTAGATATGGAATTATTTCTCTTTTTTCAAGTAAAAATTTACGAAATATTGAAGCAGTATTCCAAGCATATCGAATAATACAGTGAAGCAGACGACATTTTACATCCATTAAGGATAAATCTTGGACACATGGAAATCAGTCAATGGGGAAAAGATCAGGAAATGAAGTCTACGCTTCAGCTGTTTACCGTATATTCTGATAGCTACATTCACAACTGGTTTGCAATGTAAACACTATCGTTTCGTCTCACCTCAACAATATTCTTAGTTTGCCAACATGAATGTTAATTTTAAATAATACCAAAGCTAAATTGTAGCTAGACGCACTAATAGTCAATGCGCACCATAAAGAGAATAAAAAGTCTGTAGCTACTACCCGTTTACCCTTAGCCCTTTTACTATTCTAATTGCCACCATGATCTTTTCTTCTATTATAAAATCTTAACCTGATTATTTAATAGTGTATTTAACTTTCGGCTCACTCTGAACCGTTGATGTCTCTTCATTTCAGACACGAAAATCAAAGCCCAAAGTTTACTTCACCTCAGGCCTCAATTATTTACTCTTTGTTTCACTAAGCCTATTGCGGATGATACTTCATATACCCGTCGGAGTCTAGGTCTTAGTTTTCTTCATGAAATCACTAAACCAAGGATTATTCTATATACAGATGTAGTATAGCTTAAGTAATATATAAACAGCCATTTCAAATAACAATATTAAAAAAAATCTTTGGAATATCAAAATGAAACAGAGCTCTAAAGCTACAAAAGTACTAAATGCAACATAATTACGAAAAATACTTCCACATATTCACTTTATATTATGGAAAAAGGGAATATTAAGGTTCTGTATGATTTCTTAACACATCAACACAAGGCTAACTGCTAACGCGACGCCCTAGTGTAACAATGGACGGACACACACAGACAAAAACATAGACTGCTTTTTAACTCATTCCGTATTAATTTTGAGTTGAGAAACAAGATTATCTTTAATATTCAAATAAATATAATTATTTTTAATTATTTTAATCTTCAATGATTAACATTAATAATAGTTAAATCGATTAAAATAAAGTTATACCTATTATCATCTCAAACTTTGCTAATATTGACGTTTAAAGTGAAGGGTACCCCTCTTCCCGCTTTCTTCAAATTTTGGGGTATATATACGATTCGTTTCCATTATAATAATTGATAAAAACGCATTCGCGTGAACCGATGGTGGAAGCCCTGCCATTGGGAGGCTAGACGTTTCTCGTAACCCTAGCCGATCGCCGCGTATATCTTAAAACCAAACGATAACGATGGAGAAGAAGCCGGAATGGACAAATAACCGAAGATGGTGGTGCATTGAAGCTGGTGTCAATGTTGGATTGACGAAGAACGGAAGATGGTGGTGCTTACGAGCCAGCAAGTACAGGCTAGTGTCCATGTGGGATGGACAAAGACTAGCAGATTGTGGTCCTTAGAAGCCAGTTAGTAAAGACTGGTGTTGGTAGATGAATGGTCAAATTTCCGTGAACCGCGAACGCGTTCCGGAAATCGGGTATTTGTTTGCTCCAATTTGTAAACTGCGAACGCGGTCACGTGGGGTCTGACAGACAGACAGACAGACACACACACAGACACACAGACAGACGCGGCCGGTGTAATACCTCTCCAAGACATACGTCACTCGGAGAGGTAAAAATCAGTTTTTAAGTTGTTTTTAAAATTCTACCAATTAAACCTTCGTAAAGGGGGCTCGGTGGCGCAATGGTAGCGCGTCTGACTCCAGAACAGAAGGCTGCGTGTTCGAATCACGTCCGGGTCAAACAAATAATAAAATTTAGTTTTTACGTTGTTTATAGAAATTCTACCAATTAAACCTTCGTAAAGGGGACTCGGTGGCGCAATGGTAGCGCGTCTGACTCCAGATCAGAAGGCTGCGGGTTCGAATCACGTCCGGGTCAAACAAATAATAAAGGTTAGTTTTTACGTTGTTTATAGAAATTCTACCAATTAAACCGTCAGGGGGCTCGGTGGCGCAATGGTAGCGCGTCTGACTCCAGATCAGAAGGCTTTGTGTTGGAATCACGTCCGGGTCAAAGCAATAATAACAAGTTGGGAAAGCCAAAATTTTACCTCTCCGAGTGGAGATGACTATCACTACCCCTTAAACAACCTAAATATATGCATCTATCGCTTTTTTTAATTCTTTGCAAGAGCAGGAATTGAATTTTAAAATAGTCACTTAATTACCCCTATATTATTAAACTTATCGACTTCATACATGTATATTATCATCATTTCTTGTCTTAAATTACCTTCGACGGCCGAACGAGGTTCATCTTACATAATATAGGGACGATGTCATATATTTTAACGTTCACTTTATTCACTTTTCATTTAATTCAAGACCATAACATTCTGAAAGTACATTAGGCTCAGAAGACGGTATTTATAATATTACATTAGGCTCAGAAGACAGTATTTATAACACTTCAACAATACTTCAATATATACAAAGCAATAAATAACATAATACATTAAACTGTACAGGAAAAGTTAAATATAACCTAATTAAAACCATAAAACCCACAATACATATGGGAACAAAAGGTTATTGAAAAACCATTAACAGAACAGTATTTATAATTCTTCAACGTTTTTATCTATATACAACATTGAATAGTTATTTAACATTATATATTGGAACCTTCAGCATAATTTAACATTAAGCAAATTCGAACCATAAAAACCGACAGCGCATATGGGAAAAAGGGTTCTGGGAAAACCCATTTGGGGAAAACCCATTTGGGAAAAACCATAATCACAGTTGAATTATTAATATTAAAACACTTATTTTTAAATTGTTAGTTGATTTTTCACTCTGACGTCTGAGCTATCCACGAATAAATTTATTAATAGCATTATCGAACGATGCAATGGATGTCAAATATTCATGTCATAATACAAGCTAATTCGAACCATAAAAACCCACAGCGCATGTGGGAAAAAAGGCTCTGGGAAAACCCATTTGGGAGAAAACCATAATCACAGTTGAATTATTAATATTAAAACACTTATTTTTAAATTGTTAGTTGATTTTTCACTCTGACGTCTGAGCTATTCACGAGTAAATTTATTAATAGCATTATCGAACGATGCAATGGATGTCAAATATTCATGTCATAATACAAGCTAATTCGAGCCATAAAAACCCACAGCGCATGTGGGAAAAAAGGCTCTGGGAAAACCCATTTGGGAAAAAACCATAATCACAGTTGAATTATTAATATTAAAACACTTATTTTTAAATTGTGAGTTGATTTTTCACTCTGACGTCTGAGCTATCCACGAATAAATTTATTAATAGCATTATCGAACGATGCAATGGATGTCAAATATTCATGTCATAATACAAGCTAATTCGAGCCATAAAAACCCACAGCGCATGTGGGAAAAAAGGTTCTGGGAAAACCCATTTGGGAAAAAACCATAATCACAGTTGAATTATTAATATTAAAACACTTATTTTTAAATTGTGAGTTGATTTTTCACTCTGACGTCTGAGCTATCCACGAATAAATTTATTAATAGCATTATCGAACGATGCAATGGATGTCAAATATTCATGTCATAATACAAGCTAATTCGAGCCATAGAAACCCACAGCGCATGTGGGAAAAAAGGCTCTGGGAAAACCCATTTGGGAAAAAACCACAATCAAATTAGGACTATTAAAAATAAAAACTTCTTCAGACTGTTTAAGGATGAATGTTTCGTGGATAGCGTCCGAAAGAAAGCAATAACCTAGTAGATGAGGCGTAGTTCATAATGTTTCGTTTTTTCGAAACTATTACATAAGTGTATTGGCGCTGTACGTTTCAGATAACAAAGACCAAGACGACTTCAGTTCCACAAAATAGGAAAACTCTGCCTCTTGGCGTTAAGTTTTTCTCCTTTCTGTATTTCCACTGCTAGACCGCTATGCAGCCCGCCCTTGTATTGCTCTAATTGCCGCTCCCATAACATTGAAGGTGCTAGAACTATAGTTCTATTCGATAAATTGCGGCGAGTCCAACTTCTGCTTTGAGCGTTGGCCAACTTTTGAGGACGCTGCAGTGTTACCAACGGCAGATAAGGCCCCAGGAACATTTTCAAAATCACCTCGGCGGCGTTTTGCCGAAAAAAGGGGATTTTCGTCTAGGACTATTGAATTGTTGCCGATTTTTCAGCCATTTCCGCTTCGCCATACCTAATACATTTTTAAAGTACGCTATACAAAATTGCTCCATTCTTCACCAAACCTATGAAACTTGGTGCAACACTTACACTTTGTTCAGTGGTTCGCCTTTACATGAACCCACAGTTGCCGCTCCAGATCTCAGTCATCTGACGCAACCATTTTAACGTTTTCAGAGTTGTATTTCACCTTTATTAAGCCTAAGGATAAGCCTTGAGATATATTTGCCGACGTATTTTCTGAAGAACCACAATAAATCACCTCAACGATTATCCCCATTAACTAATTATCACTATTACATACCTTGTTTACAATTTCGTTGACCTTGTCCTCCATGGTTACCCATGAACTAAACCAATGCTGTAGGGTTACTCATGAATCACTCCAATCCTCTAGGGCATTCATGAACTACGCATATCCTCTAGGGTATTCATGAACTACGCATAACCTCTAGGGTATTCATTAACTACACAAATCCTCTAGGCTACTCATGAACTACGCCAATCCTCCAGGTTACTCATAAAAAATACCATATTTTTAAATGGATTAATACCAAACTTATATGACCGCCTTAAGTGGGTCTCTTAGTCAAGGATCCCAAGCCTTAAGTGGATCTCTTAGTACAGGATCCCAAGCCTAAAGTGGGTTTCTTAGTACAGGATCCCAAGCCTAAAGTAGGTTTCTTAGTACAGGATCCCAAGCCTAAAGTAGGTTTCTTAGTACAGTTCCCAAACTTCCTAAGGGAGATTTGTACAACAATACCACAGATACAAGTTCTCCTTCTATGTAAACATCTAACCAGCAACGTTCCACGTGAGAATTTCTAACAGGAATGTCGCTTCGTAAAACTCTAGTATCTATCTCTTTAACTTCGTTTTCAGGCGTGTCTCTTAAATATATGGACGAACCAAAAGCAACTCTGCGTGCCGTACTTGGCAAGTAAATACCACCTACTTCCTTAAAAGATAGCACTCTAAAATCGTCCGTCTCTTTTTTCCACGTTTCAACAAAACATAACATTTGACTTTGCATTATTACATTGTCTGCTAAAACATCTTCTAAATGAGCATTTAAAGACTGCACGTTATGTACATAAATGAAAACGGGATCATGCAAGAAAGGTAGTTCGATGCTTTTTGTGTCTCACAACCTCTTAAGTTCTAATTCTACTAGGTTGTTTTTGGGTGAATTAGGAACTTTAAATTTTCCATCAATATATAAACCGGAAGCGGTTTTCGCTCTACTACAAGCCACATATAAATGCGCTCTTTCAATATTTTTGTAGCCTTACAATGAACCACTACCGAGGAGTAAGTATCACCCTGACTTTTATGTATCGTAATGGCCTCAGAAACAACCAAAGGCAATTGTTTCCTAGAAACTGGGGCATTATTTTGTCTCCATTTTCTATTAAACGACTTGATGACCTTTTCAACAGGCGTCCACGAAGCCTTAATATTACAATTCAAATATAAACCATGACATTTTTGCCTCAACATTTTCCCAACTTTGGGATCGTCAAACTCCATCCATACCCTGAACGGGATTTTATCCCCGACCCTATTTGTGCCGTACTCTATCTTTCTTAACCAACCGGTCGCGCCATTAGTCCGTCAGAGGTGTCAACATTGTTGGTCATCATGTATCTCGCGCCACACGCAAGAGTCAATTGTTTGGGCAGACCATACGTATCAGACGTTGTAGCGAATTGTGTAACGGTCATAAGAAATAATAGATTAAATTTAACTAACATGTCAATCCACTACAAAAGTACGAAGGAAAAAGGATTAGGCTATCCGGGTTTCTCGCTACCTTACTCATTTCAGGAAGATAAAGTCAGTTTGTCTAGGGGATGATTTTATAGGATAAATTAATTTAAGACGGTATTGAGAGTTACCAATAAGTCGATACCTTTACTATACTTAAACAAATAAACATGGTACGAAGGTCATGACCATACAAAAGTTAATAATACACAATGTCATGCAGGTTCTTAAGGAACCTCTTTAAATAATAATAATAACAACAATAAAAGTAATAAAATAATATAATAAATAAATAATAGTCAACGTCACGTGTGCTGGCGAGCCGTGATCATCTTTGGCGGCGTGCGTCGCGTGTGGTACCGGGCACTGTTGTCTTAATTACAGACGATTGTTTTTAATTGCCCGAGCTCTTTTAGTAATTAAGAGTCTTTTCAAGCGCGGTATTCGGCGCGGGAGAAGAAGAGTTTTTCTTAACTAAACTCCATAGCGAACCGAAACATTTCAAGTTGGTTCCGCGATCTCGTTGATATAAAATTTAGACCTAAGTCTGGGACGTCCAGAGACCAGCTCTCCTCTTCAAAATCGTGGGTCTCTCTGTTCCATGTTTTATATTCTCTCTCAAGTCTTTTTGGGACCCCGCGCCCGAGAGCAATATTGTCGTCTCTTTTTTTTAAAGGCGCCACTTCCATGCCCTTAATGGCTTAAGAAGAAGTCATCGGGGCTCCTCTTTCATCTTTGGTTCTTACCGCCGACCAAATTGTCCTTTCCAAGAAAGTTCAGCTTTCTATAGGTAAAGCGCGCCCGCACACACACTCACGAATAGATCTCATCTTGGTCCTGCTATCAATTAGGGGACCAAGCGCACCCGTACTATATACATATATACAAATATACAACAATGCCTTTACCAATTCTATTTTACTGGTACGTACGTTAAAGGCAACTCTCAATACTTTTTAGTAAAATAAATGAATAAGAAAGATTGTCAAAATTCGTTCGAGGGAAGCTGGAGGGAGAACGCTTCTCGCTTTGAGTAAGGGAAAGATAAGGACTAATGACTTAAGGATATGGGTTTATGACTGTTGGGATTTGAAACAGCAGTTTCGAACTTCTTTGGCCGAGAAAGTCCGAAATTGGTTTATCTACAAAATCTATCCGGAATAGAATTTTGCAGGGAGGTAACAATTATATATTTTCGTGGAATTGACATGCCCAAGAGCTTATTCTTAGAAATAGGAATTTTTAGCGTTACAATACCCCCCAAACTGGCTTCGAACGTCCTCGATCGAACTGATATTTTAACCTTGACAAATTAACTTTTAGTTTGATATTAACATTGACAAATTAACCATTAGTTTCATAGAAAAATTTAAAATACGAACATTGAAAAACTAATCGTTAGTTGGGTATAAACATTAAAAATTTACATTAAGTTATGAGTATGGATTTAAAAAAATTAACATTAGTTTATACGCGTGTATTCAAAAAATTAACATTGGAGATATCTCAGTATATACAAGTGCACTATATAAAAAGAATTATTTCGAAATAACAACAAAATTGCGCTTAAAAATAATATTGTAACTGGTCCTTAAATCACACTTTAGATATGACCTTTCCAGTTACGGGATCCCTGGGTCGTAACACTCGACCTTTAAAAATTGGTTCCGAATCGTCAACCGGCTCATCTATGTCAGATTCTGCTTGGGACTTTGTTAAATCGGATACTAAATTGTCCACTGGTTCATCACTAACGGATTCCGCAGGGAGCGCTACAAAATTTTCGTCGTCTAGCTCACTATCATTAGTTACTGCCAGGGAGGCATCAAAATCGCTATCCTGAAGGGTTAATCCTTACGCTCTTTGAAAGGTTTTAGCTGAGAAATATGGTACGTTCCAAAGAGTAACTTTTTCGTCTCCATATTCTCTAATTTGTAAGTCCTAGAGCTTAGCTTTTTAGCTATTTTATAAGGGCCTTCATAATTTTCCGCAAGCTTACCAACACGAGCTACAGTATTTCATCACGTCTAGCATGAGTCCTTCCCAGGTAAACTGGCTCTGAATACGTTTTATTGTTTTTCTTACACCAAAATGACCGGCTGATGGGATGTCGTGACTCAAATATAAAATCCGTGCTTTCAATGCATCGGGAACAAAAATTTTGTAAGAGTCCCATCCGTGGGTACTCTTCTTAGTGTCGTAGTATAAAATGTCTTTTCTAATGTCGCACCGGGGGGCTGCCTTTTCTATATATTCCCGCAACTCTTTATTGTCGGGTAAATAACCTTGTCTTAAATAAATTAACAATGGACCTAATTTAGGGTATTTAATTTGGGCACTAATAATTTCAGCATTATCATACAAAACGGGGCGACTATCAGGGTTACTGCCAGAAATGGTCGAAACTTGACCTACGGGACTAAGGTTAGGGGGATCAGAATCTTCTGGGATTCTGGATAGAAAATCAGCGACAGCATTGTTCTTCCCGGGTACATGGTGTACATCAAAATTAAAAGATTGCAAATGGGCGTTCCACCTTGCGAACTTTCCCGTAGGGTCAGGTGCGGTGAGAAGCCATTTGAGCGCACTATGATCGGTATAAATATCAAATTTCGTGCCTTCTACGTGCCAACATTGGACGCGTCACAGTGGATAACGAAAGGGTATCTATAATCAGGCGAACTAAGAATGGGGGCAGATGTAAGATGGCGTTTCAGAGTATTGAAAGCGGATTCTTGGGCTTCTCCCCAACTCCAGGTAGTATTAATTTGTAATAAAGAATTAAGAGGGCTGGCTATTTTTGAAAAATCTTTAATAAATCTTCTATAATTGGACGCCATACCAAGAAATCTACGGAGTTGTTTAATATTTTTGGGGGTCGGATAATTGCTTATCGAATCCGTTTTCTCACTGTCTACTTTTATACCATCATAACTAACTACATGGCCTAATACCCGACATTCCTGTCTACAAAATTGGGTTTTGGATGCTTTAACTGTTAAACCAGAACTTAAAATACGCTCAAAAACTTTTCCGAGAGTGTTTATATGAGTCTCGAAGTCGGATGAAGCGATGATCAAATCATCTAAATACGCGCATACGCCGGAATTAAAGAAATCACCGAAAATATGGTTAACCATACGTTGGAAAGTGGCAGGGGCGTTGGACAGTCCAAACATTAACACTTTAGGTCTAAAAAGACCTCTGTGGGTAACAAAAGAAGCAATATCGCGGTGAGCCGCGTGTAAAGGGACCTGCCAGTAACCACTCCGCATATTCACGTGGTTATGTATTTCGGTTTATGGAGAGATTCGAGGATATCGTCTATCCTAGGGAGAGGATAGGCGTCTTTGCGAGTAACGGAATTTAAATTTCGGTAGTCCTGGCATAAGCGAGGAGCACGAGGAGGTTTACAAATTAAAACGCTCGGAGCGGCCCACGGACTATTGGAGGGCTCGATTAAGTCTAACATTAACATTTCGTCGATTATTTTATCTATAATGGAGCGTTTTGTAGGGGAGTATCTATAAGGGGGTGAAGCGAGAGGTAAGCTATTACCTACGTCTATATAATGTTCAACTTTATGGGTTTTACCGGGTATTAAAGAAAATATGGATTTATATTGGTTCACTAAGGAACTTAGTGTCGATTTCTTATCAGCGTCTAATGGAGCTTCGTCGAGAGCCTTTGTTATGCCTTCTTCATCAATGTGAGCACTAAGATCGGGAGTGGATGACAAACTAAAAATACTGCCCTTACTGCCAAAAATGGGGTCAAAATCGATTTTATCCTTACTACTTTCTGGATACCAAAAATTATTTTCACCGAAGTCAACAATCATACCCACATTTCCTAAGAAATCCCGACCTAATATACATTGGTATGGAATGTTGGAGACATAAGCGGCTTCGAAACTAACTTGTTTCAGGGGAATACAAAATGGAACCCTAACGGTACCCTGAGTGGCTAATAGGGTGGAATCTGGTTGAGCTAAAGCAAAATTTTTGTTGGTAGTTACAAAACCTTGTTGTTCTAATAGGGGTTTTAAATCGGTACGAATTAAAGTGTGAGTAGAACCATTATCAATTAAAGCTAGGCACGGGACAGAGCCTAAAAATATGTGTAAGAAATTTCGGTTTTCTGGCAAAACATTCGTTTTACTAGATGGCCCTGATGGTTCATTCCCCGTGCTAGTTTGTTTAGATTTTACACTTGTTGAGAGGGCGGCGCAGACGCGGCCGAGATGGCGCTTTCTACGTCGCCTCGATTTCCGTTTCCCGAAACCGGGGTTTGACCATTTAATATTACCGGACAATAGGGGCGCACATGGCCGACTTCTCCGCAACCATGGCAAGTGACATTCGGGTTAAAATAGGGACCGGAATTAGGGGCCACTCGATTAAAATTAGGATTACGGGAGCGATTGTTTACTTGGCCACTGGAATTATTTGTACGGTTCTGAAAATTATTTTGCCTATAATTATTACTATTATTATTGGGACCTGCATTATAATTCATAGATCTTCCCGGAGGAGGAATATTCCGGCCGTTATAGCTACTAGGGCGACCCTGCGAAGAGCGATGGTTCGCCTGAGGGGATGGTCTATTGAAATTTCCACTATTGCCCTGGGCTAAACTTCTACTGGTAGGGGGGTTAGAGTCGTTTTGCTCGCGACCTTCCCTTCTTACAATTCTTTCGACACCCATTGCGTCATCCAGTAGTTCACGAACACTGACATACTTGTCTTTAACAACTAAATGTTTTTGGATGCTATCTCTTAGCCCAAATCGAATAACTTTAATTTGCTTTTCTTCCCTCATGGGTTTGTTTAATTGATTAAATAATTTTTGTAAGCTCTCGACATAATCGGAGACACTTTCTAGGGGCTTTTGCCTTTTATCATAAATTTTTCCTTTAATTATCTCGTCTTGCCCTTTTCTTTCAAATTTTGCTCGCAAACCCTCCTCAAATTGGGCAAAAGTTTCAAACGGTTAATTTTCTATAAAATAATCAAATGCTGGGCCGTGAAGAGCGGGAGCTACAAATTTTTGAAGAAAATATTGGTCTGGTACATCATGAGCGTAGCGTAATTGCTTAGCTCTCTTCAAAAATTCTTTAGGGCCCGAATCAGTTGGGTTCCCTGAGTAAGACATAGGGGGCAACGGTGCTGAATAAACGATAGGGGCCATAACTTGGTTGGCGCCTGCTATTGAACCAGCATTTACTACCGTTGGTCCTTGAGATTGTGGAGTTAAGGAAGGGGCTTGCCCGCTTACATTATTTGGAACTACATTCAAATTAGTCGCGACACCCAAGGGGGGTGGATTAGAATTAATTTGTGGGGGTGTAGTCGCTTGAATTTGGTTCGAAAGACTATTTGTGACCAGCAAAGATTGGCTAGATGATGAACTAGGGCATGGCGGCGGTGCCGGGGGATTAGATAATACCGCACCTACAACGCTAGGCGCAGGGGTACTCGAATTTTGAGTCTGAGAACTTAATAATTGCGTTAATAATAAATTAAGCCTTTGCTGTTCGGCCGCTTGTTGATTTAATTGGGTCATTATTAAAGTTAATACGTCGCCAGGTATCGGATTAGTACCTGGGGCGTTATTCCCACTACCCGAATGGGAAACGGTAACATTCGTGTTAGTACCACTCTGAGTACTATTACTAGTCATAATGGGACAGTATTACTAACGGTTACCTGAGTATTAGTAGTAGTCGTAATAACAGGGTTAGGGGTAGCCTGGGAGACGTTTCCCGATACTAAAGTAACATTGGTTAAGCTGCTAGAGGCGACCGGTGGTGTGACAGGTCTATTTCTACTATTTGATTCGGACTTGTAGATCTCACAGGAGAATTATTCCTGGAAGAGGGGTTACTACGCGCTACGAAAGCCATATCAACTAATTGTCTATTTCTATAACGCTCACTGCGAGATTCCTTGCACAATAATGTGTCTTCTTTGCTAAATCTAGAGTAGGGATTCGTTTCACTCATTAGGCGAGTTTACCATAAAATAATAATAAAATTACGATCTAGCAGAGGGTGCATGGAGACCAGAGACGTTCAATAAAACCAATTATAAAAATACTATTAACTTCCTCGCAAAAATTTTTAATCTACAACAGTATCCTCGAAATGCCAAAATGAAAACCAACCAATCAACGAACAAACTAATAAAAATAGCATATGGCACCCTGAATATATTGAGATTTTTTGATTTTTTTTTAATTTAGCTTCATAAGTACTTAATTCTTAGTTTAATTAACATTAAATCCCGGACGGACCCCCAGTTTGTAGCGAATTGTGTAACGGTCATAAGAAATAATAGATTAAATTTAACTAACATGTCAATCCACTACAAAAGTACGAAGGAAAAAGGATTAGGCTATCCGGGTTTCTCGCTACCTTACTCATTTCAGGAAGATAAAGTCAGTTTGTCTAGGGGATGATTTTATAGGATAAATTAATTTAAGACGGTATTGAGAGTTACCAATAAGTCGATACCTTTACTATACTTAAACAAATAAACATGGTACGAAGGTCATGACCATACAAAAGTTAATAATACACAATGGCATGCAGGTTCTTAAGGAACCTCTTTAAATAATAATAATAACAACAATAAAAGTAATAAAATAATATAATAAATAAATAATAGTCAACGTCACGTGTGCTGGCGAGCCGTGATTATCTTTGGCGGCGTGCGTCGCGTGTGGTACCGGGCACTGTTGTCTTAATTACAGACGATTGTTTTTAATTGCCCGAGCTCTTTTAGTAATTAAGAGTCTTTTCAAGCGCGGTATTCGGCGCTGGAGAAGAAGAGTTTTTCTTAACTAAACTTCATAGCGAACCGAAATATTTCAAGTTGGTTCCGCGATCTCGTTGATATAAAATTTAGACCTAAGTCTGGGACGTCCAGAGACCAGCTCTCCTCTTCAAAATCGTGGGTCTCTCTGTTCTATGTTTTATATTCTCTCTCAAGTCTTTTTGGGACCCCGCGCCCGAGAGCAATATTGTCGTCTCTTTTATTTAAAGGCGCCACTTCCATGCCCTTAATGGCTTAAGAAGAAGTCATCGGGGCTCCACTTTCATCTTTGGTTCTTACCGCCGACCAAATTGTCCTTTCCAAGAAAGTTCAGCTTTCTATAGGTAAAGCGCGCCCGCACACACACACTCACGAATAGATCTTATCTTGGTCCTGCTATCAATTAGGGGACCAAGCGCACCCGTACTATATACATATATACAAATATACAACAATGCCTTTACCAATTCTATTTTACTGGTTCGTACGTTAAAGGCAACTCTCAATACTTTTTAGTGAAATAAATGAATAAGAAAGATTGTCAAAATTCGTTCGAGGGAAGCTGGAGGGAGAACGCTTCTCGCGTTGAGTAAGGGAAAGATAAGGACTAATGACTTAAGGATATGGGTTTATGACTGTTGGGATTCGAAAGAGCAGTTTCGAACTTCTTTGGCCGAGAAAGTCCGAAATTGGTTTATCTACAAAATCAATCCGGAATAGAATTTTGCAGGGAGGTAACAATTATATATTTTCGTGGAATTGACATGCCCACAAGCTTATTCTTAGAAATAGGAATTTTTAGCGTTACAACGTTGCTAACTTTTCAACTTGGGAAAGTATGTTATTTTTAACTTCACTACTAAGATCACCATTGACAACATCTACTGAAACCGAAACAGCCTTTTCCGTATTCATGTTTAAAAGCTTATTTTCATTGAATTGGTTTACTTCCGCGTTAGTGGCGAAAAGATGTATCGCTTCTTTTGGGGGTACACGCTCAGGCGTTACCTCCAGACTACTAAAGAAATCAATATCATTTTGAGTCATACTTCCCACAGCCATTCTATTTAAAGCTTCAGCAAATATTTTATCATCTCTCTGTCTCATAATTTCCTCAAGTTCGGCAAATTCAAATTGCTCCCATATTGGGTTACCAATTAACGACGCGTAAGGATTATCTTTCTCACTTTGACCTTGAAATGCGAAATTATCGCAAACTGGTCTCAATTGGTTAAAGTCTCCAACTAGAACGACAGACACACCACCAAAATAATCAGGACAACCCATAATCTCTTGTAACCTAGCGTTTACCCGATTAAACACTTTCGCTCCAACCATTGAAATTTCGTCAATTATTACTAGTTTTACTTGACCATAGAGTAACCTGCATTTATGAAGTGTTTCACTTTCCAATCTCGATATATTTCCACCAAATTGGCTAACGGGTAAACTAAAAGTACTGTGCAAAGTTGCCCCACCTATGTTAAAGGCAGCCTTGCCAGTAGGTGCGCAACGGATTACTTTCGGTTGCGATGGATTACTCCCAGGTTGTTTGTTGTAAAACCTTGACACAGATTCAAATATAGCACTAATCAAAAGACTTTCCCCCACACCAGCGCCCCCTGTAAGAAAGAGGCGCAACGGAGTTTCTTTGCTTTTTACATGATACAAAACATGGTAATATATCTCTCTTTGTTTTGAATTCAATTTTCTAAGAAGGGCGTTGTACTCAGAGTCATTAATTAAGGTAATTGACGGAGCAACAGTATTTTCGGCATTGCCATCAATAATTTCTCTATTAATATTTCCTACAGGTTCTTGAACCGTATTAATTAAAAAATCGGAATCATCCATAGCTAAAGATCTATCAACTTCATTTCTATGTTCTAATTCAGGCTGGATATTAGTAACATCCACTTGAATTTCTCCATTTTCAAAATCAGCTACAGCCTGTTCTACGGCTTCTTCGTCAATTTCATTGTGAAATTCTTTCCTAACTGCATTAATAGTTTCGCGACAAAGCTCATATTCTGATTTCATATCCTTTGTCAAAATATCATTACTTTCATCGCGTAAAGGCTTAAACAACATTAATTGTTCACGATAAAAGTTATCGGGATCTTTTTCTAAATTGAATTTTCTGTACCTAATAATTTTAGCACGGCCACGTTTCCTAATAAACCCTGATTCATCTTTAAGTTTCAGCCATTTACCACAAGCTTCAACTTCATTGCTCTCTCCCTCATCAACATGATCGTGGGCGGCTTTAGTCACTCTACGGGCTTTGGAATATTCGTACCAGGCACCAAATTGAGCTAACGTTATTGCCTCTAGTTCCTCTGGCCATTGAACATAATGTTCTAGCATCCCAGAGGCAAAAACATTATTACTGTCTGCTGGTAGTTCTTCAAGTTCAGATTGACTCTTAAGAATGTGTACACGATTTTCAGGGGCATTGGTGTTTATAAAAACACAGGCGCGACTTCACCTGGACACAGGAATTTGTAAACCACAGTAAGCCGCTTCCTGAGCGCTTACCTCGTGGGCATTCAAGAACTGATTAGCAATTAGTTTCAACTTCTGTTTTACTGAACATTTATCATTTTTTGCCTGTTTAGAAGCTTCGCGCAGAAGCAAAGACATCCCTCTTTGAGACTTTCCTATATATGATACAATATACATAACCAGTGCGTAAGCATCAAGAACGAATTGAATGTCCATATTCGCCTGCCAAAGACGCAAAGCGCACGGATTGTAAGGATTAACTCTAGTATCTTTAGGGTGTCTTTTCAACAAAACTGTTTTCCTTTTGAGGTCATAAGTAACGGCAGAAATATATTCCACTTCTGACCAACCCAACTTAGCTAGCAACTCCTCAAAACTATCTACCCAAAACTCTTTTTCTTTCGATTGCAACATCTCATACAATCTCTTTGACCTTGCCTTACATCTGAGTTCTTCCTGTACGCTACCAAGCTCTCTTAAACTAGGGTCGTAAATTATGGTTCTGGGCATAGGTGGAAACGGGATTCCAAAACGTCAAACGGAATTATTATCGACCTTCTTTCTACAAGTCGTTGTGTGTTTGTGAATTTGTAATCGTGTTAACAAATCTAAATGTTCGTCATTGTGCTCAGCAGCACAAGAAATAACATTATCAATAAATTCCTCTACTTCCTTAACATTTGAGAGATCATTTTTAAGTTTTGGAGCATCTTTTATCCAAATCAAACCCGAGGGGGTAGACACTTGAGAACTCAGGTGTACAATATGTCTTGAACTCAATGTACTGTCAAAGCTGAACTCTGAGTTCCGAAGACTTTGAACTCAATGCACTGTCAAAGCTGAACTCTTTTGAACTCAGGTGTACACAGAGATCCAAAGTGTCTACCCCCTCGATCAAACCATGTTGGTGGGGCGAACCTCTTTGCTGTATTTCAACTCTAAAATAATAGTCTTCTATAACGCCAAGAGGACCTAATTTCTGTAACGCCTTAAGCAAAGCCCGAAAACGGTGGTCAAAATATCTAGCGCAAGTAACAGGATCATCCTGAATCAATTTTGCCCTTTCCAAAAAACTTAAATTATTAATATCATCGTTAGGTAAACTCTCCTGCCCAGAGGTTAGTCTCAAAATATTCAGTAGCTCAGGCCATTTACTTTCGGCAGCCGAAAACGTTATGAAAAAGGTAGCCGTACCAAGCTGTCTAATCATACCCATCAATTCCTTTTGTCTGTGTTGCCAATAAGAAGGCGAGCTCTGTAGTCTTTCTAAAACCCTAAAACCATCATCCTGCTTAATTAAAGCATCAAGAGAACCTGCAGAGGCTAAAAGTCCAGCAATATAATTCGACCCATCTGTTCTTTTAGTTTTCTTCATGCAAACCTGTATAGATTGACTAACTTTCAAGGTTTCCAATTTGACAAAAGAGTAAAACAATTTCGAAGGATTTTTAGCACAGCGCCTATCAATATTACGAAGCTCCCATTTAAAAATATCACTAAAACTTCCCTTAACCTTAAGGTTCATTTTTGACCCACGTAAATGCTCGGGAATGACAATTCTTCCGCATCCTCGTCAAAGAGTAACGACATTGGGGTTTGACCTTCACCAGGAGAAAACTTAACATGCATGGTATTACTTGGCAAGAAATTACTTAAAGAAACTAATAATGTGTCTTGATTCCCAACTGTTAACGAACTACTTTCGTTGGGTTCATTCCACATATCATCGCTATCATTCTCTGCGTTTATTGGCGCTACTGGATTATCTCCTGATACATCAACTTAATATACCTGACGGTCATTTTCGTCAACGATAAATTCAAGTTCTTCAGGAATGGGGTCTAATATTTCACTCTTAACGGTAATTCCATGTTTAACATACAAAGGCGTTCTTACCAGAACGTTCAGGGCAGAGACCTGCACGGGCCGAGTTTTTCAGGCCCGACCCAAGCCCGGCCCGGTTTTAGCATTTTGAATAAGCCCGAAACCCGGCCCGAGCCCGAGTACATAGTTGGTTTTTCGGCCCGGTCCGGCCCGGCCCGTTACATGCATTAACCAAGCCCGGCCCGGCCCGGCCCGACACATTGCACGAATTGAACAGGCCCGGCCCGGCCCGGCCCGTTACACGTATTTCAGTTGTAATTTTTATATTTTTTTACATAAAATCAATGATTTGAATTCATATTTGCTTTAGCGTCGTGTATTTTTCATTTCTTTTGATAATTGTTCGCTACATTTGCTCTTAGAAGCTTATACTCATTTAAATTATCTTTCATTTGAACTTTGGATTAAATGATAATCAACAAAAGCCCGGCCCGGCCCGGCCCGTTAATTTCCAAAATTTTAAAAGCCCGACCCGGCCCGGCCCGTTAATTTCCAAAATTTTAAAGCCCGACCCGGCCCGGCCCGATACAATTTTCAAAAGTGGAAAGCCCGGCTCGGCCCGACCCGATCGGGCCGGGCCTCGGGCCGGACCGGGCTTGAGCCCGGCCCGTGCAGGACTCTGGTTCAGGGCCTCTAAAATGACTTTGGGTCTCACAGTTTCGTACAAATAGGGTGTGTTATACTGCATTCTTCTCATAAACTCAATTTGAATAGTATCCGTGTCTCGAGGTAACCTGGGTAAAACCGAGGCTGTGGACTCTACATTTATAGGGACGTTAACCACATTTCCTTTAATACCACGTTGTTGGTCACACCCTAACCTTCGTATTTGCATGAATGGTATTCGTGGTGATATCATTCTTTCTTCTAAATTACTTATGTTACTTAATTGCGCAGGTATTTCAGGAAACACAAATCCATTTTCCCTTGAAAATTTTGGAATTTGCTTTCTCTTAACGCTTTTAGAACAAGTACTACACAAAAATATTTCATCATTCAACTCTCTTTGCTCAATACCAGGGACTGACAAAAAATCTATGGACTTTACAATGGCGCCAGATGACTTAAAAAAACGATTTGAACATCCTTCACACGGTCACGTTGGGCCATCTTTTATGCTATCAAAATAGGTCTGCTCTATAAGCGAGGGGTTTGCTCGCCTATCTGCGGCTGAAGATCTTTGTCTAGCACGTTCAACATCCCTATACTCGGGATCTTGGCGTTTAGCCGCCATACCTGTCTGGTTTCTAGCACGTTCAACATCTCTAAACTCGGGATCTTGGCGTTTAGCAGCCTTACAAGCCTGGTTTCTATCACGTTCAACATCGCAATACTCGGGACCTTGGCGTTTAGCCGCCATACCTGTCTGGTTTCTAGCACGTTCAACATCTCTAAACTCGGGATCTTGGCGTTTAGCAGCCTTACAAGCCTGGTTTCTATCACGTTCAACATCTCTATACTCGGGATCTTGGCGTTTAGCCGCCTTACCCGTCTGGTTTCTACCACGATCAACATCTCTATACTCGGGATCTTGGCGTTTAGCCGCCTTACAAGTCTGGTTTCTACCACGTTCAACATCTCTATACTCGGGATCTTGGCGTTTAGCCGCCTTACAAGTCTGGTTTCTAGCACGTTCAACATCTCTAAACTCGGGATCTTGGCGTTTAGCAGCCTTACAAGCCTGGTTTCTATCACGTTCAACATCTCCTTACTCGGGATCTTGGCGTTTAGCCGCCTTACCCGTCTGGTTTCTACCACGTTCAACATCTCTATACTCGGGATCTTGGCGTTTAGCCGACTTCGAGGGGGAAACCACTAAGAAAATTTTGTACACCTGATTTCAGATTTCAAATGACTTCAATTGAACTATCAAAGACTTCATTCGACTTCAAAGACTTCACTAACTGTATTTGATTTCAGATGACTTCAATAAAATTTATAAAGACTTCAAGGGACTTCAATATAATTTATAAAGACTTCAAGTGACTTCAATACAATTTATAAAGACTTCAAGTGACTTCAATACAATTTATGAAGACTTCAAGTGACTTCAATATAATTTAGAGACTTCAAGTGACTTCATTACATTTTATAGACTTCAAGTGACTTCATTACATTTTATAGATTTCAAGTGACTTCAATAGAATTTGTAAAGACTTCTAGTGACTTCAACATAATTTAAAGACTTCTAGTGACTTCAACATAATTTAAAGACTTCAAGTGACTTCAATAGAATTTATAGACTAAAGCCGATTTCTATTTTTTTCTCAAGACTTCATTAAATTGTAATAATTTAAAAATATCTATGTACTTCGCTATTAAGTACTAAGGTGCAGAGCAACCGATAGCAATTATCTATGCAGAATTATATCAAGAATTAATTTACTATAAGAATGCCTAAGTCACTAGATTTTACGCTTCTACTCTTACGCCGGTGTTAGTGGACAAGTAAGCCCCACCCCTTTCATGTCCCTCATTGCTCTGCGCTTTCCTATTGGATCCCGCGGGGATAGGTCATACAGACGCGATTGACGTATTCCGAATAGAGAAAGAAAACGTCTAGCAAAGTAAGCAGAAAATGGAGGCTGCCAGCGGTGCTGAAACGGTTAGGGAATGGTTTTTAATTGCCATTAACAAGTTAGTTAAAGGTTTTCAACCTAACTTAATGGATTTTGAATACTTGTCTCTACGTGAAAATCGTTCGTTCTATAATTGTTTCTAAATCGAATCAAGTGTACTATACTTATGATTTCGTGAGTTCTAAAAACCAAACCAAGGCTTAACGAGAAGGTAAAAGAGATAGATGGTGGAAAACATAGAGTAAGATAAAATATTAAGTCCCGCCTTCTTTTCCAGCCTCCCCCCACCCATGAGGGGGGATTGTCGACTATCACGCGCGCACCGGACGCCTTTTAGGCCTTCTTATAGTAAATTCCTTCTTGATTATATGGCGCAGATACAAGCCCGGATAGTATACTGATCCATTTGATCGTCGCTTATGTCTCAAGAATTCTGCGACGTTTCACGCGGGAAAATATGATCACGTGATCGGCCGCTATTTACGGAAAGAAGTTTTTGTCGTGGCATAGCTAACTCAATCACGCCAGTGAGCGCTTGGGCAGTAGTTTTTGCAAGGGGTCGGTCATTCATGAAATCCCGTACGCTACCCGCGAAATCCAACTTAAAAAATCTCATAAAAAATCCGAAATCAATAAAGAAATAACAAAACAGTAAAGAAATCACAAAATCAGTAGAGAAATCACAAAATCAGTAGAGAAATCACAAAATCAGTAAAGATACCACAAAATCAACAAAGAAATCACAAAATCAGTAACGAAATCGCGAAATCCATTACAAAATTCACGAAATCCAAACTCAAAAGAAATCACAAAATCCAACGAAATCAATTAAAATATTACAAAATTCACGAAATCCAAACTCAAAAGAAATCACAAAATCAAACGAAATCAATTGAAATATCCCAAAATCTGCCGAAATCATGGAAAAAATCCGAGGAAATCACGGGAAAAATTGCAAAATCCGTTGGATTTTATCGAATTTTGAAATCAATCCGACGAAATCAATTGAATTCCGACGAAATCAAACGAAATCCGAAGAAATCAAACGAAATCCGAAGAAATCAAATTGGATTTCGAAATCCCGTACACTTTTTCCAAAACGTCCGACCCCTCAGGTTTTTGAAACTGATTATCGTCTGATTCATACTCGAATTCATAGTTCAGAGAACTAGAAGACACAATTTGTAAATTGGCTGCTTGTATGCTGTATTTCGAAGGTTCCCAATTTAGTTAAATAGTAGTTTAAATTAAGCCAATTAAACTTCGCCACAAACAATAATATATCGTTTTTACGAATATTCCTTGAAAACGGAATGATTAGCAGCCGACAATAAGTCCAAAAAGGAAAAAATTCTGGGGAAGAGTGTCTGGCACAAGAGTCTGGTAGCATTGCACCTCCGAAAACGGCCGAAAATTGAGGGATCAAGACCAGCCCCCCCCCTGTTTGACTGGAAAATTTATAGGACATTGTCCACTGTAGTGTGCAGAAATAGTATCACATCTCCATAGTCAAGCTATCAAAACTTCCACAATTTTATTGGTCAAACTGTCCAGTGACCCCCTCAGTTTTTAACAAAATTATGGCACATCTTAAAATTCCAGTGTCCTGTGCTTATTTCCGGCCCTGATCAAGACTATTGAAAATAAAATTTGAAGAAAAGGAAATTTCCACTTATGAAAGACGGAATTTCAATAGACTTCAAGGGATTTTTCTACCACTTCATTTGACTTCAAGAGATTTCCAACGGACTTCGTATGACTTCCGAGAGACTTCGTATGACTTCCGAGAGACTTCGTATGACTTCCGAGAGACTTCGTATGACTTCCGAGAGACTTCAAGAGATTTCCGAGAGACTTCAAGAGATTTCCGAGAGACTTCAAGAGATTTCCGAGAGACTTCAAGAGATTTCCGAGAGACTTCAAGAGATTTCCGAGAGACTTCAAGAGATTTCCGAGAGACTTCAAGAGATTTCCGAGAGACTTCAAGAGATTTCCGAGAGACTTCAAGAGATTTCCGAGAGACTTCAAGAGATTTCCGAGAGACTTCAAGAGATTTCCGAGAGACTTCAAGAGATTTCCGAGAGACTTCAAGAGATTTCCGAGAGACTTCAAGAGATTTCCGAGAGACTTCAAGAGATTTCCGAGAGACTTCAAGAGATTTCCGAGAGACTTCAAGAGATTTCCGAGAGACTTCAAGAGATTTCCGAGAGACTTCAAGAGATTTCCGAGAGACTTCAAGAGATTTCCGAGAGACTTCAAGAGATTTCCGAGAGACTTCAAGAGATTTCCGAGAGACTTCAAGAGATTTCCGAGAGACTTCAAGAGATTTCCGAGAGACTTCAAGAGATTTCCGAGAGACTTCAAGAGATTTCCGAGAGACTTCAAGAGATTTCCGAGAGACTTCAAGAGATTTCCGAGAGACTTCAAGAGATTTCCGAGAGACTTCAAGAGATTTCCGAGAGACTTCAAGAGATTTCCGAGAGACTTCAAGAGATTTCCGAGAGACTTCAAGAGATTTCCGAGAGACTTCAAGAGATTTCCGAGAGACTTCAAGAGATTTCCGAGAGACTTCAAGAGATTTCCGAGAGACTTCAAGAGATTTCCGAGAGACTTCAAGAGATTTCCGAGAGACTTCAAGAGATTTCCGAGAGACTTCAAGAGATTTCCGAGAGACTTCAAGAGATTTCCGAGAGACTTCAAGAGATTTCCGAGAGACTTCAAGAGATTTCCGAGAGACTTCAAGAGATTTCCGAGAGACTTCAAGAGATTTCCGAGAGACTTCAAGAGATTTCCGAGAGACTTCAAGAGATTTCCGAGAGACTTCAAGAGATTTCCGAGAGACTTCAAGAGATTTCCGAGAGACTTCAAGAGATTTCCGAGAGACTTCAAGAGATTTCCGAGAGACTTCAAGAGATTTCCGAGAGACTTCAAGAGATTTCCGAGAGACTTCAAGAGATTTCCGAGAGACTTCAAGAGATTTCCGAGAGACTTCAAGAGATTACCGAGAGACTTCAAGAGATTTCCGAGAGACTTCAAGAGATTTCCGAGAGACTTCAAGAGATTTCCGAGAGACTTCAAGAGATTTCCGAGAGACTTCAAGAGATTTCCGAGGGACTTCAAGAGATTTCCGAGGGACTTCAAGAGATTTCCGAGGGACTTCAAGAGATTTCCGAGGGACTTCAAGAGATTTCCGAGAGACTTCAAGAGATTTCCGAGAGACTTCAAGAGATTTCAAAGGGACTTCAAGAGATTTCCGAGAGACTTCAAGAGATTTCCGAGAGACTTCAAGAGATTTCCGAGAGACTTCAAGAGATTTCCGAGAGACTTCAAGAGATTTCCGAGAGACTTCAAGAGATTTCCGAGAGACTTCAAGAGATTTCCGAGAGACTTCAAGAGATTTCCGAGAGACTTCAAGAGATTTCAAAGGGACTTCGTATGACTTCTCTTGACTTCAGAGAGACTTCAAGAGATTTCAAAGGGATTTCGTATGACTTCAAGAGACTTCCAAGAGACTTCGACTGACTTCAAGCGATTTCCAAGGACTTCGCATGACTTCAAGGGATTCTCTAGGCACTTCCTAAGATTTCCGAGATTTCAACTAAACTTTGCGATTTATAGAGACTTCAAAAACAATTTATGGACTTCAATTGTGATTTCAAAAATTTTGTACACCTGATTTCACAAGTGGTTTCCCCCTCGGCCGACTTATACAATTGGTTTCTGACACGTTCTCTTTCCCTATAATTTGGATCTTGGCGTTCAGTAGCCTTACTTATCTGATTTCTTACACGTTCGCTTGCTTTATACCTTTCATCAACCCTTATTAATTTCTTGGTAAATATACCACCCTGATTTTCAATTTCACAATGTGACTCATTCTCTCGCTTTTTCCCCTTACCTAGCGACTCTCTCTTACTGCGTTCTTCATTTTGTCTCAAGATTCTTAATCTTTCTAAGGGATAGACATTACCATGGGACGTACAAGGTACTTGTTCATCGCCCTCGATTATTTCACTAATATTAGCATTATCATTTTGTACATTATTGGGTTCCTCATTAATAGATATGCCTACGCTTACAGTACTTTCAATAGAGCTTTTATTTAATGCATCATCTTTCGCAGAATCATGGCCAACTGGCCTCGCGGTAGGACCAAAATTGGGTGTGCTAGAACCTGTTCCCGAAACAGCCTTTTTTTCAGCTGCTAACACTCTTCTCCTTCATTTTCTCGTTTCCTAAATTCAGGATCTGACCTTTTTGCCCTCATTCTTTCCCTCGCTTTACGTTTCCTGATTTCCTCTTTACTTAAATTATTATCTTCCTCCATTTTATTATTCAGTTAAATACTCACAAAGATCCGCAAAAGCAATCCCCTTGCAAGACTCTGTAACGTTTGAAATATTATTTTCCGAAGAAAGTTATTACAGAAGATTGAATTATGAAGTACTACCTTTGAAATTCAAATAAAGAATGATAAAAGTGCGTAAAAAAGGTCTTTCACAAATAGGGGGCGTATAAACTAAACAGCATTTGTTTATATTTAAAAAATATACATTGCCAATAACACTTTTTTAGACACAATAGTGGAAGTTTTAGTCTCATTTAAAACATGTAAAACAATTATCTCAATAACAATATCTAGCAATCTTAGCTCCAAAATATTTTTTGATACAAAAAAAATGTTCTATATTCTTCATTTTTGAAAATATATTTTTAAGCGTTTATAATGATTACTCTCTACACCTACACTTATCTAACAAGGAGTATAAATCCACAAGTGGAAGCGGTGTTTTTATTGAAAATATATATTTTTAAGCGTTTATCATTACGCTCTACAGCTACACTAATCTTACACAAACAAGGAGTACTATAAACCCACTACTGGAAGCGGTATTTTTATTCAAACGTAAAACAATTTCGCTTAAACTTAACATCTGTAGGAATCGGTAAAAATGTCTCTATCACTCCTCGGTAACTGTATGCGCAGGATTTTACGACATTGTAACTCAAATTCATCTGATTATGTTTTAACAAGGTTAAATCTAACTGGGAATAAGATGAAAGGAGTAGAAGCTTATCGGTCTTAGGAAATATGAAATTTTATCTTAACAGTTCGTTAAATCATAAGTTTATAACGAAAAAACGCGGAAGGGGAAAACGAGCAGACAACAGCGAATTTTGGGGGTGCCAAAGTTGAACTTCCACTCGAAACGCAATGAGAAAGTGGATAAAATAATGCCATCAGCTATTTAACTGCGTCGATATATTTAACGACTTGACCCATGACATGCCCTTAACCCTGGCTTCTATGAATCCTATTTATTCTTGGATGCTAGGAAACTTGGTAGACGTAACAAGTACCAAGTACCCAAGCATCCTTCAATAAACGTCTGGCAACATTGTGGTACGCATGGTACAACTAAAAAATAGGATGTGTATTTATCTTTCGACTCACTCCAAGCCGTTAAGCCCTCATCACAGAGGATTTGAAACACTATCGTAATTCATAGTGTCTCGAATCTCTACGTTCCTGTCCGTTATGAACAGTGCTGAGAGAATGATACATCAGAAAGAGCCATTCAAATCGAATTGCCGAAAATATTATCCATATTTTCATTTCATATTACAAAGAAAATAAATTATTATGGTTCTGTGAGGAGCTTCCCATTTTGGTTGTTGTTTTCAAAAATATATCGCAAAGCACGGGCCTTGATGGATACAGGAGGCAATGATTTATCGACTTCGGTACTTGAGAGGTTTATCTTTAATATTTAAATAAATATAATTATTTTTAACTATTTTAATCGCCAGTAAATAACTTTAAAAATAGTTAAATCGTTTAAAATAAAGTTGTTCCAGAAGAAAATAGGGGAAGTGGGTAGCCGTAGCCTTGAGCCATACAAGTCGTCCAGTGATTCTCACTTACAATGGTCGATTCCCCTACCACCCTTAAAATTTGAATCTGGCCAATCGGCGCGAAGCATAAAATAGTACCAGATTTCATTGCGAACGCCACCATGTAGCGAACTGTGGAACTAACTTGTGTAGTCTGCTTATATTTCTGCAGTGCTTCAGTTTGAGTTAGGGTTACATCAGGCAACGGGTTAATGCGGATATTGGTTTATTTAAGGACGAAAATTCGGTTATTTAATAAAATGAATGTCGTTAAGAGTACGCAGTGTGATTTAACGTACAAGGAAACTACCGATAAGAAAACTCAGGCTGTGTTGAAAGGAAAAGTAAGATCTACCCAAACCAATCCCAATGTTAAAAATCAAACTACAACAACTTGGATACAACTTTATTACTTTGAACTCTTCCCTATCACAGTTTAAAACTTCGGGCAAGTTAATTTTTTCCCTGGAACTTAGAAATACCATTGTATTTAAAAATAAAGACATATTTTAAAATAAGTTATGAATTTAGTACTTACCACTCGATTCCAGCCTCTGCCATTCTGCCTGAGTGCCTCACTGCCTCTAGCAGACGCCTCTAGTCAGTTGGAAGGCGTAGGACCGTACTGTCCACAGAATTACGTCACTCGTGTGTTAATGCGCGTAAAAATCCTATCTCTCTTCACCCCCACGGGGAGGGAAATGGCGCGAAAAATCCGTAAACGGGACGCCTCGCGAAGTTGCCCAAGCTACCCACTTCCCCTATTTTCTTCTGGTTGTTCCTATTATCTTTCGAAACTTTGCTAATATTGACGTTTAAAGTGAAGGGTACCCCTCTTGCCCGCTTTTTTCAAATTTTGGGATATATATACGATTCGTTTCCATTATAATAATAGATAAAAACGCATTCGCGTGAACCGATGGTGGAAGCCCTGCCATTGCGAGACTAGACGTTTCTCGTAACCCTAGCCGATCGCCGCGTATATCTTGAAACCAAACGGTGACGAAGGAAAAGAAGCCGGAATGGACTGACTGGCGTCCATGTGGAATGGACAAAGACCTGAAGATGGTGGTGCATAGAAGCTGGTGTCAATGTGGAATTGACGAAGAACAGAAGATGGTGGTGCATAGAAGCTGGTGCAAGGTGAAATTGACGAAGATCAGAAGATGTTTGTGCTAGGAAGCTAGCAAGTACAGACTAGTGTCCATGTGGAGTGGACGAAAACCAAAGCTGGTGGTGTTGGAACTCAAGTAGAATAGCCAGAGGAGACAAACCCAAATTTCCGTGAACTGTCAATGCAGTCCGGAAATTGGGAACACGTTTGCTCCGAACGCGGTCACGTGGGGTCTGACAGACAGAAAGACAGAAAGACAGACAGACAGACAGACACACAGACACGGCCGGTGTAATACCTCTCCGTGACATACGCCACTCGGAGAGGTAAAAATTAGTTTTTAAGTGTTTTTTAAAATTCTACCAATTTAACCTTCGTTCAGGGGGCTCGGTGGCGCAATGGTAGCGCTTCTGAAACCAGATCAGAAGGCTGCGTATTCGAATCACGTCCGGGTCAAAGAAAGAATAAAAGTCAGTTTTTAAGTTGTTTTTATAATTCTACCAATTAAACCTTCGTAAAGGGGACTCGGTGGCGCAATAGTAGCGCGTCTGACTCCAGATCAGAAGGCTGCGTGTTGGAATCACGTTCGGGTCAAAGAAATAATAAAAATCAGTTTTTAAGTTGTTTTTAAAATTCTACCAATTAAACCTTCTTAAAGGGTGCTCGGTGGCGCAATGGTAGCGCGTCTGACTCCAGAACAGAAGGCTGCGTGTTCGAATCACGTCCGGGTCAAACAAATAATAAAAATAAGTTTTCAAGTTGTTTTTAGAATTCTACCAATTAAAGCTTCTTAAAGGGGGCTCGGTGGCGCAATGGTAGCGCGTCTAACTCCAGATCAGAAGGCTGCGTGTTCGAATCACGTCCGGGTCAAACAAATAATAAAGGTTAGTTTTTACGTTGTTTATAGAAATTCTACCAATTAAACCGTCAGGGGGCTCGGTGGCGCAATGGTAGCGCGTCTGACACCAGATTAGACGGCTGCGTGTTCGAATCACGTCTGGGTCAAAGAAATAATTAAAACTTAGTTTTTATGTTGTTTATAGAATTCTACCCATTGAACTTCGTAAGGGGGCTCGGTGGCGCAATAGTAGCGCGTCGAACTCCAGATCAGAAGGCTGCGTGTTGGAATCACGTCCGGGTCAAAGAAATAATAAAAATCCGTTTTTAAGTTGTTTTTAAAATTCTACCAATTAAACCTTCGTAAAGGGGGCTCGGTGGCGCAATGGTAGAGCGTCTGACTCCAGATCAGAAGGCTTTGTGTTGGAATCACGTCCGGGTCAAAGCAATAATAAAAATCAGTTTTTAAGTGTTTTTTAAAATTCTACCAATTAAACCTTCGTAAAGGGGGCTTGGTGGGGCAATGGTAGCACGTCTGACTCCAGATCAGAAGGCTGCGTGTTCGAATCACTTCCGGGTCAAACAAATAATAAAATTTAGTTTTTCCGTTGTTTATAGAAATTCTACCAATTTAACCTTCGTTCAGGGGGCTCGGTGGCGCAATGGTAGCGCTTCTGACTCCAGATCAGAAGGCTGCGTGTTGGAATCACGTTCGGGTCAAAGAAATAATAAAAATCACTTTTAAAGTTGTTTTTAAAATTCTACCAATTAAACCTTCGTAAAGGGAGCTCGGTGGCGCAATGGTAGCGCGTCTGACTCCAGAACAGAAGGCTGCGTGTTCGAATCACGTCCGGGTCAAACAAATAATAAAGGTTAGTTTTTACATTGTTTATAGAAATTCTACCAATTAAACCTTCGTAAAGGGGACTCGGTGGCGCAATGGTAGCGCGTCTGACTCCAGATCAGAAGGCTGCGTGTTCGAATCACGTCCGGGTCAAACAAATAATAAAGGTTAGTTTTTACATTGTTTATAGAAATTCTACCAATTAAACCGTCAGGGGGCTCGGTGGCGCAATGGTAGCGCGTCTGACACCAGATCAGAAGGCTGCGTGTTCGAATCACGTCTGGGTCAAAGAAATAATTAAAACTTAGTTTTTAAGTTGTTTATAGAATTCTACCAATTAAACCGTCAGGGGCTCGGTGGCGCAATGGTAGCGCGTCTGACACCAGACTAGACGGCTGCGTGTTCGAATCACGTCTGGGTCAAACAAATAATTAAAACTTAGTTTTTATGTTGTTTATAGAATTCTACCAATTAAACTTCGTAAGGGGGGCTCGGTGGCGCAATAGTAGCGCGTCGAACTCCAGATCAGAAGGCTGCGTGTTGGAATCACGTCCGGGTCAAAGAAATAATAAAAATCCGTTTTTAAGTTGTTTTTAAAATTCTACCAATTAAACCTTCGTAAAGGGGGCTCGGTGGCGCAATGGTAGAGCGTCTGACTCCAGATCAGAAGGCTTTGTGTTGGAATCACGTCCGGGTCAAACAAATCATAAAGGTTAGTTTTTACGTTGTTTATAGAATTCTACCAATTAAACCTTCGTAAGGGGGGCTCGGTGGCGCAATAGTAGCGCGTCTGACTCCAGATCAGAAGGCTTTGTGTTGGAATCACGTCCGGGTCAAAGCCATAATAAAAATCAGTTTTTAAGTGTTTTTTAAAATTCTACCAATTAAACCTTCGTAAAGGGGGCTTGGTGCAGCAATGGTAGCACGTGTGACTCCAGATCAGAAGGCTGCGTGTTCGAATCACGTCCGGGTCAAACAAATAATAAAGGTTAGTTTTTACATTGTTTATAGAAATTCTACCAATTAAACCGTCAGGGGGCTCGGTGGCGCAATGGTAGCGCGTCTGACACCAGATCAGAAGCCTGCGTGTTCGAATCACGTCTGGGTCAAAGAAATAATTAAAACTTAGTTTTTAAGTTGTTTATAGAATTCTACCAATTAAACCGTCAGGGGCTCGGTGGCGCAATGGTAGCGCGTCTGACACCAGACTAGACGGCTGCGTGTTCGAATCACGTCTGGGTCAAACAAATAATTAAAACTTAGTTTTTATGTTGTTTATAGAATTCTACCAATTAAACTTCGTAAGGGGGGCTCGGTGGCGCAATAGTAGCGCGTCGAACTCCAGATCAGAAGGCTGCGTGTTGGAATCACGTCCGGGTCAAAGAAATAATAAAAATCCGTTTTTAAGTTGTTTTTAAAATTCTACCAATTAAACCTTCGTAAAGGGGGCTCGGTGGCGCAATGGTAGAGCGTCTGACTCCAGATCAGAAGGCTTTGTGTTGGAATCACGTCCGGGTCAAACAAATCATAAAGGTTAGTTTTTACGTTGTTTATAGAATTCTACCAATTAAACCTTCGTAAGGGGGGCTCGGTGGCGCAATAGTAGCGCGTCTGACTCCAGATCAGAAGGCTTTGTGTTGGAATCACGTCCGGGTCAAAGCCATAATAAAAATCAGTTTTTAAGTGTTTTTTAAAATTCTACCAATTAAACCTTCGTAAAGGGGGCTTGGTGCAGCAATGGTAGCACGTGTGACTCCAGATCAGAAGGCTGCGTGTTCGAATCACGTCCGGGTCAAACAAATAATAAAGGTTAGTTTTTACATTGTTTATAGAAATTCTACCAATTAAACCGTCAGGGGGCTCGGTGGCGCAATGGTAGCGCGTCTGACACCAGATCAGAAGCCTGCGTGTTCGAATCACGTCTGGGTCAAAGAAATAATTAAAACTTAGTTTTTAAGTTGTTTATAGAATTCTACCAATTAAACCTTCGTAAGGGGGGCTCGGTGGCGCAATAGTAGCGCGTCTGACTCCAGTGCAGAAGGCTGCGTGTTGGAATCACGTCCGGGTCAAAGAAATAATAAAAATCAGTTTTTAAGTTGTTTTTAAAATTCTACCAATTAAACCTTCGTAAGGGGGCTCGGTGGCGCAATGGTAGCGCGTCTGACTCCAGATCAGAAGGCTTTGTGTTGGAATCACGTCCGGGTCAAAGCAATAATAAAAATCAGTTTTTAAGTGTTTTTTTAAAATTCTACCAATTAAACCTTCGTAAAGGGGGCTTGGTGGCGCAATGGTAGCACGTCTGACTCCAGATCAGAAGGCTGCGTGTTCGAATCACGTCCGGGTCAAACAAATCATAAAGGTTAGTTTTTACGTTGTTTATAGAAATTCTACCAATTAAACCGTCAGGGGGCTCGGTAGCGCAATGGTAGCGCGTCTGACACCAGATCAGACGGCTGCGTGTTCGAATCACGTCTGGGTCAAAGAAATAATTAAAACTTAGTTTTTATGTTGTTTATAGAATTCTACCAATTAAACTTCGTAAAGGGGGCTCGGTGGCGCAATAGTAGCGCGTCGAACTCCAGATCAGAAGACGGCGTGTTGGAATCACGTCCGGGTCAAAGAAATAATAAAAATCCGTTTTTAAGTTGTTTTTAAAATTCTACCAATTAAACCTTCGTAAAGGGGGCTCGGTGGCGCAATGGTAGCGCGTCTGACTCCAGATCAGAAGGCTTTGTGTTGGAATCACGTCCGGGTCAAAGCAATAATAAAAATCAGTTTTTAAGTGTTTTTTAAAATTCTACCAATTAAACCTTCGTAAAGGGGGCTTGGTGGGGCAAAGGTAGCACGTCTGACTCCAGATCAGAAGGCTGCGTGTTGGAATCACGTCCGGGTCAAACAAATCATAAAGGTTAGTTTTTACGTTGTTTATAGAATTCTACCAATTAAACCTTCGTAAGGGGGGCTCGGTGGCGCAATAGTAGCGCGTCTGACTCCAGATCAGAAGGCTTTGTGTTGGAATCACGTCCGGGTCAAAGCCATAATAAAAATCAGTTTTTAAGTGTTTTTTAAAATTCTACCAATTAAACCTTCGTAAAGGGGGCTTGGTGCAGCAATGGTAGCACGTGTGACTCCAGATCAGAAGGCTGCGTGTTCGAATCACGTCCGGGTCAAACAAATAATAAAGGTTAGTTTTTACATTGTTTATAGAAATTCTACCAATTAAACCGTCAGGGGGCTCGGTGGCGCAATGGTAGCGCGTCTGACACCAGATCAGAAGCCTGCGTGTTCGAATCACGTCTGGGTCAAAGAAATAATTAAAACTTAGTTTTTAAGTTGTTTATAGAATTCTACCAATTAAACCTTCGTAAGGGGGGCTCGGTGGCGCAATAGTAGCGCGTCTGACTCCAGTGCAGAAGGCTGCGTGTTGGAATCACGTCCGGGTCAAAGAAATAATAAAAATCAGTTTTTAAGTTGTTTTTAAAATTCTACCAATTAAACCTTCGTAAGGGGGCTCGGTGGCGCAATGGTAGCGCGTCTGACTCCAGATCAGAAGGCTTTGTGTTGGAATCACGTCCGGGTCAAAGCAATAATAAAAATCAGTTTTTAAGTGTTTTTTAAAATTCTACCAATTAAACCTTCGTAAAGGGGGCTTGGTGGCGCAATGGTAGCACGTCTGACTCCAGATCAGAAGGCTGCGTGTTCGAATCACGTCCGGGTCAAACAAATCATAAAGGTTAGTTTTTACGTTGTTTATAGAAATTCTACCAATTAAACCGTCAGGGGGCTCGGTAGCGCAATGGTAGCGCGTCTGACACCAGATCAGACGGCTGCGTGTTCGAATCACGTCTGGGTCAAAGAAATAATTAAAATCAGTTTTTAAGTTGTTTTTAAAATTCTACCAATTAAACATTCGTAAAGGGAGCTCGGTGGCGCAATGGTAGCGCGTCTGACTCCAGAACAGAAGGCTGCGTGTTCGAATCACGTCCGGGTCAAACAAATAATAAAGGTTAGTTTTTACATTGTTTATAGAAATTCTACCAATTAAACCGTCAGGGGGCTCGGTGGCGCAATGGTAGCGCGTCTGAGACCAGATCAGAAGGCTGCGTGTTCGAATCACGTCTGGGTCAAAGAAATAATTAAAACTTAGTTTTTAAGTTGTTTATAGAATTCTACCAATTAAACCTTCGTAAGGGGGGCTCGGTGGCGCAATAGAAGTGCGTCTGACTCCAGATCAGAAGGCTGCGTGTTGGAATCACGTCCGGGTCAAAGAAATAATAAAAATCAGTTTTTAAGTGTTTTTTAAAATTCTACCAATTAAACCTTCGTAAAGGGGGCTTGATGGCGCAATGGTAGCACGTCTGACTCCAGATCAGAAGGCTGCGTTTTCTAATCACCTCCGGGTGAAACAAATAATAAAATTTAGTTTTTACGTTGTTTATAGAAATTCTACCAATTTAACCTTCGTTCAGGGGGCTCGGTGGCGCAATGGTAGCGCTTCTGAAACCAGATCAGAAGGCTGCGTGTTCGAATCACGTCCGGGTCAAAGAAAGAATAAAAGTCAGTTTTTAAGTTGTTTTTAGAATTCTACCAATTAAACCTTCGTAAAGGGGACTCGGTGGCGCAATAGTAGCTCGTCTGACTCCAGATCAGAAGGCTGCGTGTTGGAATCACGTTCGGGTCAAAGAAATAACAAGTTGGGAAAACCAAAATATTACCTCTCCGTGTCGAGAAGATTATATAAACAAAATTATCCAATGAAAACACTTTTGCCCTCATCCTTTATATATATAGGAGGCAATGAATGAAATATATCACAATGCACGGGCCTTGATAGATACAGGAGGCAATGAAGGAAATATATCGCATGCACGGGCCTTGGTAGATATAGGAGGCAATGAAGGAAATATATCGCATGCACGGGCCTTGGTTGATACAGGAGGCAGTGATAATCTCTCTTTGTACGAGAGGTTTATCTTTAATATTTAAATAAATATAATTATTTTTAATTATTTTAATCTTCAATAATTAACATTAATAATAGTTAAATCAATTAAAATAAAGTTATACCTATTATCTTCTCAAACTTTGCTAATATTGACGTTTAAAGTGAAGGGTACCCCTCTTCCCGCTTTCTTCAAATTTTGGGGTATATATACGATTCGATTCCATTATAACAGTAAGGAAAAAGCGCAATTGCGAAAACCTTTGGTGGCCGATCCCACCTTAGGGAGGCTAGACGTTTCTCGTAACCCTAGCTGATCGCCGCGTATATCCTAAAACCAAACGATGATAATGGAGTAGAAGCCAATGATACAGATTGGTGTCTATGTGGAATAGACGGAAGACAAGTGGATGGTGGTGATTAGAAGCAAGTGTAAGTGCAGACTGGTGTCAATGTGGGATTGACAAAGAACAGAAGATGATGGTGTTGGAAGCCAGATAAGTACCAGGCTGGTGTTCATGTGGGATGGACAAAGATCAGAAGATGGTGGTAAGAGAACTCAAGTAGAGGAGCCATTTCCGTGACTGTGAAAGCAGTTCGGAAATGGCGAACACGTTTGCTCCGATACGCAAACTGCGAACGCGGTCACGTGGGTGTAACAACGGACAGACAGACAGACACACACACAGACAGACACGGCCGTTACAGAACCTCTCCTGGACTACGTCACACGGAGAGGTAATAAAAATCAGTTTTTAAGTTGTTTTTAAAATTCTACCAATTAAACCTTCGTAAAGGGGGCTCGGTGGCGCAATGGTAGCGCGTCTGACTCCAGAACAGAAGGCTGCGTGTTCGAATCACGTCCGGGTCAAACAAATAATAACAATAAGTTTTTAAGTTGTTTTTAGAATTCTACCAATTAAAGCTTCGTAAAGGGGACTCGGTGGCGCAATGGTAGCGCGTCTGACTCCAGATCAGAAGGCTGCGTGTTCGAATCACGTCCGGGTCAAACAAATAATAAAATTTAGTTTTTACGTTTTTTATAGAAATTCCACCAATTAAACCTTCGTAAAGGGGTCTCGGTGGCGCAATGGTAGCGCGTCTGACTCCAGATCAGAAGGCTGCGTGTTCGAATCACGTCCGGCTCAATATAGAAATTCTACCAATTAAACCGTCAGGGGGCTCGGTGGCGCAATGGTAGCGCGTCAGACACCAGATCAGAAGGCTGCGTGTTCGAATCACGTCTGGGTCAAAGAAATAATTAAAACTTAGTTTTTAAGTTGTTTATAGAAATCTACCAATTAAACTTCGTAAAGGGGGCTCGGTGGCGCAATAGTAGCTCGTCTGACTCCAGATCAGAAGGCTGCGTGTTGCAATCACGTTCGGGTCAAAGAAATAATAAAAATCAGTTTTTAAGTTGTTTTTAAAATTCTACCAATTAAACCTTCGTAAAGGGGGCTCGGTGGCGCAATGGTAGCGCGTCTGACTCCAGATCAGAAGGCTGCGTGTTGGAATCACGTCCGGGTCAAAGCAATAATAAAAATCAGTTTTTACGTTGTTTATAGAAATTCTACCAATTAAACCTTCGTAAAGGGGGCTTGGTGGCGCAATGGTAGCACGTCTGACTCCAGATCAGAAGGCTGCGTGTTCGAATCACGTCCGGGTCAAACAAATAATAAAATTTAGTTTTTACGTTGTTTATAGAAATTCTACCAATTAAACCTTCGTAAAGGGGGCTCGGTGGCGCAATGGTAGCGCGTCTGACTCCAGATCAGAAGGCTTTGTGTTGGAATCACGTCCGGGTCAAAGCAATAATAAAAATCAGTTTTTAAGTGTTTTTTAAAATTCTACCAATTAAATCTTCGTAAAGGGGGCTTGGTGGGGCAATGGTAGCACGTCTGACCCCAGATCAGAAGGCTGCGTGTTCGAATCACGTCCGGGTCAAACAAATAATAAAATTTAGTTTTTCCGTTGTTTATAGAAATTCTACCAATTTAACCTTCGTTCAGGGGGCTCGGTGGCGCAATGGTAGCGCTTCTGACTCCAGATCAGAAGGCTGCGTGTTGGAATCACGTTCGGGTCAAAGAAATAATAAAAATCAGTTTTTAAGTTGTTTATAGAAATTCTACCAATTAAACCTTCGTAAAGGGGGCTTGGTGGCGCAATGGTAGCACGTCTGACTCCAGATCAGAAGGCTGCGTGTTCGAATCACGTCCGGGTCAAACAAATAATAAAATTTAGTTTTTACGTTGTTTATAGAAATTCTACCAATTAAACCTTCGTAAAGGGGGCTCGGTGGCGCAATGGTAGCGCGTCTGACTCCAGATCAGAAGGCTTTGTGTTGAAATCACGTCCGGGTCAAAGCAATAATAAAAATCAGTTTTTAAGTGTTTTTTAAAATTCTACCAATTAAATCTTCGTAAAGGGGGCTTGGTGGGGCAATGGTAGCACGTCTGACCCCAGATCAGAAGGCTGCGTGTTCGAATCACGTCCGGGTCAAACAAATAATAAAATTTAGTTTTTCCGTTGTTTATAGAAATTCTACCAATTTAACCTTCGTTCAGGGGGCTCGGTGGCGCAATGGTAGCGCGTCTGACTCCAGAACAGAAGGCTGCCTGTTCGAATCACGTCCGGGTCAAACAAATAATAAAGGTTAGTTTTTAAATTGTTTATAGAAATTCTACCAATTATAGCGTCAGGGGGCTCGGTGGCGCAATGGTAGCGCGTCTGACACCAGATCAGAAGGCTGCGTGTTCGAATCACGTCTGGGTTAAAGAAATAATTAAAACTTAGTTTTTAAGTTGTTTATAGAATTCTACCAATTAAACCTTCGTAAGGGGGGCTCGGTGGCGCAATAGTAGCGCGTCTGACTCCAGATCAGAAGGCTGCGTGTTGGAATCACGTCCGGGTCAAAGAAATAATAAAAATCAGTTTTTAAGTGTTTTTTAAAATTCTACCAATTAAACCTTCGTAAAGGGGGCTTGATGGCGCAGTGGTAGCACGTCTGACTCCAGATCAGAAGGCTGCGTGTTGGAATCACGTCCGGGTCAAAGAAATAATAAAAATCCGTTTTTAAGTTGTTTTTAAAATTCTGCCAATTAAACCTTCGTAAAGTGGGCTCGGTGGCGCAATGGTAGCGCGTCTGACTCCAGATCAGAAGGCTTTGTGTTGGAATCACGTCCGGGTCAAAGCAATAATAAAAATCAGTTTTTAAGTGTTTTTTAAAATTCTACCAATTAAACCTTCGTAAAGGGGGCTTGGTGGGGCAATGGTAGCACGTCTGACCCCAGATCAGAAGGCTGCGTGTTCGAATCACGTCCGGGTCAAACAAATAATAAAATTTAGTTTTTCCGTTGTTTATAGAAATTCTACCAATTTAACCTTCGTTCAGGGGGCTCGGTGGCGCAATGGTAGCGCTTCTGACTCCAGATCAGAAGGTTGCGTGTTGGAATCACGTTCGGGTCAAAGAAATAATAAAAATCAGTTTTTAAGTTGTTTTTAAAATTCTACCAATTAAACATTCGTAAAGGGAGCTCGGTGGCGCAATGGTAGCGCGTCTGACTCCAGAACAGAAGGCTGCGTGTTCGAATCACGTCCGGGTCAAACAAATAATAAAGGTTAGTTTTACATTGTTTATAGAAATTCTACCAATTAAACCGTCAGGGGGCTCGGTGGCGCAATGGTAGCGCGTCTGAGACCAGATCAGAAGGCTGCGTGTTCGAATCACGTCTGGGTCAAAGAAATAATTAAAACTTAGTTTTTAAGTTGTTTATAGAATTCTACCAATTAAACCTACGTAAGGGGGGCTCGGTGGCGCAATAGTAGCGCGTCTGACTCCAGATCAGAAGGCTGCGTGTTGGAATCACGTCCGGGTCAAAGAAATAATAAAAATCAGTTTTTAAGTGTTATTTAAAATTCTACCAATTAAACCTTCGTAAAGGGGGCTTGATGGCGCATTGGTAGCACGTCTGACTCCAGATCAGAAGGCTGCGTTTTCGAATCACCTCCGGGTCAAACAAATAATAAAAATCAGTTTTTAAGTGTTTTTTAAAATTCTACCAATTAAACCTTTGTAAAGGGGGCTCGGTGGCGCAATGGTAGCGCGTCTGAGACCAGATCAGAAGGCTGCGTGTTCGAATCACGTCTGGGTCAAAGAAATAATTAAAACTTAGTTTTTAAGTTGTTTATAGAATTCTACCAATTAAACCTTCGTAAGGGGGGCTCGGTGGCGCAATAGAAGTGCGTCTGACTCCAGATCAGAAGGCTGCGTGTTGGAATCACGTCCGGGTCAAAGAAATAATAAAAATCAGTTTTTAAGTGTTTTTTAAAATTCTACCAATTAAACCTTCGTAAAGGGGGCTTGATGGCGCAATGGTAGCACGTCTGACTCCAGATCAGAAGGCTGCGTTTTCTAATCACCTCCGGGTGAAACAAATAATAAAATTTAGTTTTTACGTTGTTTATAGAAATTCTACCAATTTAACCTTCGTTCAGGGGGCTCGGTGGCGCAATGGTAGCGCTTCTGAAACCAGATCAGAAGGCTGCGTGTTCGAATCACGTCCGGGTCAAAGAAAGAATAAAAGTCAGTTTTTAAGTTGTTTTTAGAATTCTACCAATTAAACCTTCGTAAAGGGGACTCGGTGGCGCAATAGTAGCTCGTCTGACTCCAGATCAGAAGGCTGCGTGTTGGAATCACGTTCGGGTCAAAGAAATAACAAGTTGGGAAAACCAAAATATTACCTCTCCGTGTCGAGAAGATTATATAAACAAAATTATCCAATGAAAACACTTTTGCCCTCATCCTTTATATATATAGGAGGCAATGAATGAAATATATCACAATGCACGGGCCTTGATAGATACAGGAGGCAATGAAGGAAATATATCGCATGCACGGGCCTTGGTAGATATAGGAGGCAATGAAGGAAATATATCGCATGCACGGGCCTTGGTTGATACAGGAGGCAGTGATAATCTCTCTTTGTACGAGAGGTTTATCTTTAATATTTAAATAAATATAATTATTTTTAATTATTTTAATCTTCAATAATTAACATTAATAATAGTTAAATCAATTAAAATAAAGTTATACCTATTATCTTCTCAAACTTTGCTAATATTGACGTTTAAAGTGAAGGGTACCCCTCTTCCCGCTTTCTTCAAATTTTGGGGTATATATACGATTCGATTCCATTATAACAGTAAGGAAAAAGCGCAATTGCGAAAACCTTTGGTGGCCGATCCCACCTTAGGGAGGCTAGACGTTTCTCGTAACCCTAGCTGATCGCCGCGTATATCCTAAAACCAAACGATGATAATGGAGTAGAAGCCAATGATGCAGATTGGTGTCTATGTGGAATAGACGGAAGACAAGTGGATGGTGGTGATTAGAAGCAAGTGTAAGTGCAGACTGGTGTCAATGTGGGATTGACAAAGAACAGAAGATGATGGTGTTGGAAGCCAGATAAGTACCAGGCTGGTGTTCATGTGGGATGGACAAAGATCAGAAGATGGTGGTAAGAGAACTCAAGTAGAGGAGCCATTTCCGTGACTGTGAAAGCAGTTCGGAAATGGCGAACACGTTTGCTCCGATACGCAAACTGCGAACGCGGTCACGTGGGTGTAACAACGGACAGACAGACAGACACACACACAGACAGACAGACAGACAGACAGACACGGCCGTTACAGAACCTCTCCTGGACTACGTCACACGGAGAGGTAATAAAAATCAGTTTTTAAGTTGTTTTTAAAATTCTACCAATTAAACCTTCGTAAAGGGGGCTCGGTGGCGCAATGGTAGCGCGTCTGACTCCAGAACAGAAGGCTGCGTGTTCGAATCACGTCCGGGTCAAACAAATAATAACAATAAGTTTTTAAGTTGTTTTTAGAATTCTACCAATTAAAGCTTCGTAAAGGGGACTCGGTGGCGCAATGGTAGCGCGTCTGACTCCAGATCAGAAGGCTGCGTGTTCGAATCACGTCCGGGTCAAACAAATAATAAAATTTAGTTTTTACGTTTTTTATAGAAATTCCACCAATTAAACCTTCGTAAAGGGGTCTCGGTGGCGCAATGGTAGCGCGTCTGACTCCAGATCAGAAGGCTGCGTGTTCGAATCACGTCCGGCTCAATATAGAAATTCTACCAATTAAACCGTCAGGGGGCTCGGTGGCGCAATGGTAGCGCGTCAGACACCAGATCAGAAGGCTGCGTGTTCGAATCACGTCTGGGTCAAAGAAATAATTAAAACTTAGTTTTTAAGTTGTTTATAGAAATCTACCAATTAAACTTCGTAAAGGGGGCTCGGTGGCGCAATAGTAGCTCGTCTGACTCCAGATCAGAAGGCTGCGTGTTGCAATCACGTTCGGGTCAAAGAAATAATAAAAATCAGTTTTTAAGTTGTTTTTAAAATTCTACCAATTAAACCTTCGTAAAGGGGGCTCGGTGGCGCAATGGTAGCGCGTCTGACTCCAGATCAGAAGGCTGCGTGTTGGAATCACGTCCGGGTCAAAGCAATAATAAAAATCAGTTTTTACGTTGTTTATAGAAATTCTACCAATTAAACCTTCGTAAAGGGGGCTTGGTGGCGCAATGGTAGCACGTCTGACTCCAGATCAGAAGGCTGCGTGTTCGAATCACGTCCGGGTCAAACAAATAATAAAATTTAGTTTTTACGTTGTTTATAGAAATTCTACCAATTAAACCTTCGTAAAGGGGGCTCGGTGGCGCAATGGTAGCGCGTCTGACTCCAGATCAGAAGGCTTTGTGTTGGAATCACGTCCGGGTCAAAGCAATAATAAAAATCAGTTTTTAAGTTGTTTTTAAAATTCTACCAATTAAACCTTCGTAAAGGGGGCTCGGTGGCGCAATGGTAGCGCGTCTGACTCCAGATCAGAAGGCTGCGTGTTGGAATCACGTCCGGGTCAAAGCAATAATAAAAATCAGTTTTTACGTTGTTTATAGAAATTCTACCAATTAAACCTTCGTAAAGGGGGCTTGGTGGCGCAATGGTAGCACGTCTGACTCCAGATCAGAAGGCTGCGTGTTCGAATCACGTCCGGGTCAAACAAATAATAAAATTTAGTTTTTACGTTGTTTATAGAAATTCTACCAATTAAACCTTCGTAAAGGGGGCTCGGTGGCGCAATGGTAGCGCGTCTGACTCCAGATCAGAAGGCTTTGTGTTGGAATCACGTCCGGGTCAAAGCAATAATAAAAATCAGTTTTTAAGTGTTTTTTAAAATTCTACCAATTAAATCTTCGTAAAGGGGGCTTGGTGGGGCAATGGTAGCACGTCTGACCCCAGATCAGAAGGCTGCGTGTTCGAATCACGTCCGGGTCAAACAAATAATAAAATTTAGTTTTTCCGTTGTTTATAGAAATTCTACCAATTTAACCTTCGTTCAGGGGGCTCGGTGGCGCAATGGTAGCGCTTCTGACTCCAGATCAGAAGGCTGCGTGTTGGAATCACGTTCGGGTCAAAGAAATAATAAAAATCAGTTTTTAAGTTGTTTTTAAAATTCTACCAATTAAACCTTCGTAAAGGGAGCTCGGTGGCGCAATGGTAGCGCGTCTGACTCCAGAACAGAAGGCTGCGTGTTCGAATCACGTCCGGGTCAAACAAATAATAAAGGTTAGTTTTTAAATTGTTTATAGAAATTCTACCAATTATAGCGTCAGGGGGCTCGGTGGCGCAATGGTAGCGCGTCTGACACCAGATCAGAAGGCTGCGTGTTCGAATCACGTCTGGGTTAAAGAAATAATTAAAACTTAGTTTTTAAGTTGTTTATAGAATTCTACCAATTAAACCTTCGTAAGGGGGGCTCGGTGGCGCAATGGTAGCGCGTCTGACTCCAGATCAGAAGGCTTTGTGTTGGAATCACGTTCGGGTCAAAGAAATAATAAAAATCAGTTTTTAAGTGTTTTTTAAAATTCTACCAATTAAATCTTCGTAAAGGGGGCTTGGTGGGGCAATGGTAGCACGTCTGACCCCAGATCAGAAGGCTGCGTGTTCGAATCACGTCCGGGTCAAAGCAATAATAAAAATCAGTTTTTCCGTTGTTTATAGAAATTCTACCAATTTAACCTTCGTTCAGGGGGCTCGGTGGCGCAATGGTAGCGCTTCTGACTCCAGATCAGAAGGCTGCGTGTTGGAATCACGTTCGGGTCAAAGAAATAATAAAAATCAGTTTTTAAGTTGTTTTTAAAATTCTACCAATTAAACCTTCGTAAAGGGGGCTCGGTGGCGCAATGGTAGCGCGTCTGACTCCAGATCAGAAGGCTTTGTGTTGGAATCACGTCCGGGTCAAAGCAATAATAAAAATCAGTTTTTAAGTTGTTTTTAAAATTCTACCAATTAAACCTTCGTAAAGGGGGCTCGGTGGCGCAATGGTAGCACGTCTGACTCCAGATCAGAAGGCTGCGTGTTCGAATCACGTCCGGGTCAAACAAATAATAAAATTTAGTTTTTACGTTGTTTATAGAAATTCTACCAATTAAACCTTCGTAAAGGGGGCTCGGTGGCGCAATGGTAGCGCGTCTGACTCCAGATCAGAAGGCTTTGTGTTGGAATCACGTCCGGGTCAAAGCAATAATAAAAATCAGTTTTTAAGTGTTTTTTAAAATTCTACCAATTAAATCTTCGTAAAGGGGGCTTGGTGGGGCAATGGTAGCACGTCTGACCCCAGATCAGAAGGCTGCGTGTTCGAATCACGTCCGGGTCAAACAAATAATAAAATTTAGTTTTTCCGTTGTTTATAGAAATTCTACCAATTTAACCTTCGTTCAGGGGGCTCGGTGGCGCAATGGTAGCGCTTCTGACTCCAGATCAGAAGGCTGCGTGTTGGAATCACGTTCGGGTCAAAGAAATAATAAAAATCAGTTTTTAAGTTGTTTTTAAAATTCTACCAATTAAACCTTCGTAAAGGGAGCTCGGTGGCGCAATGGTAGCGCGTCTGACTCCAGAACAGAAGGCTGCGTGTTCGAATCACGTCCGGGTCAAACAAATAATAAAGGTTAGTTTTTAAATTGTTTATAGAAATTCTACCAATTATAGCGTCAGGGGGCTCGGTGGCGCAATGGTAGCGCGTCTGACACCAGATCAGAAGGCTGCGTGTTCGAATCACGTCTGGGTTAAAGAAATAATTAAAACTTAGTTTTTAAGTTGTTTATAGAATTCTACCAATTAAACCTTCGTAAGGGGGGCTCGGTGGCGCAATGGTAGCGCGTCTGACTCCAGATCAGAAGGCTTTGTGTTGGAATCACGTCCGGGTCAAAGCAATAATAAAAATCAGTTTTTAAGTGTTTTTTAAAATTCTACCAATTTAACCTTCGTTCAGGGGGCTCGGTGGCGCAATGGTAGCGCTTCTGACTCCAGATCAGAAGGCTGCGTGTTGGAATCACGTTCGGGTCAAAGAAATAATAAAAATCAGTTTTTAAGTTGTTTTTAAAATTCTACCAATTAAACCTTCGTAAAGGGAGCTCGGTGGCGCAATGGTAGCGCGTCTGACTCCAGAACAGAAGGCTGCGTGTTCGAATCACGTCCGGGTCAAACAAATAATAAAGGTTAGTTTTTAAATTGTTTATAGAAATTCTACCAATTATAGCGTCAGGGGGCTCGGTGGCGCAATGGTAGCGCGTCTGACACCAGATCAGAAGGCTGCGTGTTCGAATCACGTCTGGGTTAAAGAAATAATTAAAACTTAGTTTTTAAGTTGTTTATAGAATTCTACCAATTAAACCTTCGTAAGGGGGGCTCGGTGGCGCAATGGTAGCGCGTCTGACTCCAGATCAGAAGGCTTTGTGTTGGAATCACGTCCGGGTCAAAGCAATAATAAAAATCAGTTTTTAAGTGTTTTTTAAAATTCTACCAATTTAACCTTCGTTCAGGGGGCTCGGTGGCGCAATGGTAGCGCTTCTGACTCCAGATCAGAAGGCTGCGTGTTGGAATCACGTTCGGGTCAAAGAAATAATAAAAATCAGTTTTTAAGTTGTTTTTAAAATTCTACCAATTAAACCTTCGTAAAGGGAGCTCGGTGGCGCAATGGTAGCGCGTCTGACTCCAGAACAGAAGGCTGCGTGTTCGAATCACGTCCGGGTCAAACAAATAATAAAGGTTAGTTTTTAAATTGTTTATAGAAATTCTACCAATTATAGCGTCAGGGGGCTCGGTGGCGCAATGGTAGCGCGTCTGACACCAGATCAGAAGGCTGCGTGTTCGAATCACGTCTGGGTTAAAGAAATAATTAAAACTTAGTTTTTAAGTTGTTTATAGAATTCTACCAATTAAACCTTCGTAAGGGGGGCTCGGTGGCGCAATGGTAGCGCGTCTGACTCCAGATCAGAAGGCTTTGTGTTGGAATCACGTCCGGGTCAAAGCAATAATAAAAATCAGTTTTTAAGTGTTTTTTAAAATTCTACCAATTTAACCTTCGTTCAGGGGGCTCGGTGGCGCAATGGTAGCGCTTCTGACTCCAGATCAGAAGGCTGCGTGTTGGAATCACGTTCGGGTCAAAGAAATAATAAAAATCAGTTTTTAAGTTGTTTTTAAAATTCTACCAATTAAACCTTCGTAAAGGGAGCTCGGTGGCGCAATGGTAGCGCGTCTGACTCCAGAACAGAAGGCTGCGTGTTCGAATCACGTCCGGGTCAAACAAATAATAAAGGTTAGTTTTTAAATTGTTTATAGAAATTCTACCAATTATAGCGTCAGGGGGCTCGGTGGCGCAATGGTAGCGCGTCTGACACCAGATCAGAAGGCTGCGTGTTCGAATCACGTCTGGGTTAAAGAAATAATTAAAACTTAGTTTTTAAGTTGTTTATAGAATTCTACCAATTAAACCTTCGTAAGGGGGGCTCGGTGGCGCAATAGTAGCGCGTCTGACTCCAGATCAGAAGGCTGCGTGTTGGAATCACGTCCGGGTCAAAGAAATAATAAAAATCAGTTTTTAAGTGTTTTTTAAAATTCTACCAATTAAACCTTCGTAAAGGGGGCTTGATGGCGCAGTGGTAGCACGTCTGACTCCAGATCAGAAGGCTGCGTGTTGGAATCACGTCCGGGTCAAAGAAATAATAAAAATCCGTTTTTAAGTTGTTTTTAAAATTCTGCCAATTAAACCTTCGTAAAGTGGGCTCGGTGGCGCAATGGTAGCGCGTCTGACTCCAGATCAGAAGGCTTTGTGTTGGAATCACGTCCGGGTCAAAGCAATAATAAAAATCAGTTTTTAAGTGTTTTTTAAAATTCTACCAATTAAACCTTCGTAAAGGGGGCTTGGTGGGGCAATGGTAGCACGTCTGACCCCAGATCAGAAGGCTGCGTGTTCGAATCACGTCCGGGTCAAACAAATAATAAAATTTAGTTTTTCCGTTGTTTATAGAAATTCTACCAATTTAACCTTCGTTCAGGGGGCTCGGTGGCGCAATGGTAGCGCTTCTGACTCCAGATCAGAAGGTTGCGTGTTGGAATCACGTTCGGGTCAAAGAAATAATAAAAATCAGTTTTTAAGTTGTTTTTAAAATTCTACCAATTAAACATTCGTAAAGGGAGCTCGGTGGCGCAATGGTAGCGCGTCTGACTCCAGAACAGAAGGCTGTGTGTTCGAATCACGTCCGGGTCAAACAAATAATAAAGGTTAGTTTTACATTGTTTATAGAAATTCTACCAATCAAACCGTCAGGGGGCTCGGTGGCGCAATGGTAGCGCGTCTGAGACCAGATCAGAAGGCTGCGTGTTCGAATCACGTCTGGGTCAAAGAAATAATTAAAACTTAGTTTTTAAGTTGTTTATAGAATTCTACCAATTAAACCTACGTAAGGGGGGCTCGGTGGCGCAATAGTAGCGCGTCTGACTCCAGATCAGAAGGCTGCGTGTTGGAATCACGTCCGGGTCAAAGAAATAATAAAAATCAGTTTTTAAGTGTTTTTTAAAATTCTACCAATTAAACCTTCGTAAAGGGGGCTTGATGGCGCAATGGTAGCACGTCTGACTCCAGATCAGAAGGCTGCGTTTTCGAATCACCTCCGGGTCAAACAAATAATAAAATTTAGTTTTTACGTTGTTTATAGAAATTCTACCAATTTAACCTTCGTTCAGGGGGCTCGGTGGCGCAATGGTAGCGCTTCTGAAACCAGATCAGAAGGCTGCGTGTTGGAATCACATTCGGGTCAAAGAAATAATAAAAATCAGTTTTTAAGTTGTTTTTAAAATTCTACCAATTAAACCTTCGTAAAGGGGGCTCGGTGGCGCAATGGTAGCGCGTCTGACTCCAGAACAGAAGGCTGCGTGTTCGAATCACGTCCGGGTCAAACAAATAATAACAATAAGTTTTTAAGTTGTTTTTAGAATTCTACCAATTAAAGCTTCGTAAAGGGGACTCGGTGGCGCAATGGTAGCGCGTCTGACTCCAGATCAGAAGGCTGCGTGTTCGAATCACGTCCGGCTCAATATAGAAATTCTACCAATTAAACCGTCAGGGGGCTCGGTGGCGCAATGGTAGCGCGTCTGACTCCAGAACAGAAGGCTGCGTGTTCGAATCACGTCCGGGTCAAACAAATAATAAAGGTTAGTTTTTACATTGTTTATAGAAATTCTACCAATTAAACCGTCAGAGGGCTCGGTGGCGCAATGGTAGCGCGTCTGACACCAGATCAGAAGGCTGCGTGTTCGAATCACGTCTGGGTCAAAGAAATAATTAAAACTTAGTTTTTAAGTTGTTTTTAGAATTCTACCAATTAAAGCTTCGTAAAGGGGACTCGGTGGCGCAATGGTAGCGCGTCTGACTCCAGATCAGAAGGCTGCGTGTTCGAATCACGTCCGGGTCAAACAAATAATAAAATTTAGTTTTTACGTTTTTTATAGAAATTCTACCAATTAAACCTTCGTAAAGGGGACTCAGTGGAGCAATGGTAGCGCGTCTGACTCCAGATCAGAATGCTGCGTGTTCGAATCACGTCCGGCTCAATATAGAAATTCTACCAATTAAACCGTCAGGGGGCTCGGTGGCGCAATGGTAGCGCGTCAGACACCAGATCAGAAGGCTGCGTGTTCGAATCACGTCTGGGTCAAAGAAATAATTAAAACTTAGTTTTTAAGTTGTTTATAGAAATCTACCAATTAAACCGTCAGGGGGCTCGGTGGCGCAATAGTAGCTTGTCTGACTCCAGATCAGAAGGCTGCGTGTTGGAATCACGTCCGGGTCAAAGCAATAATAAAAATCAGTTTTTACGTTGTTTATAGAAATTCTACCAATTAAACCTTCGTAAAGGGGGCTTGATGGCGCAATGGTAGCACGTCTGACTCCAGATCAGAAGGCTGCGTTTTCGAATCACCTCCGGGTCAAACAAATAATAAAATTAAGTTTTTACGTTGTTTATAGAAATTCTACCAATTTAACCTTCGTTCAGGGGGCTCGGTGGCGCAATGGTAGCGCTTCTGAAACCAGATCAGAAGGCTGCGTGTTCGAATCACGTCCGGGTCAAAGAAAGAATAAAAGTCAGTTTTTAAGTTGTTTTTAGAATTCTACCAATTAAACCTTCGTAAAGGGGACTCGGTGGCGCAATAGTAGCTCGTCTGACTCCAGATCAGAAGGCTGCGTGTTGGAATCACGTTCGGGTCAAAGAAATAATAAAAATCAGTTTTTAAGTTGTTTTTAAAATTCTACCAATTAAACCTTCGTAAAGGGGGCTCGGTGGCGCAATGGTAGCGCGTCTGACTCCCGAACAGAAGGCTGCGTGTTCGAATCACGTCCGGGTCAAACAAATAATAACAATAAGTTTTTAAGTTGTTTTTAGAATTCTACCAATTAAAGCTTCGTAAAGGGGACTCGGTGGCGCAATGGTAGCGCGTCTGACTCCAGATCAAAAGGCTGCGTGTTCGAATCACGTCCGGGTCAAACAAATAATAAAATTTAGTTTTTACGTTTTTTATAGAAATTCTACCAATTAAACCTTCGTAAATGGGACTCGGTGGCGCAATGGTAGCGCGTCTGACTCAGATCAGAAGGCTGCGTGTTCGAATCACGTCCGGCTCAATATAGAAATTCTACCAATTAAACCGTCAGGGGGCTCGGTGGCGCAATGGTAGCGCGTCAGACACCAAATCAGAAGGCTGCGTGTTCGAATCACGTCTGGGTCAAAGAAATAATTAAAACTTAGTTTTTAAGTTGTTCATAGAAATCTACCAATTAAACTTCGTAAAGGGGGCTCGGTGGCGCAATAGTAGCTCGTCTGACTCCAGATCAGAAGGCTGCGTGTTGCAATCACGTTCGGGTCAAAGAAATAATAAAAATCAGTTTTTAAGTTGTTTTTAAAATTCTACCAATTAAACCTTCGTAAAGGGGGCTCGGTGGCGCAATGGTAGCGCGTCTGACTCCAGATCAGAAGGCTGCGTGTTGGAATCACGTCCGGGTCAAAGCAATAATAAAAATCAGTTTTTACGTTGTTTATAGAAATTCTACCAATTAAACCTTCGTAAAGGGGGCTTGGTGGCGAAATGGTAGCACGTCTGACTCCAGATCAGAAGGCTGCGTGTTCGAATCACGTCCGGGTCAAACAAATAATAAAATTTAGTTTTTACGTTGTTTATAGAAATTCTACCAATTAAACCTTCGTAAAGGGGGCTCGGTGGCGCAATGGTAGCGCGTCTGACTCCAGATCAGAAGGCTTTGTGTTGGAATCACGTCCGGGTCAAAGCAATAATAAAAATCAGTTTTTAAGTGTTTTATAAAATTCTACCAATTAAACCTTCGTAAAGGGGGCTTGGTGGGGCAATGGTAGCACGTCTGACCCCAGATCAGAAGGCTGCGTGTTCGAATCACGTCCGGGTCAAACAAATAATAAAATTTAGTTTTTCCGTTGTTTATAGAAATTCTACCAATTTAACCTTCGTTCAGGGGGCTCGGTGGCGCAATGGTAGCGCTTCAGACTCCAGATCAGAAGGCTGCGTGTTGGAATCACGTTCGGGTCAAAGAAATAATAAAAATCAGTTTTTAAGTTGTTTTTAAAATTCTACCAATTAAACCTTCGTAAAGGGAGCTCGGTGGCGCAATGGTAGCGCGTCTGACTCCAGAACAGAAGGCTGCGTGTTCGAATCACGTCCGGTCAAACAAATAATAAAGGTTAGTTTTTACATTGTTTATAGAAATTCTACCAATTAAACCGTCAGGGGGCTCGGTGGCGCAATGGTAGCGCGTCTGACACCAGATCAGAAGGCTGCGTGTTCGAATCACGTCTGGGTCAAAGAAATAATTAAAACTTAGTTTTTAAGTTGTTTATAGAATTCTACCAATTAAACCTTCGTAAGGGGGGCTCGGTGGCGCAATAGTAGCGCGTCTGACTCCAGATCAGAAGGCTGCGTGTTGGAATCACGTCCGGGTCAAAGAAATAATAAAAATCAGTTTTTAAGTGTTTTTTAAAATTCTACCAATTAAACCATCGTAAAGGGGGCTTGATGGCGCAATGGTAGCACGTCTGACTCCAGATCAGAAGGCTGCGTTTTCGAATCACCTCCGGGTCAAACAAATAATAAAATTTAGTTTTTACGTTGTTTATAGAAATTCTACCAATTTAACCTTCGTTCAGTGGGCTCGGTGGCGCAATGGTAGCGCTTCTGAAACCAGATCAGAAGGCTGCTTGTTCGAATCACGTCCGGGTCAAAGAAAGAATAAAAGTCAGTTTTTAAGTTGTTTTTAGAATTCTACCAATTAAACCTTCGTAAAGGGGACTCGGTGGCGCAATAGTAGCTCGTCTGACTCCAGATCAGAAGGCTGCGTGTTGGAATCACGTTCGGGTCAAAGAAATAATAAAAATCCGTTTTTAAGTTGTTTTTAAAATTCTACCAATTAAACCTTCGTAAAGGGGGCTCGGTGGCGCAATGGTAGCGCGTCTGACTCCAGAACAGAAGGCTGCGTGTTCGAATCACGTCCGGGTCAAACAAATAATAACAATAAGTTTTTAAGTTGTTTTTAGAATTCTACCAATTAAAGCTTCGTAAAGGGGACTCGGTGGCGCAATGGTAGCGCGTCTGACTCCAGATCAGAAGGCTGCGTGTTCGAATCACGTCCGGGTCAAACAAATAATAAAATTTAGTTTTTACGTTTTTTATAGAAATTCTACCAATTAAACCTTCGTAAAGGGGACTCGGTGGAGCAATGGTAGCGCGTCTGACTCCAGATCAGAATGCTGCGTGTTCGAATCACGTCCGGCTCAATATAGAAATTCTACCAATTAAACCGTCAGGGGGCTCGGTGGCGCAATGGTAGCGCGTCAGACACCAAATCAGAAGGCTGCGTGTTCGAATCACGTCTGGGTCAAAGAAATAATTAAAACTTAGTTTTTAAGTTGTTCATAGAAATCTACCAATTAAACTTCGTAAAGGGGGCTCGGTGGCGCAATAGTAGCTCGTCTGACTCCAGATCAGAAGGCTGCGTGTTGCAATCACGTTCGGGTCAAAGAAATAATAAAAATCAGTTTTTAAGTTGTTTTTAAAATTCTACCAATTAAACCTTCGTAAAGGGGGCTCGGTGGCGCAATGGTAGCGCGTCTGACTCCAGATCAGAAGGCTGCGTGTTGGAATCACGTCCGGGTCAAAGCAATAATAAAAATCAGTTTTTACGTTGTTTATAGAAATTCTACCAATTAAACCTTCGTAAAGGGGGCTTGGTGGCGCAATGGTAGCACGTCTGACTCCAGATCAGAAGGCTGCGTGTTCGAATCACGTCCGGGTCAAACAAATAATAAAATTTAGTTTTTACGTTGTTTATAGAAATTCTACCAATTAAACCTTCGTAAAGGGGGCTCGGTGGCGCAATGGTAGCGCGTCTGACTCCAGATCAGAAGGCTTTGTGTTGGAATCACGTCCGGGTCAAAGCAATAATAAAAATCAGTTTTTAAGTGTTTTTTAAAATTCTACCAATTAAACCTTCGTAAAGGGGGCTTGGTGGGGCAATGGTAGCACGTCTGACCCCAGATCAGAAGGCTGCGTGTTCGAATCACGTCCGGGTCAAACAAATAATAAAATTTAGTTTTTCCGTTGTTTATAGAAATTCTACCAATTTAACCTTCGTTCAGGGGGCTCGGTGGCGCAATGGTAGCGCTTCTGACTCCAGATCAGAAGGCTGCGTGTTGGAATCACGTTCGGGTCAAAGAAATAATAAAAATCAGTTTTTAAGTTGTTTTTAAAATTCTACCAATTAAACCTTCGTAAAGGGAGCTCGGTGGCGCAATGGTAGCGCGTCTGACTCCAGAACAGAAGGCTGCGTGTTCGAATCACGTCCGGTCAAACAAATAATAAAGGTTAGTTTTTACATTGTTTATAGAAATTCTACCAATTAAACCGTCAGGGGGCTCGGTGGCGCAATGGTAGCGCGTCTGACACCAGATCAGAAGGCTGCGTGTTCGAATCACGTCTGGGTCAAAGAAATAATTAAAACTTAGTTTTTAAGTTGTTTATAGAATTCTACCAATTAAACCTTCGTAAGGGGGGCTCGGTGGCGCAATAGTAGCGCGTCTGACTCCAGATCAGAAGGCTGCGTGTTGGAATCACGTCCGGGTCAAAGAAATAATAAAAATCAGTTTTTAAGTGTTTTTTAAAATTCTACCAATTAAACCATCGTAAAGGGGGCTTGATGGCGCAATGGTAGCACGTCTGACTCCAGATCAGAAGGCTGCGTTTTCGAATCACCTCCGGGTCAAACAAATAATAAAATTTAGTTTTTACGTTGTTTATAGAAATTCTACCAATTTAACCTTCGTTCAGTGGGCTCGGTGGCGCAATGGTAGCGCTTCTGAAACCAGATCAGAAGGCTGCTTGTTCGAATCACGTCCGGGTCAAAGAAAGAATAAAAGTCAGTTTTTAAGTTGTTTTTAGAATTCTACCAATTAAACCTTCGTAAAGGGGACTCGGTGGCGCAATAGTAGCTCGTCTGACTCCAGATCAGAAGGCTGCGTGTTGGAATCACGTTCGGGTCAAAGAAATAATAAAAATCCGTTTTTAAGTTGTTTTTAAAATTCTACCAATTAAACCTTCGTAAAGGGGGCTCGGTGGCGCAATGGTAGCGCGTCTGACTCCAGAACAGAAGGCTGCGTGTTCGAATCACGTCCGGGTCAAACAAATAATAACAATAAGTTTTTAAGTTGTTTTTAGAATTCTACCAATTAAAGCTTCGTAAAGGGGACTCGGTGGCGCAATGGTAGCGCGTCTGACTCCAGATCAGAAGGCTGCGTGTTCGAATCACGTCCGGGTCAAACAAATAATAAAATTTAGTTTTTACGTTTTTTATAGAAATTCTACCAATTAAACCTTCGTAAAGGGGACTCGGTGGAGCAATGGTAGCGCGTCTGACTCCAGATCAGAATGCTGCGTGTTCGAATCACGTCCGGCTCAATATAGAAATTCTACCAATTAAACCGTCAGGGGGCTCGGTGGCGCAATGGTAGCGCGTCAGACACCAGATCAGAAGGCTGCGTGTTCGAATCACGTCTGGGTCAAAGAAATAATTAAAACTTAGTTTTTAAGTTGTTTATAGAAATCTACCAATTAAACTTCGTAAAGGGGGCTCGGTGGCGCAATAGTAGCTCGTCTGACTCCAGATCAGAAGGCTGCGTGTTGCAATCACGTTCGGGTCAAAGAAATAATAAAAATCAGTTTTTAAGTTGTTTTTAAAATTCTACCAATTAAACCTTCGTAAAGGGGGCTCGGTGGCGCAATGGTAGCGCGTCTGACTCCAGATCAGAAGGCTGCGTGTTGGAATCACGTCCGGGTCAAAGCAATAATAAAAATCAGTTTTTACGTTGTTTATAGAAATTCTACCAATTAAACCTTCGTAAAGGGGGCTTGGTGGCGCAATGGTAGCACGTCTGACTCCAGATCAGAAGGCTGCGTGTTCGAATCACGTCCGGGTCAAACAAATAATAAAATTTAGTTTTTACGTTGTTTATAGAAATTCTACCAATTAAACCTTCGTAAAGGGGGCTCGGTGGCGCAATGGTAGCGCGTCTGACTCCAGATCAGAAGGCTTTGTGTTGGAATCACGTCCGGGTCAAAGCAATAATAAAAATCAGTTTTTAAGTGTTTTTTAAAATTCTACCAATTAAACCTTCGTAAAGGGGGCTTGGTGGGGCAATGGTAGCACGTCTGACTCCAGATCAGAAGGCTGCGTGTTGGAATCACGTCCGGGTCAAAGAAATAATTAAAACTTAGTTTTTAAGTTGTTTATAGAATTCTACCAATTAAACCTTCGTAAGGGGGGCTCGGTGGCGCAATAGTAGCGCGTCTGACTCCAGATCAGAAGGCTGCGTGTTGGAATCACGTCCGGGTCAAAGAAATAATAAAAATCAGTTTTTAAGTGTTTTTTAAAATTCTACCAATTAAACCATCGTAAAGGGGGCTTGATGGCGCAATGGTAGCACGTCTGACTCCAGATCAGAAGGCTGCGTTTTCGAATCACCTCCGGGTCAAACAAATAATAAAATTTAGTTTTTACGTTGTTTATAGAAATTCTACCAATTTAACCTTCGTTCAGTGGGCTCGGTGGCGCAATGGTAGCGCTTCTGAAACCAGATCAGAAGGCTGCTTGTTCGAATCACGTCCGGGTCAAAGAAAGAATAAAAGTCAGTTTTTAAGTTGTTTTTAGAATTCTACCAATTAAACCTTCGTAAAGGGGACTCGGTGGCGCAATAGTAGCTCGTCTGACTCCAGATCAGAAGGCTGCGTGTTGGAATCACGTTCGGGTCAAAGAAATAATAAAAATCCGTTTTTAAGTTGTTTTTAAAATTCTACCAATTAAACCTTCGTAAAGGGGGCTCGGTGGCGCAATGGTAGCGCGTCTGACTCCAGAACAGAAGGCTGCGTGTTCGAATCACGTCCGGGTCAAACAAATAATAACAATAAGTTTTTAAGTTGTTTTTAGAATTCTACCAATTAAAGCTTCGTAAAGGGGACTCGGTGGCGCAATGGTAGCGCGTCTGACTCCAGATCAGAAGGCTGCGTGTTCGAATCACGTCCGGGTCAAACAAATAATAAAATTTAGTTTTTACGTTTTTTATAGAAATTCTACCAATTAAACCTTCGTAAAGGGGACTCGGTGGAGCAATGGTAGCGCGTCTGACTCCAGATCAGAATGCTGCGTGTTCGAATCACGTCCGGCTCAATATAGAAATTCTACCAATTAAACCGTCAGGGGGCTCGGTGGCGCAATGGTAGCGCGTCAGACACCAGATCAGAAGGCTGCGTGTTCGAATCACGTCTGGGTCAAAGAAATAATTAAAACTTAGTTTTTAAGTTGTTTATAGAAATCTACCAATTAAACTTCGTAAAGGGGGCTCGGTGGCGCAATAGTAGCTCGTCTGACTCCAGATCAGAAGGCTGCGTGTTGCAATCACGTTCGGGTCAAAGAAATAATAAAAATCAGTTTTTAAGTTGTTTTTAAAATTCTACCAATTAAACCTTCGTAAAGGGGGCTCGGTGGCGCAATGGTAGCGCGTCTGACTCCAGATCAGAAGGCTGCGTGTTGGAATCACGTCCGGGTCAAAGCAATAATAAAAATCAGTTTTTACGTTGTTTATAGAAATTCTACCAATTAAACCTTCGTAAAGGGGGCTTGGTGGCGCAATGGTAGCACGTCTGACTCCAGATCAGAAGGCTGCGTGTTCGAATCACGTCCGGGTCAAACAAATAATAAAATTTAGTTTTTACGTTGTTTATAGAAATTCTACCAATTAAACCTTCGTAAAGGGGGCTCGGTGGCGCAATGGTAGCGCGTCTGACTCCAGATCAGAAGGCTTTGTGTTGGAATCACGTCCGGGTCAAAGCAATAATAAAAATCAGTTTTTAAGTGTTTTTTAAAATTCTACCAATTAAACCTTCGTAAAGGGGGCTTGGTGGGGCAATGGTAGCACGTCTGACTCCAGATCAGAAGGCTGCGTGTTGGAATCACGTCCGGGTCAAAGAAATAATAAAAATCAGTTTTTCCGTTGTTTATAGAAATTCTACCAATTTAACCTTCGTTCAGGGGGCTCGGTGGCGCAATGGTAGCGCTTCTGACTCCAGATCAGAAGGCTGCGTGTTGGAATCACGTTCGGGTCAAAGAAATAATAAAAATCAGTTTTTAAGTTGTTTTTAAAATTCTACCAATTAAACCTTCGTAAAGGGAGCTCGGTGGCGCAATGGTAGCGCGTCTGACTCCAGAACAGAAGGCTGCGTGTTCGAATCTCGTCTGGGTCAAAGAAATAATTAAAACTTAGTTTTTAAGTTGTTTATAGAATTCTACCAATTAAACCTTCGTAAGGGGGGCTCGGTGGCGCAATAGTAGCACGTCTGACTCCAGATCAGAAGGCTGCGTGTTGGAATAACGTCCGGGTCAAAGAAATAATAAAAATCAGTTTTTAAGTGTTTTTTAAAATTCTACCAATTAAACCATCGTAAAGGGGGCTTGATGGCGCAATGGTAGCACGTCTGACTCCAGATCAGAAGGCTGCGTTTTTCGAATCACCTCCGGGTCAAACAAATAATAAAATTTAGTTTTTTCTGAAACCAGATCAGAAGGCTGCTTGTTCGAATCACGTCCGGGTCAAAGAAAGAATAAAAGTCAGTTTTTAAGTTGTTTTTAGAATTCTACCAATTAAACCTTCGTAAAGGGGACTCGGTGGCGCAATAGTAGCTTGTCTGACTCCAGATCAGAAGGCTGCGTGTTGGAATCACGTTCGGGTCAAAGAAATAATAAAAATCCGTTTTTAAGTTGTTTTTAAAATTCTACCAATTAAACCTTCGTAAAGGGGGCTCGGTGGCGCAATTCAAGCGCGTCTGACTCCAGAACAGAAGGCTGCGTGTTCGAATCACGTCCGGGTCAAACAAATAATAACAATAAGTTTTTAAGTTGTTTTTAGAATTCTACCAATTAAAGCTTCGTAAAGGGGACTCGGTGGCGCAATGGTAGCGCGTCTGACTCCAGATCAGAAGGCTGCGTGTTCGAATCACGTCCGGGTCAAACAAATAATAAAATTTAGTTTTTACGTTTTTTATAGAAATTCTACCAATTAAACCTTCGTAAAGGGGACTCGGTGGAGCAATGGTAGCGCGTCTGACTCCAGATCAGAATGCTGCGTGTTCGAATCACGTCCGGCTCAATATAGAAATTTTACCAATTAAACCGTCAGGGGGCTCGGTGGCGCAATGGTAGCGCGTCAGACACCAGATCAGAAGGCTGCGTGTTCGAATCACGTCTGGGTCAAAGAAATAATTAAAACTTAGTTTTTAAGTTGTTTATAGAAATCTACCAATTAAACTTCGTAAAGGGGGCTCGGTGGCGCAATAGTAGCTCGTCTGACTCCAGATCAGAAGGCTGCGTGTTGCAATCACGTTCGGGTCAAAGAAATAATAAAAATCAGTTTTTAAGTTGTTTTTAAAATTCTACCAATTAAACCTTCGTAAAGGGGGCTCGGTGGCGCAATGGTAGCGCGTCTGACTCCAGATCAGAAGGCTGCGTGTTGGAATCACGTCCGGGTCAAAGCAATAATAAAAATCAGTTTTTACGTTGTTTATAGAAATTCTACCAATTAAACCTTCGTAAAGGGGGCTTGGTGGCGCAATGGTAGCACGTCTGACTCCAGATCAGAAGGCTGCGTGTTCGAATCACGTCCGGGTCAAACAAATAATAAAATTTAGTTTTTACGTTGTTTATAGAAATTCTACCAATTAAACCTTCGTAAAGGGTGCTCGGTTCCGCAATGGTAGCGCGTCTGACTCCAGATCAGAAGGCTTTGTGTTGGAATCACGTCCGGGTCAAAGCAATAATAAAAATCAGTTTTTAAGTGTTTTTTAAAATTCTACCAATTAAACCTTCGTAAAGGGGGCTTGGTGGGGCAATGGTAGCACGTCTGACCCCAGATCAGAAGGCTGCGTGTTCGAATCACGTCCGGGTCAAACAAATAATAAAATTTAGTTTTTCCGTTGTTTATAGAAATTCTACCAATTTAACCTTCGTTCAGGGGGCTCGGTGGCGCAATGGTAGCGCTTCTGACTCCAGATCAGAAGGCTGCGTGTTGGAATCACGTTCGGGTCAAAGAAATAATAAAAATCAGTTTTTAAGTTGTTTTTAAAATTCTACCAATTAAACCTTCGTAAAGGGAGCTCGGTGGCGCAATGGTAGCGCGTCTGACTCCAGAACAGAAGGCTGCGTGTTCGAATCTCGTCCGGTCAAACAAATAATAAAGGTTAGTTTTTACATTGTTTATAGAAATTCTACCAATTAAACCGTCAGGGGGCTCGGTGGCGCAATGGTAGCGCGTCTGACACCAGATCAGAAGGCTGCGTGTTCGAATCACGTCTGGGTCAAAGAAATAATTAAAACTTAGTTTTTAAGTTGTTTATAGAATTCTACCAATTAAACCTTCGTAAGGGGGGCTCGGTGGCGCAATAGTAGCGCGTCTGACTCCAGATCAGAAGGCTGCGTGTTGGAATCACGTCCGGGTCAAAGAAATAATAAAAATCAGTTTTTCCGTTGTTTATAGAAATTCTACCAATTTAACCTTCGTTCAGGGGGCTCGGTGGCGCAATGGTAGCGCTTCTGACTCCAGATCAGAAGGCTGCGTGTTGGAATCACGTTCGGGTCAAAGAAATAATAAAAATCAGTTTTTAAGTTGTTTTTAAAATTCTACCAATTAAACCTTCGTAAAGGGAGCTCGGTGGCGCAATGGTAGCGCGTCTGACTCCAGAACAGAAGGCTGCGTGTTCGAATCTCGTCTGGGTCAAAGAAATAATTAAAACTTAGTTTTTAAGTTGTTTATAGAATTCTACCAATTAAACCTTCGTAAGGGGGGCTCGGTGGCGCAATAGTAGCACGTCTGACTCCAGATCAGAAGGCTGCGTGTTGGAATCACGTCCGGGTCAAAGAAATAATAAAAATCAGTTTTTAAGTGTTTTTTAAAATTCTACCAATTAAACCATCGTAAAGGGGGCTTGATGGCGCAATGGTAGCACGTCTGACTCCAGATCAGAAGGCTGCGTTTTCGAATCACCTCCGGGTCAAACAAATAATAAAATTTAGTTTTTTCTGAAACCAGATCAGAAGGCTGCTTGTTCGAATCACGTCCGGGTCAAAGAAAGAATAAAAGTCAGTTTTTAAGTTGTTTTTAGAATTCTACCAATTAAACCTTCGTAAAGGGGACTCGGTGGCGCAATAGTAGCTTGTCTGACTCCAGATCAGAAGGCTGCGTGTTGGAATCACGTTCGGGTCAAAGAAATAATAAAAATCCGTTTTTAAGTTGTTTTTAAAATTCTACCAATTAAACCTTCGTAAAGGGGGCTCGGTGGCGCAATTCAAGCGCGTCTGACTCCAGAACAGAAGGCTGCGTGTTCGAATCACGTCCGGGTCAAACAAATAATAACAATAAGTTTTTAAGTTGTTTTTAGAATTCTACCAATTAAAGCTTCGTAAAGGGGACTCGGTGGCGCAATGGTAGCGCGTCTGACTCCAGATCAGAAGGCTGCGTGTTCGAATCACGTCCGGGTCAAACAAATAATAAAATTTAGTTTTTACGTTTTTTATAGAAATTCTACCAATTAAACCTTCGTAAAGGGGACTCGGTGGAGCAATGGTAGCGCGTCTGACTCCAGATCAGAATGCTGCGTGTTCGAATCACGTCCGGCTCAATATAGAAATTTTACCAATTAAACCGTCAGGGGGCTCGGTGGCGCAATGGTAGCGCGTCAGACACCAGATCAGAAGGCTGCGTGTTCGAATCACGTCTGGGTCAAAGAAATAATTAAAACTTAGTTTTTAAGTTGTTTATAGAAATCTACCAATTAAACTTCGTAAAGGGGGCTCGGTGGCGCAATAGTAGCTCGTCTGACTCCAGATCAGAAGGCTGCGTGTTGCAATCACGTTCGGGTCAAAGAAATAATAAAAATCAGTTTTTAAGTTGTTTTTAAAATTCTACCAATTAAACCTTCGTAAAGGGGGCTCGGTGGCGCAATGGTAGCGCGTCTGACTCCAGATCAGAAGGCTGCGTGTTGGAATCACGTCCGGGTCAAAGCAATAATAAAAATCAGTTTTTACGTTGTTTATAGAAATTCTACCAATTAAACCTTCGTAAAGGGGGCTTGGTGGCGCAATGGTAGCACGTCTGACTCCAGATCAGAAGGCTGCGTGTTCGAATCACGTCCGGGTCAAACAAATAATAAAATTTAGTTTTTACGTTGTTTATAGAAATTCTACCAATTAAACCTTCGTAAAGGGGGCTCGGTTCCGCAATGGTAGCGCGTCTGACTCCAGATCAGAAGGCTTTGTGTTGGAATCACGTCCGGGTCAAAGCAATAATAAAAATCAGTTTTTAAGTGTTTTTTAAAATTCTACCAATTAAACCTTCGTAAAGGGGGCTTGGTGGGGCAATGGTAGCACGTCTGACCCCAGATCAGAAGGCTGCGTGTTCGAATCACGTCCGGGTCAAACAAATAATAAAATTTAGTTTTTCCGTTGTTTATAGAAATTCTACCAATTTAACCTTCGTTCAGGGGGCTCGGTGGCGCAATGGTAGCGCTTCTGACTCCAGATCAGAAGGCTGCGTGTTGGAATCACGTTCGGGTCAAAGAAATAATAAAAATCAGTTTTTAAGTTGTTTTTAAAATTCTACCAATTAAACCTTCGTAAAGGGAGCTCGGTGGCGCAATGGTAGCGCGTCTGACTCCAGAACAGAAGGCTGCGTGTTCGAATCTCGTCCGGTCAAACAAATAATAAAGGTTAGTTTTTACATTGTTTATAGAAATTCTACCAATTAAACCATCAGGGGGCTCGGTGGCGCAATGGTAGCGCGTCTGACACCAGATCAGAAGGCTGCGTGTTCGAATCACGTCTGGGTCAAAGAAATAATTAAAACTTAGTTTTTAAGTTGTTTATAGAATTCTACCAATTAAACCTTCGTAAGGGGGGCTCGGTGGCGCAATAGTAGCGCGTCTGACTCCAGATCAGAAGGCTGCGTGTTGGAATCACGTCCGGGTCAAAGAAATAATAAAAATCAGTTTTTAAGTGTTTTTTAAAATTCTACCAATTAAACCATCGTAAAGGGGGCTTGATGGCGCAATGGTAGCACGTCTGACTCCAGATCAGAAGGCTGCGTTTTCGAATCACCTCCGGGTCAAACAAATAATAAAATTTAGTTTTTACGTTGTTTATAGAAATTCTACCAATTTAACCTTCGTTCAGTGGGCTCGGTGGCGCAATGGTAGCGCTTCTGAAACCAGTTCAGAAGGCTGCTTGTTCGAATCACGTCCGGGTCAAAGAAAGAATAAAAGTCAGTTTTTAAGTTGTTTTTAGAATTCTACCAATTAAACCTTCGTAAAGGGGACTCGGTGGCGCAATAGTAGCTCGTCTGACTCCAGATCAGAAGGCTGCGTGTTCGAATCTCGTCCGGTCAAACAAATAATAAAGGTTAGTTTTTACATTGTTTATAGAAATTCTACCAATTTAACCGTCAGGGGGCTCGGTGGCGCAATGGTAGCGCGTCTGACACCAGATCAGAAGGCTGCGTGTTCGAATCACGTCTGGGTCAAAGAAATAATTAAAACTTAGTTTTTAAGTTGTTTATAGAATTCTACCAATTAAACCTTCGTAAGGGGGGCTCGGTGGCGCAATAGTAGCGCGTCTGACTCCAGATCAGAAGGCTGCGTGTTGGAATCACGTCCGGGTCAAAGAAATAATAAAAATCAGTTTTTAAGTGTTTTTTAAAATTCTACCAATTAAGCCATCGTAAAGGGGGCTTGATGGCGCAATGGTAGCACGTCTGACTCCAGATCAGAAGGCTGCGTGTTCGAATCACGTCCGGGTCAAACAAATAATAAAATTTAGTTTTTCCGTTGTTTATAGAAATTCTACCAATTTAACCTTCGTTCAGGGGGCTCGGTGGCGCAATGGTAGCGCTTCTGACTCCAGATCAGAAGGCTGCGTGTTGGAATCACGTTCGGGTCAAAGAAATAATAAAAATCAGTTTTTAAGTGTTTTTTAAAATTCTACCAATTAAACCTTCGTAAAGGGGGCTTGGTGGGGCAATGGTAGCACGTCTGACCCCAGATCAGAAGGCTGCGTGTTCGAATCACGTCCGGGTCAAACAAATAATAAAATTTAGTTTTTCCGTTGTTTATAGAAATTCTACCAATTTAACCTTCGTTCAGGGGGCTCGCTGGCGCAATGGTAGCGCTTCTGACTCCAGATCAGAAGGCTGCGTGTTGGAATCACGTTCGGGTCAAAGAAATAATAAAAATCAGTTTTTAAGTTGTTTTTAAAATTCTACCAATTAAACCTTCGTAAAGGGAGCTCGGTGGCGCAATGGTAGCGCGTCTGACTCCAGAACAGAAGGCTGCGTGTTCGAATCTCGTCCGGTCAAACAAATAATAAAGGTTAGTTTTTACATTGTTTATAGAAATTCTACCAATTAAACCGTCAGGGGGCTCGGTGGCGCAATGGTAGCGCGTCTGACACCAGATCAGAAGGCTGCGTGTTCGAATCACGTCTGGGTCAAAGAAATAATTAAAACTTAGTTTTTAAGTTGTTTATAGAATTCTACCAATTAAACCTTCGTAAGGGGGGCTCGGTGGCGCAATAGTAGCGCGTCTGACTCCAGATCAGAAGGCTGCGTGTTGGAATCACGTCCGGGTCAAAGAAATAATAAAAATCAGTTTTTAAGTGTTTTTTAAAATTCTACCAATTAAACCATCGTAAAGGGGGCTTGATGGCGCAATGGTAGCACGTCTGACTCCAGATCAGAAGGCTGCGTTTTCGAATCACCTCCGGGTCAAACAAATAATAAAATTTAGTTTTTACGTTGTTTATAGAAATTCTACCAATTTAACCTTCGTTCAGTGGGCTCGGTGGCGCAATGGTAGCGCTTCTGAAACCAGATCAGAAGGCTGCTTGTTCGAATCACGTCCGGCTCAATATAGAAATTCTACCAATTAAACCTTCGTAAAGGGGGCTTGATGGCGCAATGGTAGCACGTCTGACTCCAGATCAGAAGGCTGCGTTTTCGAATCACCTCCGGGTCAAAGAAATTAAAAAAAAACAGTTTTTAAGTTGTTTTTAAAATTCTACCAATTAAACCTTCGTAAATGGGGGCTCGGTGGCGCAATGGTAGCGCGTCTGACTCCAGAACAGAAGGCTGCGTGTTCGAATCACGTCCGGGTCAAACAAATAATAACAATAAGTTTTTAAGTTGTTTTTAGAATTCTACCAATTAAAGCTTCGTAAAGGGGACTCGGTGGCGCAATGGTAGCGCGTCTGACTCCAGATCAGAAGGCTTTGTGTTGGAATCACGTCCGGGTCAAAGCAATAATAAAAATCAGTTTTTAAGTGTTTTTTAAAATTCTACCAATTAAACCTTCGTAAAGGGGGCTTGGTGGGGCAATGGTAGCACGTCTGACCCCAGATCAGAAGGCTGCGTGTTCGAATCACGTCCGGGTCAAACAAATAATAAAATTTAGTTTTTCCGTTGTTTATAGAAATTCTACCAATTTAACCTTCGTTCAGGGGGCTCGGTGGCGCAATGGTAGCGCTTCTGACTCCAGATCAGAAGGCTGCGTGTTGGAATCACGTTCGGGTCAAAGAAATAATAAAAATCAGTTTTTAAGTTGTTTTTAAAATTCTACCAATTAAACCTTCGTAAAGGGAGCTCGGTGGCGCAATGGTAGCGCGTCTGACTCCAGATCAGAAGGCTGCGTGTTCGAATCACGTCCGGGTCAAACAAATAATAAAGGTTAGTTTTTACATTGTTTATAGAAATTCTACCAATTTAACCTTCGTTCAGGGGGCTCGGTGGCGCAATGGTAGCGCTTCTGACTCCAGATCAGAAGGCTGCGTGTTCGAATCACGTCCGGCTCAATATAGAAATTCTACCAATTAAACCGTCAGGGGGCTCGGTGGCGCAATGGTAGCGCGTCAGACACCAGATCAGAAGGCTGCGTGTTCGAATCACGTCTGGGTCAAAGAAATAATTAAAACTTAGTTTTTAAGTTGTTTATAGAAATCTACCAATTAAACTTCGTAAAGGGGGCTCGGTGGCGCAATAGTAGCTCGTCTGACTCCAGATCAGAAGGCTGCGTGTTGCAATCACGTTCGGGTCAAAGAAATAATAAAAATCAGTTTTTAAGTTGTTTTTAAAATTTTACCAATTAAACCTTCGTAAAGGGGGCTCGGTGGCGCAATAATAGCGCGTCTGACTCCAGATCAGAAGGCTTTGTGTTGGAATCACGTCCGGGTCAAAGAAATAATAAAAATCAGTTTTTAAGTGTTTTTTAAAATTCTACCAATTAAACCTTCGTAAAGGGGGCTCGGTGGCGCAATGGTAGCGCGTCTGACTCCAGAACAGAAGGCTGCGTGTTCGAATCACGTCCAGGTCAAACAAATAATAAAATTTAGTTTTTACCTTGTTTATAGAAATTCTACCAATTAAACCGTCAGGGGGCTCGGTGGCACAATGGTAGCGCGTCTGACTCCAGAACAGAAGGCTGCGTGTTCGAATAACGTCCGGGTCAAACAAATAATAAAAATAAGTTTTTAAGTTGTTTTTAGAATTCTACCAATTAAAGCTTCGTAAAGGGGACTCGGTGGCGCAATGGTAGCGCGTCTGACTCCACATCAGAAGGCTGCGTGTTCGAATCACGTCCGGGTCAAACAAATAATAAAATTTAGTTTTTACGTTGTTTATAGAAATTCTACCAATTAAACCTTCGTAAAGGGGACTCGGTGGCGCAATGGTAGCGCGTCTGACTCCAGATCAGAAGGCTGCGTGTTCGAATCACGTCCGGGTCAAACAAATAATAAAATTTAGTTTTTACGTTGTTTATAGAAATTCTATTAATTAAACCTTCGTAAAGGGGACTCGGTGGCGCAATGGTAGCGCGTCTGACTCCAGATCAGAAGGCTTTGTGTTGGAATCACGTCCGGGTCAAAGCAATAATAAAAATCAGTTTTTAAGTGTTTTTTAAAATTCTACCAATTAAACCTTCGTAAAGGGGGCTTGGTGGGGCAATGGTAGCACGTCTGACCCCAGATCAGAAGGCTGCGTGTTCGAATCACGTCCGGGTCAAACAAATAATAAAATTTAGTTTTTCCGTTGTTTATAGAAATTCTACCAATTTAACCTTCGTTCAGGGGGCTCGGTGGCGCAATGGTAGCGCTTCTGACTCCAGATCAGAAGGCTGCGTGTTGGAATCACGTTCGGGTCAAAGAAATAATAAAAATCAGTTTTTAAGTTGTTTTTAAAATTCTACCAATTAAACCTTCGTAAAGGGAGCTCGGTGGCGCAATGGTAGCGCGTCTGACTCCAGATCAGAAGGCTGCGTGTTCGAATCACGTCCGGGTCAAACAAATAATAAAGGTTAGTTTTTACATTGTTTATAGAAATTCTACCAATTTAACCTTCGTTCAGGGGGCTCGGTGGCGCAATGGTAGCGCTTCTGACTCCAGATCAGAAGGCTGCGTGTTCGAATCACGTCCGGCTCAATATAGAAATTCTACCAATTAAACCGTCAGGGGGCTCGGTGGCGCAATGGTAGCGCGTCAGACACCAGATCAGAAGGCTGCGTGTTCGAATCACGTCTGGGTCAAAGAAATAATTAAAACTTAGTTTTTAAGTTGTTTATAGAAATCTACCAATTAAACTTCGTAAAGGGGGCTCGGTGGCGCAATAGTAGCTCGTCTGACTCCAGATCAGAAGGCTGCGTGTTGCAATCACGTTCGGGTCAAAGAAATAATAAAAATCAGTTTTTAAGTTGTTTTTAAAATTCTACCAATTAAACCTTCGTAAAGGGGGCTCGGTGGCGCAATGGTAGCGCGTCTGACTCCAGATCAGAAGGCTGCGTGTTGGAATCACGTCCGGGTCAAAGCAATAATAAAAATCAGTTTTTACGTTGTTTATAGAAATTCTACCAATTAAACCTTCGTAAAGGAGGCTTGGTGGCGCAATGGTAGCACGTCTGACTCCAGATCCGAAGGCTGCGTGTTCGAATCACGTCCGGGTCAAACAAATAATAAAATTTAGTTTTTACGTTGTTTATAGAAATTCTACCAATTAAACCTTCGTAAAGGGGGCTCGGTGGCGCAATGGTAGCGCGTCTGACTCCAGATCAGAAGGCTTTGTGTTGGAATCACGTCCGGGTCAAAGCAATAATAAAAATCAGTTTTTAAGTGTTTTTTAAAATTCTACCAATTAAACCTTCGTAAAGGGGGCTTGGTGGGGCAATGGTAGCACGTCTGACCCCAGATCAGAAGGCTGCGTGTTCGAATCACGTCCGGGTCAAACAAATAATAAAATTTAGTTTTTCCGTTGTTTATAGAAATTCTACCAATTTAACCTTCGTTCAGGGGGCTCGGTGGCGCAATGATAGCGCTTCTGAAACCAGATCAGAAGGCTGCGTGTTCGAATCACGTCCGGGTCAAAGAAAGAATAAAAGTCAGTTTTTAAGTTGTTTTTAGAATTCTACCAATTAAACCTTCGTAAAGGGAGCTCGGTGGCGCAATGGTAGCGCTTCTGACTCCAGAACAGAAGGCTGCGTGTTTGAATCACGTCCGGGTCAAACAAATAATAAAATTTAGTTTTTCCGTTGTTTATAGAAATTCTACCAATTTAACCTTCGTTCAGGGGGCTCGGTGGCGCAATGGTAGCGCTTCTGAAACCAGATCAGAAGGCTGCGTGTTCGAATCACGTCCGGGTCAAAAAAAGAATAAAAGTCAGTTTTTAAGTTGTTTTTAGAATTCTACCAATTAAACCTTCGTAAAGGGAACTCGGTGGCGCAATAGTAGAGCGTCTGACTCCAGATCAGAAGGCTGCGTGTTGGAATCACGTTCGGGTCAAAGAAATAATGAAAATCAGTTTTTAAGTTGTTTTTAAAATTCTACCAATTAAACCTCCGTAAAGGGGGCTCGGTGGCGCAATGGTAGCGCGCGTCTGACTCCAGAACTGAAGGCTGCGTGTTCGAATCACGTCCGGGTCCAACAAATAATAAAAATAAGTTTTTAAGTTGTTTTTAGAATTCTACCAATTAAAGCTTCGTAAAGGGGACTCGGTGGCGCAATGGTAGCGCGTCTGACTCCAGATCAGAAGGCTGCGTGTTCGAATGCCGTCCGGGTCAAACAAATAATAAAATTTAGTTTTTACGTTTTTTATAGAAATTCTACCAATTAAACCTTCGTGAAGGCGACTCGATGGCGCAATGGTAGCGCGTCTGACTCCAGATCAGTAGGCTGCGTGTTCGAATCAGGTCCGGGTCAAACAAATAATAAAGGTTAGTTTTTACGTTGTTTATAGAAATTCTACCAATTAAACCGTCAGGGGGCTCGGTGGCGCAATGGTAGCGCGTCAGACACCAGATAAGAAGGCTGCGTGTTCGAATCACGTCTGGGTCAAAGAAATAATTAAAACTTAGTTTTTAAGTTGTTTATAGAATTCTACCAATTAAACCTTCGTAAGGGGGGCTCGGTGGCGCAATGGTAGCGCGTCTGACTCCAGATCAGAAGACTTTGTGTTGGAATCACGTCCGGGTCAAAGCAATAATAAAAATCAGTTTTTAAGTGTTTTTTAAAATTCTACCAATTAAACCTTCGTAAAGGGGGCTTGGTGGCGCAATGGTAGCACGTCTGATACCAGATCAGAAGGCTGCGTGTTCGAATCACCTCCGGGTCAAACAAATAATAAAATTTAGTTTTTACGTTGTTTATAGAAATTCTACCAATTTAACCTTCGTTCAGGGGGCTCGGTGGCGCAATGGTAGAGCTTCTGAAACCAGATCAGAAGGCTGCGTGTTCGAATCACGTCCGGGTCAAAGAAAGAATAAAAGTCAGTTTTTTTAGTTGTTTTTAGAATTCTACCAATTAAACCTTCGTAAAGGGGACTCGGTGGCGCAATAGTAGCTCGTCTGACTCCAGATCAGAAGGCTGCGTGTTGGAATCACGTTCGGGTCAAAGAAATAATAAAAATCAGTTTTTAAGTTGTTTTTAAAATTCTACCAATTAAACCTTCGTAAAGGGGGCTCGGTGGCGCAATGGTAGCGCGTCTGACTCCAGAACTGAAGGCTGCGTGTTCGAATCACGTCCGGGTCAAACAAATAATAAAGGTTAGTTTTTACGTTGTTTATAGAAATTCTACCAATTAAACCGTCAGGGGCTCGGTGGCGCGATGGTAGCGCGTCTGACACCAGATCAGAAGGCTGCGTGTTCGAATCACGTCCGGGTCAAACAAATAATAAAATTTAGTTTTTACGTTGTTTATAGAAATTCTACCAATTTAACCTTCGTAAAGGGGACTCGGTGGCGCAATGGTAGCGCGTCTGACTCCAGATCAGAAGGTTGCGTGTTCGAATCACGTCCGGGTCAAACAAATAATAAAGGTTAGTTTTTACGTTGTTTATAGAAATTCTACCAATTAAACCGTCAGGGGGCTCGGTGGCGCAATGGTAGCGCGTCAGACACCAGATAAGAAGGCTGCGTGTTCGAATCACGTCTGGGTCAAAGAAATAATTAAAACTTAGTTTTTAAGTTGTTTATAGAATTCTACCAATTAAACCTTCGTAAGGGGGGCTCGGTGGCGCAATGGTAGCGCGTCTGACTCCAGATCAGAAGACTTTGTGTTGGAATCACGTCCGGGTCAAAGCAATAATAAAAATCAGTTTTTAAGTGTTTTTTAAAATTCTACCAATTAAACCTTCGTAAAGGGGGCTTGGTGGCGCAATGGTAGCACGTCTGATACCAGATCAGAAGGCTGCGTGTTCGAATCACCTCCGGGTCAAACAAATAATAAAATTTAGTTTTTACGTTGTTTATAGAAATTCTACCAATTAACCTTCGTTCAGGGGGCTCGGTGGCGCAATGGTAGAGCTTCTGAAACCAGATCAGAAGGCTGCGTGTTCGAATCACGTCCGGGTCAAAGAAAGAATAAAAGTCAGTTTTTAAGTTGTTTTTAGAATTCTACCAATTAAACCTTCGTAAAGGGGACTCGGTGGCGCAATAGTAGCTCGTCTGACTCCAGATCAGAAGGCTGCGTGTTGGAATCACGTTCGGGTCAAAGAAATAATAAAAATCAGTTTTTAAGTTGTTTTTAAAATTCTACCAATTAAACCTTCGTAAAGGGGGCTCGGTGGCGCAATGGTAGCGCGTCTGACTCCAGAACTGAAGGCTGCGTGTTCGAATCACGTCCGGGTCAAACAAATAATAACAATAAGTTTTTAAGTTGTTTTTAGAATTCTACCAATTAAAGCTTCGTAAAGGGGACTCGGTGGCGCAATGGTAGCGCGTCTGACTCCAGATCAGAAGGCTGCGTGTTCGAATCACGTCCGGGTCAAACAAATAATAAAATTTAGTTTTTACGTTTTTTATAGAAACTCTACCAATTAAACCTTCGTAAAGGGGACTCGGTGGCGCAATGGTAGCGCGTCTGACTCCAGATCAGAAGGTTGCGTGTTCGAATCACGTCCGGGTCAAACAAATAATAAAGGTTAGTTTTTACGTTGTTTATAGAAATTCTACCAATTAAACCGTCAGGGGGCTCGGTGGCGCAATGGTAGCGCGTCAGACACCAGATCAGAAGGCTGCGTGTTCGAATCACGTCTGGGTCAAAGAAATAATTAAAACTTAGTTTTTAAGTTGTTTTTAAAATTCTACCAATTAAACCTTCGTAAAGGGAGCTCGGTGGTGCAATGGTAGCGCGTCTGACTCCAGAACAGAAGGCTGCGTGTTCGAATCACGTCCGGGTCAAACAAATAATAAAATTGAGTTTTTACGTCGTTTATAGAAATTCTACCAATTAAACCTTCGTACAGGGGACTCGGTGGCGCAATGGTAGCACGTCTGACTCCAGATCAGAAGGCTGCGTGTTCGAATCACCTCCGTGTCAAACAAATAATAAAATTTAGTTTTTAGGTTGTTTATAGAAATTCTACCAATTTAACCTTCGTTCAGGGGGCTCGGTGGCGCAATGATAGCGCTTCTGAAACCAGATCAGAAGGCTGCGTGTTCGAATCACGTCCGGGTCAAAGAAAGAATAAAAGTCAGTTTTTAAGTTGTTTTTAGAATTCTACCAATTAAACCTTCGTAAAGGGAGCTCGGTGGCGCAATGGTAGCGCTTCTGACTCCAGAACAGAAGGCTGCGTGTTTGAATCACGTCCGGGTCAAACAAATAATAAAATTTAGTTTTTCCGTTGTTTATAGAAATTCTACCAATTTAACCTTCGTTCAGGGGGCTCGGTGGCGCAATGGTAGCGCTTCTGAAACCAGATCAGAAGGCTGCGTGTTCGAATCACGTCCGGGTCAAAAAAAGGATAAAAGTCAGTTTTAAAGTTGTTTTTAGAATTCTACCAATTAAACCTTCGTAAAGGGAACTCGGTGGCGCAATAGTAGAGCGTCTGACTCCAGATCAGAAGGCTGCGTGTTGGAATCACGTTCGGGTCAAAGAAATAATAAAAATCAGTTTTTAAGTTGTTTTTAAAATTCTACCAATTAAACCTCCGTAAAGGGGGCTCGGTGGCGCAATGGTAGCGCGTCTGACTCCAGAACAGAAGGCTGCGTGTTCGAATCACGTCCGGGTCCAACAAATAATAAAAATAAGTTTTTAAGTTGTTTTTAGAATTCTACCAATTAAAGCTTCGTAAAGGGGACTCGGTGGCGCAATGGTAGCGCGTCTGACTCCAGATCAGAAGGCTGCGTGTTCGAATGCCGTCCGGGTCAAACAAATAATAAAATTTAGTTTTTACGTTTTTTATAGAAATTCTACCAATTAAACCTTCGTGAAGGCGACTCGATGGCGCAATGGTAGCGCGTCTGACTCCAGATCAGTAGGCTGCGTGTTCGAATCACGTCCGGGTCAAACAAATAATAAAGGTTAGTTTTTACGTTGTTTATAGAAATTCTACCAATTGAACCGTCAGGGGGCTCGGTGGCGCAATGGTAGCGCGTCAGACACCAGATAAGAAGGCTGCGTGTTCGAATCACGTCTGGGTCAAAGAAATAATTAAAACTTAGTTTTTAAGTTGTTTATAGAATTCTACCAATTAAACCTTCGTAAGGGGGGCTCGGTGGCGCAATGGTAGCGCGTCTGACTCCAGATCAGAAGACTTTGTGTTGGAATCACGTCCGGGTCAAAGCAATAATAAAAATCAGTTTTTAAGTGTTTTTTAAAATTCTACCAATTAAACCTTCGTAAAGGGGGCTTGGTGGCGCAATGGTAGCACGTCTGATACCAGATCAGAAGGCTGCGTGTTCGAATCACCTCCGGGTCAAACAAATAATAAAATTTAGTTTTTACGTTGTTTATAGAAATTCTACCAATTTAACCTTCGTTCAGGGGGCTCGGTGGCGCAATGGTAGAGCTTCTGAAACCAGATCAGAAGGCTGCGTGTTCGAATCACGTCCGGGTCAAAGAAAGAATAAAAGTCAGTTTTTTTAGTTGTTTTTAGAATTCTACCAATTAAACCTTCGTAAAGGGGACTCGGTGGCGCAATAGTAGCTCGTCTGACTCCAGATCAGAAGGCTGCGTGTTGGAATCACGTTCGGGTCAAAGAAATAATAAAAATCAGTTTTTAAGTTGTTTTTAAAATTCTACCAATTAAACCTTCGTAAAGGGGGCTCGGTGGCGCAATGGTAGCGCGTCTGACTCCAGAACTGAAGGCTGCGTGTTCGAATCACGTCCGGGTCAAACAAATAATAAAGGTTAGTTTTTACGTTGTTTATAGAAATTCTACCAATTAAACCGTCAGGGGCTCGGTGGCGCGATGGTAGCGCGTCTGACACCAGATCAGAAGGCTGCGTGTTCGAATCACGTCCGGGTCAAACAAATAATAAAATTTAGTTTTTACGTTGTTTATAGAAATTCTACCAATTTAACCTTCGTAAAGGGGACTCGGTGGCGCAATGGTAGCGCGTCTGACTCCAGATCAGAAGGTTGCGTGTTCGAATCACGTCCGGGTCAAACAAATAATAAAGGTTAGTTTTTACGTTGTTTATAGAAATTCTACCAATTAAACCGTCAGGGGGCTCGGTGGCGCAATGGTAGCGCGTCAGACACCAGATAAGAAGGCTGCGTGTTCGAATCACGTCTGGGTCAAAGAAATAATTAAAACTTAGTTTTTAAGTTGTTTATAGAATTCTACCAATTAAACCTTCGTAAGGGGGGCTCGGTGGCGCAATGGTAGCGCGTCTGACTCCAGATCAGAAGACTTTGTGTTGGAATCACGTCCGGGTCAAAGCAATAATAAAAATCAGTTTTTAAGTGTTTTTTAAAATTCTACCAATTAAACCTTCGTAAAGGGGGCTTGGTGGCGCAATGGTAGCACGTCTGATACCAGATCAGAAGGCTGCGTGTTCGAATCACCTCCGGGTCAAACAAATAATAAAATTTAGTTTTTACGTTGTTTATAGAAATTCTACCAATTAACCTTCGTTCAGGGGGCTCGGTGGCGCAATGGTAGAGCTTCTGAAACCAGATCAGAATGCTGCGTGTTCGAATCACGTCCGGGTCAAAGAAAGAATAAAAGTCAGTTTTTAAGTTGTTTTTAGAATTCTACCAATTAAACCTTCGTAAAGGGGACTCGGTGGCGCAATAGTAGCTCGTCTGACTCCAGATCAGAAGGCTGCGTGTTGGAATCACGTTCGGGTCAAAGAAATAATAAAAATCAGTTTTTAAGTTGTTTTAAAAATTCTACCAATTAAACCTTCGTAAAGGGGGCTCGGTGGCGCAATGGTAGCGCGTCTGACTCCAGAACTGAAGGCTGCGTGTTCGAATCACGTCCGGGTCAAACAAATAATAACAATAAGTTTTTAAGTTGTTTTTAGAATTCTACCAATTAAAGCTTCGTAAAGGGGACTCGGTGGCGCAATGGTAGCGCGTCTGACTCCAGATCAGAAGGCTGCGTGTTCGAATCACGTCCGGGTCAAACAAATAATAAAATTTAGTTTTTACGTTTTTTATAGAAACTCTACCAATTAAACCTTCGTAAAGGGGACTCGGTGGCGCAATGGTAGCGCGTCTGACTCCAGATCAGAAGGTTGCGTGTTCGAATCACGTCCGGGTCAAACAAATAATAAAGGTTAGTTTTTACGTTGTTTATAGAAATTCTACCAATTAAACCGTCAGGGGGCTCGGTGGCGCAATGGTAGCGCGTCAGACACCAGATCAGAAGGCTGCGTGTTCGAATCACGTCTGGGTCAAAGAAATAATTAAAACTTAGTTTTTAAGTTGTTTTTAAAATTCTACCAATTAAACCTTCGTAAAGGGAGCTCGGTGGTGCAATGGTAGCGCGTCTGACTCCAGAACAGAAGGCTGCGTGTTCGAATCACGTCCGGGTCAAACAAATAATAAAATTGAGTTTTTACGTCGTTTATAGAAATTCTACCAATTAAACCTTCGTACAGGGGACTCGGTGGCGCAATGGTAGCACGTCTGACTCCAGATCAGAAGGCTGCGTGTTCGAATCACCTCCGTGTCAAACAAATAATAAAATTTAGTTTTTAGGTTGTTTATAGAAATTCTACCAATTTAACCTTCGTTCAGGGGGCTCGGTGGCGCAATGATAGCGCTTCTGAAACCAGATCAGAAGGCTGCGTGTTCGAATCACGTCCGGGTCAAAGAAAGAATAAAAGTCAGTTTTTAAGTTGTTTTTAGAATTCTACCAATTAAACCTTCGTAAAGGGAGCTCGGTGGCGCAATGGTAGCGCTTCTGACTCCAGAACAGAAGGCTGCGTGTTTGAATCACGTCCGGGTCAAACAAATAATAAAATTTAGTTTTTCCGTTGTTTATAGAAATTCTACCAATTTAACCTTCGTTCAGGGGGCTCGGTGGCGCAATGGCAGCGCTTCTGAAACCAGATCAGAAGGCTGCGTGTTCGAATCACGTCCGGGGCAAAAAAAGAATAAAAGTCAGTTTTTAAGTTGTTTTTAGAATTCTACCAATTAAACCTTCGTAAAGGGAACTCGGTGGCGCAATAGTAGAGCGTCTGACTCCAGATCAGAAGGCTGCGTGTTGGAATCACGTTCGGGTCAAAGAAATAATAAAAATCAGTTTTTAAGTTGTTTTTAAAATTCTACCAATTAAACCTTCGTAAAGGGGGCTCGGTGGCGCAATGGTAGCGCGTCTGACTCCAGAACAGAAGGCTGCGTGTTCGAATCACGTCCGGGTCAAACAAATAATAACAATAAGTTTTTAAGTTGTTTTTAGAATTCTACCAATTAAAGCTTCGTAAAGGGGACTCGGTGGCGCAATGGTAGCGCGTCTGACTCCAGATCAGAAGGCTGCGTGTTCGAATCACGTCCGGGTCAAACAAATAATAAAATTTAGTTTTTACGTTTTTTATAGAAACTCTACCAATTAAACCTTCGTAAAGGGGAGTCGGTGGCGCAATGGTAGCGCGTCTGACTCCAGATCAGAAGGTTGCGTGTTCGAATCACGTCCGGGTCAAACAAATAATAAAGGTTAGTTTTTACGTTGTTTATAGGAATTCTACCAATTAAACCGTCAGGGGGCTCGGTGGCGCAATGGTAGCGCGTCAGACACCAGATCAGAAGGCTGCGTGTTCGAATCACGTCTGGGTCAAAGAAATAATTAAAACTTAGTTTTTAAGTTGTTTTTAAAATTCTACCAATTAAACCTTCGTAAAGGGAGCTCGGTGGTGCAATGGTAGCGCGTCTGACTCCAGAACAGAAGGCTGCGTGTTCGAATCACGTCCGGGTCAAACAAATAATAAAATTTAGTTTTTACGTCGTTTATTGAAATTCTACCAATTAAACCTTCGTACAGGGGACTCGGTGGCGCAATGGTAGCACGTCTGACTCCAGATCAGAAGGCTGCGTGTTCGAATCACCTCCGGGTCAAACAAATAATAAAATTTAGTTTTTAGGTTGTTTATAGAAATTCTACCAATTTAACCTTCGTTCAGGGGGCTCGGTGGCGCAATGATAGCGCTTCTGAAACCAGATCAGAAGGCTGCGTGTTCGAATCACGTCCGGGTCAAAGAAAGAATAAAAGTCAGTTTTTAAGTTGTTTTTAGAATTCTACCAATTAAACCTTCGTAAAGGGAGCTCGGTGGCGCAATGGTAGCGCTTCTGACTCCAGAACAGAAGGCTGCGTGTTTGAATCACGTCCGGGTCAAACAAATAATAAAATTTAGTTTTTCCGTTGTTTATAGAAATTCTACCAATTTAACCTTCGTTCAGGGGGCTCGGTGGCGCAATGGTAGCGCGTCTGACTCCAGATCAGAAGGCTGCGTGTTCGAATCACGTCCGGGTCAAACAAATAATAAAATTTAGTTTTTACGTTGTTTATAGAAATTCTACTAATTAAACCTTCGTAAAGGGGACTCGGTGGCGCAATGGTAGCGCGTCTGACTCCAGATCAGAAGGCTGCGTGTTCGAATCACGTCCGGGTCAAACAAATAATAAAGGTTAGTTTTTACGTTGTTTATAGAAATTCTACCAATTAGAGCGTCAGGGGGCTCGGTGGCGCAATGGTAGCGCGTCAGACACCAGATCAGAAGGCTGCGTGTTCGAATCGCGTCTGGGTCAAAGAAATAATTAAAACTTAGTTTTTAAGTTGTTTATAGAAATCTACCAATTAAACTTCGTAAAGGGGGCTCGGTGGCGCAATAGTAGCGCGTCTGACTCCAGATCAGAAGGCTGCGTGTTGGAATCACGTCCGGGTCAAAGCAATAGTAAAAATCAGTTTTTAAGTGTTTTTTAAAATTCTACCAATTAAACCTTCCAAAAGGGGGCTTGGTGGCGCAATGGTAGCACGTCTGACTCCAGATCAGAAGGATGCGTGTTCGAATCACGTCCGGGTCAAACAAATAATAAAATTTAGTTTTTACGTTGTTTATAGAAATTCTACCAATTAAACCTGCGTAAAGGGGACTTGGTGGCGCAATGGTAGCGCGTCTGACTCCAGATCAGAAGGCTGCGTGTTCGAATCACGTCCGGGTCAAACAAATAATAAAGGTGAGTTTTTACATTGTTTATAGAAATTCTACCAATTAAACCGTCAGGGGGCTCGGTGGCGCAATGGTAGCGCGTCTGACACCAGATCAGAAGGCTGCGTGTTCGAATCACGTCTGGGTCAAAGAAATAATTAAAACTTAGTTTTTAAGTTGTTTATAGAATTCTACCAATTAAACCTTCGTAAGGGGGGCTCGGTGGCGCAATAGTAGCGCGTCTGACTCAAGATCGGAAGGCTGCGTGTTGGAATCACGTTCGGGTCAAAGAAATAATAAAAATCAGTTTTTAAGTTGTTTTTAAAATTCTACCAATTAAACCTTCGTAAAGGGGGCTTGGTGGCGCAATGGTAGCGCGTCTGACTCCAGAACAGAAGGCTGCGTGTTCGAATCACGTCCGGGTCAAAGAAAGAATAAAAGTCAGTTTTTAAGTTGTTTTTAGAATTCTACCAATTAAACCTTCGTAAAGGGAGCTCGGTGGCGCAATGGTAGCGCTTCTGACTCCAGAACAGAAGGCTGCGTGTTTGAATCACGTCCGGGTCAAACAAATAATAAAATTTAGTTTTTCCGTTGTTTATAGAAATTCTACCAATTTAACCTTCGTTCAGGGGGCTCGGTGGCGCAATGGTAGCGCTTCTGAAACCAGATCAGAAGGCTGCGTGTTCGAATCACGTCCGGGTCAAAAAAAGAATAAAAGTCAGTTTTTAAGTTGTTTTTAGAATTCTACCAATTAAACCTTCGTAAAGGGAACTCGGTGGCGCAATAGTAGAGCGTCTGACTCCAGATCAGAAGGCTGCGTGTTGGAATCACGTTCGGGTCAAAGAAATAATAAAAATCAGTTTTTAAGTTGTTTTTAAAATTCTACCAATTAAACCTCCGTAAAGGGGGCTCGGTGGCGCAATGGTAGCGCGCGTCTGACTCCAGAACAGAAGGCTGCGTGTTCGAATCACGTCCGGGTCCAACAAATAATAAAAATAAGTTTTTAAGTTGTTTTTAGAATTCTACCAATTAAAGCTTCGTAAAGGGGACTCGGTGGCGCAATGGTAGCGCGTCTGACTCCAGATCAGAAGGCTGCGTGTTCGAATGCCGTCCGGGTCAAACAAATAATAAAATTTAGTTTTTACGTTTTTTATAGAAATTCTACCAATTAAACCTTCGTCAAGGCGACTCGATGGCGCAATGGTAGCGCGTCTGACTCCAGATCAGTAGGCTGCGTGTTCGAATCAGGTCCGGGTCAAACAAATAATAAAGGTTAGTTTTTACGTTGTTTATAGAAATTCTACCAATTAAACCGTCAGGGGGCTCGGTGGCGCAATGGTAGCGCGTCAGACACCAGATAAGAAGGCTGCGTGTTCGAATCACGTCTGGGTCAAAGAAATAATTAAAACTTAGTTTTTAAGTTGTTTATAGAATTCTACCAATTAAACCTTCGTAAGGGAGGCTCGGTGGCGCAATGGTAGCGCGTCTGACTCCAGATCAGAAGACTTTGTGTTGGAATCACGTCCGGGTCAAAGCAATAATAAAAATCAGTTTTTAAGTGTTTTTTAAAATTCTACCAATTAAACCTTCGTAAAGGGGGCTTGGTGGCGCAATGGTAGCACGTCTGATACCAGATCAGAAGGCTGCGTGTTCGAATCACCTCCGGGTCAAACAAATAATAAAATTTAGTTTTTACGTTGCTTATAGAAATTCTACCAATTTAACCTTCGTTCAGGGGGCTCGGTGGCGCAATGGTAGCGCTTCTGAAACCAGATCAGAAGGCTGCGTGTTCGAATCACGTCCGGGTCAAAAAAAGAATAAAAGTCAGTTTTTAAGTTGTTTTTAGAATTCTACCAATTAAACCTTCGTAAAGGGAACTCGGTGGCGCAATAGTAGAGCGTCTGACTCCAGATCAGAAGGCTGCGTGTTGGAATCACGTTCGGGTCAAAGAAATAATAAAAATCCGTTTTTAAGTTGTTTTTAAAATTCTACCAATTAAACCTCCGTAAAGGGGGCTCGGTGGCGCAATGGTAGCGCGCGTCTGACTCCAGAACAGAAGGCTGCGTGTTCGAATCACGTCCGGGTCCAACAAATAATAAAAATAAGTTTTTAAGTTGTTTTTAGAATTCTACCAATTAAAGCTTCGTAAAGGGGACTCGGTGGCGCAATGGTAGCGCGTCTGACTCCAGATCAGAAGGCTGCGTGTTCGAATGCCGTCCGGGTCAAACAAATAATAAAATTTAGTTTTTACGTTTTTTATAGAAATTCTACCAATTAAACCTTCGTCAAGGCGACTCGATGGCGCAATGGTAGCGCGTCTGACTCCAGATCAGTAGGCTGCGTGTTCGAATCACCTCCGGGTCAAACAAATAATAAAATTTAGTTTTTACGTTGCTTATAGAAATTCTACCAATTAAACCTTCGTTCAGGGGGCTCGGTGGCGCAATGGTAGCGCGTCTGACTCCAGATCAGAAGACTTTGTGTTGGAATCACGTCCGGTTCAAAGCAATAATAAAAATCAGTTTTTAAGTGTTTTTTAAAATTCTACCAATTAAACCTTCGTAAAGGGGGCTTGGTGGCGCAATGGTAGCACGTCTGATACCAGATCAGAAGGCTGCGTGTTCGAATCCCCTCCGGGTCAAACAAATAATAAAATTTAGTTTTTACGTTGCTTATAGAAATTCTACCAATTTATCCTTCGTTCAGGGGGCTCGGTGGCGCAATGGTAGCGCGTCAGACACCAGATCAGAAGGCTGCGTGTTCGAATCACGTCTGGGTCAAAGAAATAATTAAAACTTAGTTTTTAAGTTGTTTATAGAAATCTACCAATTAAACTTCGTAAAGGGGGCTCGGTGGCGCAATAGTAGAGCGTCTGACTCCAGATCAGAAGGCTGCGTGTTGGAATCACGTCCGGGTCAAAGCAAAAATAAAAATCAGTTTTTAAGTGTTTTTTAAAATTCTACCAATTAAACCTTCGTAAAGGGGGCTTGGTGGCGCAATGGTAGCACGTCTGACTCCAGATCAGAAGGCTGCGTGTTCGAATCACGTCCGGGTCAAACAAATAATAAAATTTAGTTTTTACGTTGTTTATAGAAATTCTACCAATTAAACCTTCGTAAAGGGGACTCGGTGGCGCAATGGTAGCGCGTCTGACTCCAGATCAGAAGGCTGCGTGTTCGAATCACGTCCGGGTCAAACAAATAATAAAGGTTAGTTTTTACGTTGTTTATAGAAATTCTACCAATTAGAGCGTCAGGGGGCTCGGTGGCGCAATGGTAGCGCGTCAGACACCAGATCAGAAGGCTGCGTGTTCGAATCGCGTCTGGGTCAAAGAAATAATTAAAACTTAGTTTTTAAGTTGTTTATAGAAATCTACCAATTAAACTTCGTAAAGGGGGCTCGGTGGCGCAATAGTAGCGCGTCTGACTCCAGATCAGAAGGCTGCGTGTTGGAATCACGTCCGGGTCAAAGCAATAGTAAAAATCAGTTTTTAAGTGTTTTTTATAATTCTACCAATTAAACCTTCCAAAAGGGGGCTTGGTGGCGCAATGGTAGCACGTCTGACTCCAGATCAGAAGGATGCGTGTTCGAATCACGTCCGGGTCAAACAAATAATAAAATTTAGTTTTTACGTTGTTTATAGAAATTCTACCAATTAAACCTTCGTAAAGGGGACTCGGTGGCGCAATGGTAGCGCGTCTGACTCCAGATCAGAAGGCTGCGTGTTCGAATCACGTCCGGGTCACACAAATAATAAAGGTGAGTTTTTACATTGTTTATAGAAATTCTACCAATTAAACCGTCAGGGGGCTCGGTGGCGCAATGGTAGCGCGTCTGACACCAGATCAGAAGGCTGCGTGTTCGAATCACGTCTGGGTCAAAGAAATAATTAAAACTTAGTTTTTAAGTTGTTTATAGAATTCTACCAATTAAACCTTCGTAAGGGGGGCTCGGTGGCGCAATAGTAGCGCGTCTGACTCCAGATCAGAAGGCTGCGTGTTGGAATCACGTTCGGGTCAAAGAAATAATAAAAATCAGTTTTTAAGTTGTTTTTAAAATTCTACCAATTAAACTTCGTAAAGGGGGCTCGGTGGCGCAATAGTAGCGCGTCTGACTCCAGATCAGAAGGCTGCGTGTTGTAATCACGTCCGGGTCAAACAAATAATAAAATTTAGTTTTTACGTTTTTTATAGAAATTCTACCAATTTAACCTTCGTTCAGGGGGATCGGTGGCGCAATAGTAGCGCGTCTGACTCCAGATCAGAAGGCTGCGTGTTGGAATCACGTCCGGGTCAAACAAATAATAAAATTTAGTTTTTACGTTGTTTATAGAAATTCTATCAATTTAACCTTCGTTCAGGGGGCTCGGTGGCGCAATGTCAGCGCGTCTGACTCCAGATCTGAAGGCTGCGTGTTCGAATCACGTCCGGGTCAAACAAATAATAAAATTTAGTTTTTACGTTGTTTATAGAAATTCTACCAATTTAACCTTCGTTCAGGGGGATCGGTGGCGCGATAGTAGCGCGTCTGACTCCAGATCAGAAGGCTGCGTGTTCGAATCACGTCCGGGTCCAAGAAATAAAAAAACTTAGTTTTTAATTTGTTTTTAGAATTCTACCAATTAAGGCTTCCTTCAGGGGGCTCGGTGGCGCAATGGTAGCGCGTCTGACACCAGATCAGAAGGCTGCGTGTTCGAATCTCGTCTGGGTCTAAGAAATAATTAAAACTTAGTTTTTAAGTTGTTGATAGAATTCTACCAATTAAACTTCGTTAAGGGGGCTCGGTGGCGCAATAGTAGCGCGTCTGACTCCAGATCAGAAGGCTGCGTGTTGGAATCACGTCCGGGTCAAACAAATAATAAAATTTAGTTTTTACGTTGTTTATAGAAATTCTACCAATTTAACCTTCGTTCAGAGGGCTCGGTGGCGCAATGTCAGCGCGTCTGACTCCAGATCAGAAGGCTGCGTGTTCGAATCACGTCCGGGTCAAACAAATAATAAAATTTAGTTTTTACGTTGTTTATAGAAATTCAACCAATTTAACCTTCGTTCAGGGGGATCGGTGGCGCAATAGTAGCGCGTCTGACTCCAGATCAGAAGGCTGCGTGTTGGAATCACGTCCGGGTCAAACAAATAATAAAATTTAGTTTTTACGTTGTTTATAGAAATTCTACCAATTTAACCTTCGTTCAGAGGGCTCGGTGGCGCAATGTCAGCGCGTCTGACTCCAGATCAGAAGGCTGCGTGTTCGAATCACGTCCGGGTCAAACAAGTAATAAAATTTAGTTTTTACGTTGTTTATAGAAATTCTACCAATTTAACCTTCGTTCAGGGGGATCGGTGGCGCAATAGTAGCGCTTCTGAAACCAGATCAGAAGGCTGCGTGTTCGAATCACGTCCGGGTTAGAGAAAGAATAAAAGTCAGTTTTTAAGTTGTTTTTAGAATTCTACCAATTAAACCTTCGTAAAGGGGGCTTGGTGGCGCAATGGTAGCACCTTTGACTCCAGATCTGAAGGCTGCGTGTTCGAATCACGTCCGGGTCAAACAAATAATAAAATTTAGTTTTTACGTTGTTTATAGAAATTCTACCAATTTAACCTTCGTTCAGGGGGCTCGGTGGCGCAATGTCAGCGCGTCTGACTCCAGATCAGAAGGCTGCGTGTTCGAATCACGTCCGGGTCAAACAAATAATAAAAGTCAGTTTTTAAGTTGTTTTTAAAGTTCTACCAATTAAACCTTCGTAAAGGGGGCTTGGTGGCGCAATGGTAGCACCTCTGACTCCAGATCTGAAGGCTGCGTGTTCGAATCACGTCCGGGTCAAACAAATAATAAAATTTAGTTTTTACGTTGTTTATAGAAATTCTACCAATTTAACCTTCGTTCAGGGGGCTCGGTGGCGCAATAGTAGCGCGTCTGACTCCAGATCAGAAGGCTGCGTGTTCGAATCACGTCCGGGTCAAACAAATAATAAAATTTAGTTTTTACGTTGTTTATAGAAATTCTACCAATTTAACCTTCGTTCAGGGGGCTCGGTGGCGCAATGTCAGCGCGTCTGACTCCAGATCAGAAGGCTGCGTGTTCGAATCACGTCCGGGTTAAAGAAAGAATAAAAGTCAGTTTTTAAGTTGTTTTTAAAATTCTACCAATTAAACCTTCGTAAAGGGGGCTTGGTGGCGCAATGGATTTGGGGCAAATTTAGGGAAGTTTTCCATACCTTTTTGACAAGTTTATTTTATTTTAATTATACGATTTTCAAAAAAACTATTTGTTAAACCATCAGAGCACGGTACAGTTTATCAGGTTCGTAGCATTGATTTCAACCTAAGCATATAAAAGGTCCGCGGCTAATCCTTTTTAACCGAAAGAGACTATGATAGAGTCACTGTTTTCGAATTTCAATACCGCAAATTAAGATTTTCGTTTGCGTTTACGTGTTCAAGTGCGATTCAGATCCAGAAACGTAAATGTAAAAGGAATAGAAAATAGTTTATGTTTACGAATTTATAGTACGATTCCGTGAAAGTTTTACGCATGTGTGTTCCTCGCTTAACGCTCCAGCGTGGGCTCTAACCACCAACCTTTCGGTTAACAGCCGAACGCGCTAACCTAACCATCGCGCCACGGAAGCCTAAAAATAAAATGGTCGTCAGGTATTGTGGAAAAACTTTGACTTTTTACGTTACTTATAAAACTTAAAACCAACGTTCTCGGGTGCGCTTGAGCCACCAACCTTTCGGTTAACAGCCAAACGCGCTAACCATTGCGCCACGGAAGCCCGGAAATTGAATGGTCGTCAGGTATTGTGGAAAAACTTTGGATTTTTACGTTACATCTGAGACTTCACAACACCGCTCCTGGATGGGCTCGAACCACCAACCTTTCGGTTAACAGCCGAACGCGCTAACCATTGCGCCACGGAAGCCCTGAAATTAAATGGTCGTCAGGTATTGTGGAAAAACTTTGGCTTTTTACGTTACATCTGAGACTTCACAACACCGCTCCCGGATGGGCTCGAACCACCAACCTTTCGGTTAACAGCCGAACGCGCTAACCATTGCGCCACGGAAGCCCGGAAATAAAATGGTCGTCAGGTACTGTCGAAAAACTTTGACTATTTACGTCATATCTGAGACCTCACAACACCGCTCCTGGATGGGCTCGAACCACCAATCTTTCGGTTAACAGCCGAACGCGCTAAGCATTGCGCCACGGAAATTTAGAATTCAAAATGTTGTCAAGTATTGTGGAAAAACTTTGACTTTTTATGTTACTTATAACACTTCACACTAACGCTCCAGCGTGGGCTCTAACCACCAACCTTTCGGTTAACAGCCGAACGCGCAAACCTAACCATCGCGCCACGGAAGCCTAAAAATTAAATGGCCGTTGGTATTGTGGAAAAACTTTGACTTTTTACGTTACTTATAAAACTTTACACAACCGTTCCCGGGTGGGCTTGAACCACCAACTTTTCGGTTAACAGCGGAACGCGCTAGCCATTGCGCCACCGAAGCCCAAAAATCGAATGGTCGTCAGGTATTTTGGAAAAACTTTGGCTTTTTACGTTACATCTGAGACCTCAAAACACCGCTCCCGGATGTGCTCGAACCACCAACCTTTCGGTTAACGGCCGAACGCACTAAGCATTGCGCCACGGAAGCGTAGAATTTAAAATGTTGTCCAGTATGGTCTAAAAACTTTGACTTTTTATGTTACTTTTAACACTTCACACTAACGCTCCAGCGTGTGCTCAAACCACCAACCTTTCGGTTAACAATCGAACGCGCTAATCTAACCATCGCGCCACGGAAGCCTAAAAATTAAATGGCCGTCAGGTATTGTGGAAAAACTTTGACTTTTTACGTTACTTATAAAACATTACACAACCGTTCCCGGGTGGACTTGAACCACCATTTTTTCGGTTAACAGCGAACGCGCTAACCATTACGCCACGGAAGCCCTGTAATTAATTTGTTGTCAGGTGTTGTGGAAAAACTTTGGCTTTTTACGTTACATCTGAGACCTCACAACACCGCTCTCGGGTGGGCTCGAACCACGAAACTTTCGGTTAACAGCTGAACGAGCTAACCATTGCACCACGGAAGCCTAAAAATGAAATGTTCGTCAGGTATTGTCGAAATACTTTTACATTTTGCGTAACACCTGACACCTCACAACACCACTCCCGGGTGGGCTCGAACCACCAACCTTTCGGTTAACAGCCGAACGCACTAACCATTGCACCACGGAAGCCCAAAAGTTAAATGTTTGTCAGGCATTGTGGAAAAACTTTGATTTTTACGTTATTTATAAATCTTAACACCAACGTTCCCGTGTGGTATTGAACCACCAACTTTTTGGTTAACAGCCGAACGCGCCAACCATTGCGCCACGGAAGCCTAAAAATTAAATGGTCGTCAGGTATGGTCGAAATAATTTTATATTTCGCGTTACATCTGACACCTCACAACACCGCTCCCGGATTTTCTCGAACCACCAACCTTTCGGTTAACGGCCGAACGCGCTAACCATTACGCCACGGAAGCCCTGAAATTAATTTGTTTTCAGGTGTGTTGTGGAAAAACTCTGACTTTTTACGTTACATCTGAGACCTCACAACACCTCTCCCGGGTGTGCTCGAACCACCAACCTTTCGGTTAACAGCCGAACGCGCTAACCATTGCGCAACGGAAGCCCAAAATATAAATGGTCTTCAGGAATTGTGGAAAATCTTTATAAAACTTTACACAACCGTTCGCGGGTGGGCTTGAACCACCAACTTTTCGGCTAACAGCCGAACGCGCTAACCATTGCGCCACCGAAGCCTAAAAATTGAATGGTCGTCAGGTATTGTGGAAAAACTTTGGCTTTTTACGTTACATGTGAGACCTCACAACACCGCTCCTGGATGGGCTCGAACCACCAACCTTTTGGTTAACAGCCGAACGCGCCAACCATTGCGCCACGGAAGCCTAAAAATTAAATGGTCGTCAGGTATTGTCGAAATGGTTTTATATTTCGCGTTACATCTGACACCTCACAACACCGCTCCCGGGTGGGCTCGAACCATGGACCTTTCGGTTAACAGCCGAACGAGCTAACCATTGCACCACGGAAGCCCAAAAGTTAAATGTTTGTCAGGCATTGTGGACAAACTTTGACTTTTTACGTTACATATAAAACTTAACACCAACGTTCGCTTGTGGGCTTGAACCACCAACTTTTCGGTTAACAGCCGAACGCGCCAACCATTGCGCCACCGAAGCCCATAAATTAAATGGTGTTCAGGTATTGTGGAAAAACTTTGACTTCTTACGTTACATCTGAGACCTCACAACACCTCTCCCGGGTGTGCTCGAACCACCAACCTTTCGGTTAACAGCTGAACGAGCTAACCATTGCACCACGGAAGCCTAAAAATGAAATGTTCGTCAGGTATTGTCGAAATACTTTTATATTTTGCGTAACACCTGACACCTCACAACACTACTCCCGGGTGGGCTCGAACCACCAACCTTTCGGTTAACAGCCGAACGCACTAACCATTGCACCACGGAAGCCCAAAAGTTAAATGTTTGTCAGGCATTGTGGAAAAACTTTGATTTTTACGTTATTTATAAATCTTAACACCAACGTTCCCGTGTGGGATTGAACCACCAAATTTTTGGTTAACAGCCGAACGCGCCAACCATTGCGCCACGGAAGCCTAAAAATTAAATGGTCGTCAGGTATGGTCGAAATAATTTTATATTTCGCGTTACATCTGACACCTCACAACACCGCTCCCGGATTTTCTCGAACCACCAACCTTTCGGTTAACGGCCGAACGCGCTAACCATTACGCCACGGAGGCCCTGAAATTAATTTGTTTTCAGGTGTGTTGTGGAAAAACTCTGACTTTTTACGTTACATCTGAGACCTCACAACACCTCTCCCGGGTGTGCTCGAACCACCAACCTTTCGGTTAACAGCCGAACGCGCTAACCATTGCGCAACGGAAGCCCAAAATTTAAATGGTCTTCAGGTATTGTGGAAAATCTTTATAAAACTTTACACAACCGTTCGCGGGTGGGCTTGAACCACCAACTTTTCGGCTAACAGCCGAACGCGCTAACCATTGCGCCACCGAAGCCTAAAAATTAAATGGTCGTCAGGTATTGTGGAAAAACTTTGGCTTTTTACGTTACATGTGAGACCTCACAACACCGCTCCTGGATGGGCTCGAACCACCAACCTTTTGGTTAACAGCCGAACGCGCTAACCATTACGCCACGGAAGCCCTGAAATTAATTTGTTTTCAGGTGTGTTGTGGAAAAACTCTGACTTTTTACGTTACATCTGAGACCTCACAACACCTCTCCCGGGTGTGCTCGAACCACCAACCTTTCGGTTAACAGCCGAACGCGCTAACCATTGCGCAACGGAAGCCCAAAATTTAAATGGTCTTCAGGTATTGTGGAAAATCTTTATAAAACTTTACACAACCGTTCGCGGGTGGGCTTGAACCACCAACTTTTCGGTTAAGAGCCGAACGCGCTAACCATTGCGCCACCGAAGCCTAAAAATTAAATGGTCGTCAGGTATTGTGGAAAAACTTTGGCTTTTTACGTTACATCTGAGACCTCACAACGCCGCTCCCGGGTGTGCTCGAACCACCAACCTTTCGGTTAACAGCCGAACGCGCTAACCATTGCGCAACGGAAGCCCAAAATATAAATGGTCTTCAGGAATTGTGGAAAATCTTTATAAAACTTTACACAACCGTTCGCGGGTGGGCTTGAACCACCAACTTTTCGGCTAACAGCCGAACGCGCTAACCATTGCGCCACCGAAGCCTAAAAATTAAATGGTCGTCAGGTATTGTGGAAAAACTTTGGCTTTTTACGTTACATGTGAGACCTCACAACACCGCTCCTGGATGGGCTCGAACCACCAACCTTTTGGTTAACAGCCGAACGCGCCAACCATTGCGCCACGGAAGCCTAAAAATTAAATGGTCCTCAGGTATTGTCGAAATGGTTTTATATTTCGCGTTACATCTGACACCTCACAACACCGCTCCCGGGTGGGCTCGAACCATGGACTTTTCGGTTAACAGCCGAACGAGCTAACCATTGCACCACGGAAGCCCAAAAGTTAAATGTTTGTCAGGCATTGTGGACAAACTTTGACTTTTTACGTTACATATAAAACTTAACACCAACGTTCGCTTGTGGGCTTGAACCACCAACTTTTCGGTTAACAGCCGAACGCGCCAACCATTGCGCCACCGAAGCCCATAAATTAAATGGTGTTCAGGTATTGTGGAAAAACTTTGACTTCTTACGTTACATCTGAGACCTCACAACACCTCTCCCGGGTGTGCTCGAACCACCAACCTTTCGGTTAACAGCCGAACGCGCTAACCATTGCGCAACGGAAGCCCAAAAACTAAATTGTCTTCAGGTATTGTGGAAAATCTTTATAAAACTTCAGACAACCGTTCCCGGGTGGGCTTGAACCACCAACTTTTCGGTTAACAGCCGAACGCGCTAACCATTGCGTCACCGAAGCCCAAAAATTAAATGGTCGTCAGGTATGTGGAAAAACTTTGGCTTTTTACGTTACATCTGAGACCTCACAACTCCGCTCCCGGATGTGCTCGAACCACCAACCTTTCGGTTAACGGCCGAACGCACTAACCATTGCACCACGGAAGCCCAAAAGTTAAATGTTTGTCAGGCATTGTGGAAAAACTTTGATTTTTACGTTATTTATAATATTTAACACCAACGTTCCCGTGTGGGATTGAACCACCAACTTTTTGGTTAACAGCCGAACGCGCCAACCATTGCGCCACGGAAGCCTAAAAATTAAATGGTCGTCAGGTATGGTCGAAATAATTTTATATTTCGCGTTACATCTGACACCTCACAACACCGCTCCCGGATTTTCTCGAACCACCAACCTTTCGGTTAACGGCCGAACGCGCTAACCATTACGCCACGGAAGCCCTGAAATTAATTTGTTTTCAGGTGTGTTGTGGAAAAACTCTGACTTTTTACGTTACATCTGAGACCTCACAACACCTCTCCCGGGTGTGCTCGAACCACCAACCTTTCGGTTAACAGCCGAACGCGCTAACCATTGCGCAACGGAAGCCCAAAATTTAAATGGTCTTCAGGTATTGTGGAAAATCTTTATAAAACTTTACACAACCGTTCGCGGGTGGGCTTGAACCACCAACTTTTCGGCTAACAGCCGAACGCGCTAACCATTGCGCCACCGAAGCCTAAAAATTAAATGGTCGTCAGGTATTGTGGAAAAACTTTGGCTTTTTACGTTACATGTGAGACCTCACAACACCTCTCCCGGGTGTGCTCGAACCACCAACCTTTCGGTTAACAGCCGAACGCGCTAACCATTGCGCAACGGAAGCCCAAAATTTAAATGGTCTTCAGGTATTGTGGAAAATCTTTATAAAACTTTACACAACCGTTCGCTGGTGGGCTTGAACCACCAACTTTTCGGTTAAGAGCCGAACGCGCTAACCATTGCGCCACCGAAGCCTAAAAATTAAATGGTCGTCAGGTATTGTGGAAAAACTTTGGCTTTTTACGTTACATCTGAGACCTCACAACGCCGCTCCCGGGTGTGCTCGAACCACCAACCTTTCGGTTAACAGCCGAACGCGCTAACCATTGCGCAACGGAAGCCCAAAATATAAATGGTCTTCAGGAATTGTGGAAAATCTTTATAAAACTTTACACAACCGTTCGCGGGTGGGCTTGAACCACCAACTTTTCGGCTAACAGCCGAACGTGCTAACCATTGCGCCACCGAAGCCTAAAAATTAAATGGTCGTCAGGTATTGTGGAAAAACTTTGGCTTTTTACGTTACATGTGAGACCTCACAACACCGCTCCTGGATGGGCTCGAACCACCAACCTTTTGGTTAACAGCCGAACGCGCCAACCATTGCGCCACGGAAGCCTAAAAATTAAATGGTCGTCAGGTATTGTCGAAATGGTTTTATATTTCGCGTTACATCTGACACCTCACAACACCGCTCCCGGGTGGGCTCGAACCATGGACCTTTCGGTTAACAGCCGAACGAGCTAACCATTGCACCACGGAAGCCCAAAAGTTATATGTTTGTCAGGCATTGTGGACAAACTTTGACTTTTTACGTTACATATAAAACTTAACACCAACGTTCGCTTGTGGGCTTGAACCACCAACTTTTCGGTTAACAGCCGAACGCGCCAACCATTGCGCCACCGAAGCCTATAAATTAAATGGTGTTCAGGTATTGTGGAAAAACTTTGACTTCTTACGTTACATCTGAGACCTCACAACACCTCTCCCGGGTGTGCTCGAACCACCAACCTTTCGGTTAACAGCCGAACGCGCTAACCATTGCGCAACGGAAGCCCAAAAACTAAATTGTCTTCAGGTATTGTGGAAAATCTTTATAAAACTTCAGACAACCGTTCCCGGGTGGGCTTGAACCACCAACTTTTCGGTTAACAGCCGAACGCGCTAACCATTGCGTCACCGAAGCCCAAAAATTAAATGGTCGTCAGGTATAGTGGAAAAACTTTGGCTTTTTACGTTACATCTGAGACCTCACAACTCCGCTCCCGGATGTGCTCGAACCACCAACCTTTCGGTTAACGGCCGAACGCACTAAGCATTGCGCCACGGAAGCGTAGAATATAAAATGTTGTCCAGTATGGTGGAAAAACTTTGACTTTTTATGTTACTTTTAACACTTCACACTAACGCTCCAGCGTGTGCTCAAACCACCAACCTTTCGGTTAACAATCGAACGCGCTAATCTAACCATCGCGCCACGGAAGAATAAAAATTAAATGGCCGTCAGGTATTGTGGAAAAACTTTGACTTTTTACGTTACTTATAAAACATTACACAACCGTTCCCGGGTGGACTTGAACCACCATTTTTTCGGTTAACAGCGAACGCGCTAACCATTACGCCACGGAAGCCCTGTAATTAATTTGTTGTCAGGTGTTGTGGAAAAACTTTGGCTTTTTACGTTACATCTGAGACCTCACAACACCGCTCCCGGGTGGGCTCGAACCACGAAACTTTCGGTTAACAGCTGAACGAGCTAACCATTGCACCACGGAAGCCTAAAAATGAAATGTTCGTCAGGTATTGTCGAAATACTTTTATATTTTGCGTAACACCTGACACCTCACAACACCACTCCCTGGTGGGCTCGAACCACCAACCTTTCGGTTAACAGCCGAACGCACTAACCATTGCACCACGGAAGCCCAAAAGTTAAATGTTTGTCAGGCATTGTGGAAAAACTTTGATTTTTACGTTATTTATAAATCTTAACACCAACGTTCCCGTGTGGGATTGAACCACCAACTTTTTGGTTAACAGCCGAACGCGCCAACCATTGCGCCTAAAAATTAAATGGTCGTCAGGTATGGTCGAAATAATTTTATATTTCGCGTTACATCTGACACCTCACAACACCGCTCCCGGATTTTCTCGAACCACCAACCTTTCGGTTAACGGCCGAACGCGCTAACCATTACGCCACGGAAGCCCTGAAATTAATTTGTTTTCAGGTGTGTTGTGGAAAAACTCTGACTTTTTACGTTACATCTGAGACCTCACAACACCTCTCCCGGGTGTGCTCGAACCACCAACCTTTCGGTTAACAGCCGAACGCGCTAACCATTGCGCAACGGACGCCCAAAATTTAAATGGTCTTCAGGTATTGTGGAAAATCTTTATAAAACTTTACACAACCGTTCGCGGGTGGGCTTGAACCACCAACTTTTCGGTTAAGAGCCGAACGCGCTAACCATTGCGCCACCGAAGCCTAAAAAATAAATGGTCGTCAGGTATTGTGGAAAAACTTTGGCTTTTTACGTTACATCTGAGACCTCACAACACCGCTCCTGGATGGGCTCGAACCACCAACCTTTTGGTTAACAGCCGAACGCGCCAACCATTGCGCCACGGAAGCCTAAAAATTAATTGGTCGTCAGGTATTGTCGAAATGGTTTTATATTTCGCGTTACATCTGACACCTCACAACACCGCTCCCGGGTAAGCTCGAACCATGGACCTTTCGGTTATCAGCTGAACGAGCTAACCATTGCACCACGGAAGCCCAAAAGTTAAATGTTTGTCAGGCATTGTGGAAAAACTTTGACTTTTTACGTTACATATAAAACTTAACACCAACGTTCCCTTGTGGGCTTGAACCACAAACTTTTCGGTTAACAGCCGAACGCGCCAACCATTGCGCCACCGAAGCCCATAAATTAAATGGTGTTCAGGTATTGTGGAAAAACTTTGACTTCTTACGTTACATCTGAGACCTCACAACACCTCTCCCGGGTGTGCTCGAACCACCAACCTTTCGGTTAACAGCCGAACGCGCTAACCATTGCGCAACGGAAGCCCAAAAACTAAATTGTCTTCAGGTATTGTGGAAAATCTTTATAAAACTTCACACAACCGTTCCCGGGTGGGCTTGAACCACCAACTTTTCGGTTAACAGCCGAACGCGCTAACCATTGCGCCACCGAAGCCCAAAAGTTAAATGGTCGTCAGGTATTGTGGAAAAACTTTGGCTTTTTACGTTACATCTGAGACCTCACAACTCCGCTCCCTAATGGGTTCGAACCACCAACCTTTCGGTTAACAGCCGAACGCGCTAACCATTGCGCCACGGAAGCCCGGAAATTAAATGGTCGTCAGGTATTGTGGAAAAACATTGGCTTTTTACGTTACATATGAGACCTCACAACACCGCTCCCGGATGGGCTCGAACCACCAACCCTTCGGTTAACAGCCGAACGCGCTAGCCATTGCGCCACGGAAGCCCGGAAATTAAATGGTCGTCAGGTATTGTGGAAAAACTTTGGCTTTTTACGTTACTTCTAAGACCTCACAACACCGCTCCCGGATGGGCTCGAATCACCAACCTTTCGGTTACAAGCCTAACGCGCTAACCATTGTGCCACGGAAGACTAAAAATGAAACGGTCGCCAGGTATTGTGGAAAAACCTTTATATTTTGCATTACATCTGACACCTCACAACACCGCTCCCGGGTGGGCTCGAACCAACAACCTTTTGATTAACAGCTGAACACGCTAACCATTGCGCCACCGAAGCCCATAAATGAAATGGTCTTCAGGTATTGTGGAAAAACCTTTACTTCTTACGTCTCATCTTATTCCTCACAACACCACTCCCGGATGGGCTCGAACCACCAACCTTTCGGTTAACGGCCGAACGCACTAAGCATTGCGCCACGGAAGCTTAGAATTTAAAATGTTGTCAAGTATAGTGGAAAAACTTTAACTTTTAACTTCACTTACGAAAAGGTTACTATTAATAGTCGTATTCTTAAACGAGTCACAAATTATAAATATTTGGGGATTTGGCTAAACGAAAACTTAAAATGGAATATTCAAGTCGACATGGTATGTAAGGGACTAGCTAAAGCCTGTGGACTAATACATCACTGCAAAAACTTAGTCCCGAGAGCTACACTATTTGAAATTTACTACTCCTTTTTCTATTCAACCCTTACATACGGGATATCCATCTGGGGTTGGACTACTAATCATAACATTAAGAGAATACAAATTATCCAAAAACGCACCATTAGAAATTTTTATAATGTTCCTTTCCTTGCTCATACGGAACCTCTCTTCGAAAAGTCTCGTCTGCTAAAAATAAGCGAAGTAGTAAACTTTGTAACATTAACATTATTATATAGAGATTTATTAACGAATTCCTTCTTTACGATCAGAGCTAACAAAATCGTTTATACTAGGTCTAAAGATACACTTAGTGTAAGCAAGTGTAACACCTCGAAAAAATTAAATTCCGTGTTTTATATGGGTCCGATGTTATTTAACACCCTTTACCAAGAAATACGAGATTTGGATAATATTAAACTATTCAAATTCAAACTAAAAGAACTTATATTATTAAAACTGATAAGAATTTAAATTGGGACCTCCTAGATAATAAACCCTTTATGATAATAACCCTTTTCAATTTGGATAAGCTGTTTCAGTTTCAATTAATCGAAATAATATAATAGGCTCAACTTTTTTGATTTTTTGATTTAAACTTTGTTTTTATTATTAACTTTGCTTTTAAATTAATTTATTTATTAATTTAATATCATTTTTAACTACTAGAATTTTATTATCTGTTTTGTTATAAAAACCTATGCGAAGCAGGGCTAAAAAGTCGCTTGTTGACTTAGGCCCTTATAAAACGAATTTAATGTAGTCATGAATTGGAAATAAACTTTGAAACTTTGAAACTTATTGTGGAAAAACTTTGACTTTTTACGTTACTTATAAAACTACAGACCTACGCTCCCGGGTGGGCTCGAACCACCAACCTTTCGGTCCGAACGCGCTAACCATGGTGCCACAGATGCCCGGAAATTAAGTGGTCGTCAGGTATTGTAGAAAAACTTTGACTTTTTAAGTTACATCTGACACCTCACAACACCGCTCCCGGGTGGGCCGGAACCACCAACCTTTCGGTTAACAGCCGAACGCGCTAACCATTGCGCCTCCGAAGGCCAAAATTTAAATGGTCGTCAGGTATTGTGGAAAACTCTGACATTTTACGTTACATCTGAGACCTCACAACACCGCTCCCGGATGGGCTCGAACCACCAACCTTTTGGTTAACAGCCGAACGCGCTAAGCATTTCAACACAGAAGCTTAGAATTTAAAATGTTGTAAGGAATTGTGGAAAAACTATGACTTTTTACGTTACTTATAACACTTCACACTAACGGCCCAGCGTGGTCACTAACCACCAACCTTTCGGTTAACAGCCGAACGCGCTAACCATGGCGCCACAGATGCCCGGAAATTAAGTGGTCGTCAGGTATTGTGGGAAAACTTTGACTTTTTACGTCACATCTTTTACCTCACAACAACGCTCCCGGGTGTGCTCAATTCACCAAGCTTTCGGTTAACAGCCGAACGCGCTACCCATTGCGCAACGGAAGCGCAAAAATTAAATGGTCTTCAGGTATTGTGGAAAAACTTTGACTTTTTACGTCACATCTGAGACCTCACAACACCGCTCCCGGGTGTGCTCGAACCACCAAGCTTTCGGTTAACAGCCGAACGAGTTAATCATTGCGCATTGGAAGCCAAAAAATTAAATGGTCTTCAGGTATTGTGCAAAAACTTTGACTTTTTACGTCACATCTTATACCTCACAACAACGCTCCCGGGTGTGCTCAATTCACCAAGCTTTCGGTTAACAGCCGAACGCGCTACCCATTGCGCAACGGAAGCGCAAAAATTAAATGGTCTTCAGGTATTGTGGAAAAACTTTGACTTTTTACGTCACATCTGAGACCTCACAACACCGCTCCCGGGTGTGCTCGAACCACCAAGCTTTCGGTTAACAGCCGAACGAGTTAATCATTGCGCATTGGAAGCCAAAAAATTAAATGGTCTTCAGGTATTGTGCAAAAACTTTGACTTTTTACGTCACATCTTATACCTCACAACAACGCTCCCGGATGGGCTCGAACCACCAACCTTTTGGTTAACAGCCGAACGCGCTAAGCATTTCGACAATTTTAGAATTTAAAATGTTGTAAGGAATTGTGCAAAAACTATGACTTTTTACGTTACTTATAACACTTCACACTAACGGCCCAGCGTGGTCTCTAACCACCAACCTTTCGGTTAACAGCCGAACGCGCTAAACATGGCGCCACAGATGCCCGGAAATTAAGTGGTCGTCAGGTATTGTGGGAAAACTTTGACTTTTTTCGGTTCATCTGAGACCTCACAACACCGCTCCCGGATGGGCTCGAACCACCAAGCATTCGGATAACAGCCGAACGCGTTAACCATTGCGCATTGGAAGCCAAAAAATTAAATGGTCTTCAGGTATTGTGCAAAAACTTTGACTTTTTACGTCACATCTTATACCTCACAACAACGCTCCCGGGTGTGCTCAATTCACCAACTTTTCGTTTAACAGCCGAACGCACTAAGCATTGCGACACAGAAGCTTAGAAATGCAATGGTCGTCAGGTTGCAAAAATTTTGACTTTTTACCTTACTTATAAAACTTTACACAACCGTTCCCGGGTGGGCTTGAACCACCAACCTTTCGGTTAACAGCCGAACGCGCTAACCATTGCGCCACGGAAGCCTGGAAATTAAAACGTCGTAATCTATTGTGGAAAAATTATGACTTTTTACGTTACACCTGAGACCTTACATCAGCGCTTGCGGATGGGCTTGAACCACCAACCTTTTGATTAAAAGCTGAACTTGCTAACCATTGCGCCACGGAAGCCCACATATTAAATGGTCGTCAGGTATTTTGGAAAAACTTTGGCTTTTTACGATACATCTGAGACCTCACAACACCGCTCCCGGGTGTGCTCGAACCACCAAGCTTTCGGATAACAGCCGAACGCGTTAACCATTGCGCATTGGAAGCCAAAAAATTAAATGGTCTTCAGGTATTGTGCAAAAACTTTGACTTTTTACGTCACATCTTATACCTCACAACAACGCTCCCGGGTGTGCTCAATTCACCAAGCTTTCGGTTAACAGCCGAACGCGCTACCCATTGCGCAACGGAAGCGCAAAAATTAAATGGTCTTCAGGTATTGTGGAAAAACTTTGACTTTTTACGTCACATCTGAGACCTCACAACACCGCTCCCGGGTGTGCTCGAACCACCAAGCTTTCGGTTAACAGCCGAACGAGTTAATCATTGCGCATTGGAAGCCAAAAAATTAAATGGTCTTCAGGTATTGTGCAAAAACTTTGACTTTTTACGTCACATCTTATACCTCACAACAACGCTCCCGGATGGGCTCGAACCACCAACCTTTTGGTTAACAGCCGAACGCGCTAAGCATTTCGACAATTTTAGAATTTAAAATGTTGTAAGGAATTGTGCAAAAACTATGACTTTTTACGTTACTTATAACACTTCACACTAACGGCCCAGCGTGGTCTCTAACCACCAACCTTTCGGTTAACAGCCGAACGCGCTAAACATGGCGCCACAGATGCCCGGAAATTAAGTGGTCGTCAGGTATTGTGGGAAAACTTTGACTTTTTTCGGTTCATCTGAGACCTCACAACACCGCTCCCGGATGGGCTCGAACCACCAAGCTTTCGGATAACAGCCGAACGCGTTAACCATTGCGCATTGGAAGCCAAAAAATTAAATGGTCTTCAGGTATTGTGCAAAAACTTTGACTTTTTACGTCACATCTTATACCTCACAACAACGCTCCCGGGTGTGCTCAATTCACCAACTTTTCGTTTAACAGCCGAACGCACTAAGCATTGCGACACAGAAGCTTAGAAATGCAATGGTCGTCAGGTTGCAAAAATTTTGACTTTTTACGTTACTTATAAAACTTTACACAACCGTTCCCGGGTGGGCTTGAACCACCAACCTTTCAGTTAACAGCCGAACGCGCTAACCATTGCGCCACGGAAGCCTGGAAATTAAAACGTCGTAAGGTATTGTGGAAAAATTATGACTTTTTACGTTACACCTGAGACCTTACATCAGCGCTTGCGGATGGGCTTGAACCACCAACCTTTTGATTAAAAGCTGAACTTGCTAACCATTGCGCCACGGAAGCCCACATATTAAATGGTCGTCAGGTATTTTGGAAAAACTTTGGCTTTTTACGATACATCTGAGACCTCACAACACCGCTCCCGGGTGTGCTCGAACCACCAAGCTTTCGGATAACAGCCGAACGCGTTAACCATTGCGCATTGGAAGCCAAAAAATTAAATGGTCTTCAGGTATTGTGCAAAAACTTTGACTTTTTACGTCACATCTTATACCTCACAACAACGCTCCCGGGTGTGCTCAATTCACCAAGCTTTCGGTTAACAGCCGAACGCGCTAACCATTGCGCAACGGAAGGTAAAAAATTTAATGGTCTTCAGGTATTGTGGAAAAACTTTGGCTTTTTACGTTACTTATAAAACTTTACACAACCGTTCCCGGTTGGGCTTGAACCACCATCTTTTCGGTTAAAAGCCGAACGCGCTAACCCTTGCGCCACGGAAGCCCGGAACTTATATGGTCGTCAGGTATTGTGGAAAAACCTTTACTTCTTACGTCTCATCTTATTCCTCACAACACCACTCCCGGATGGGCTCGAACCACCAACCTTTCGGTTAACGGCCGAACGCACTAAGCATTGCGCCACGGAAGCTTAGAATTTAAAATGTTGTCAAGTATAGTGGAAAAACTTTCACTTTTAACTTCACTTACGAAAAGGTTACTATTAATAGTCGTATTCTTAAACGAGTCACAAATTATAAATATTTGGGGATTTGGCTAAACGAAAACTTAAAATGGAATATTCAAGTCGACATGGTATGTAAGGGACTAGCTAAAGCCTGTGGACTAATACATCACTGCAAAAACTTAGTCCCGAGAGCTACACTATTTGAAATTTACTACTCCTTTTTCTATTCAACCCTTACATACGGGATATCCATCTGGGGTTGGACTACTAATCATAACATTAAGAGAATACAAATTATCCAAAAACGCACCATTAGAAATTTTTATAATGTTCCTTTCCTTGCTCATACGGAACCTCTCTTCGAAAAGTCTCGTCTGCTAAAAATAAGCGAAGTAGTAAACTTTGTAACATTAACATTATTATATAGAGATTTATTAACGAATTCCTTCTTTACGATCAGAGCTAACAAAATCGTTTATACTAGGTCTAAAGATACACTTAGTGTAAGCAAGTGTAACACCTCGAAAAAATTAAATTCCGTGTTTTATATGGGTCCGATTTTATTTAACACCCTTTACCAAGAAATACGAGATTTGGATAATATTAAACTATTCAAATTCAAACTAAAAGAACTTATATTATTAAAACTGATAAGAATTTAAATTGGGACCTCCTAGATAATAAACCCTTTATGATAATAACCCTTTTCAATTTGGATAAGCTGTTTCAGTTTCAATTAATCGAAATAATATAATAGGCTCAACTTTTTTGATTTTTTGATTTAAACTTTGTTTTTATTATTAACTTTGCTTTTAAATTAATTTATTTATTAATTTAATATCATTTTTAACTACTAGAATTTTATTATCTGTTTTGTTATAAAAACCTATGCGAAGCAGGGCTAAAAAGTCGCTTGTTGACTTAGGCCCTTATAAAACGAATTTAATGTAGTCATGAATTGGAAATAAACTTTGAAACTTTGAAACTTATTGTGGAAAAACTTTGACTTTTTACGTTACTTATAAAACTACAGACCTACGCTCCCGGGTGGGCTCGAACCACCAACCTTTCGGTCCGAACGCGCTAACCATGGTGCCACAGATGCCCGGAAATTAAGTGGTCGTCAGGTATTGTAGAAAAACTTTGACTTTTTAAGTTACATCTGACAACTCACAACACCGCTCCCGGGTGGGCCGGAACCACCAACCTTTCGGTTAACAGCCGAACGCGCTAACCATTGCGCCTCCGAAGGCCAAAATTTAAATGGTCGTCAGGTATTGTGGAAAACTCTGACATTTTACGTTACATCTGAGACCTCACAACACCGCTCCCGGATGGGCTCGAACCACCAACCTTTTGGTTAACAGCCGAACGCGCTAAGCATTTCAACACAGAAGCTTAGAATTTAAAATGTTGTAAGGAATTGTGGAAAAACTATGACTTTTTACGTTACTTATAACACTTCACACTAACGGCCCAGCGTGGTCACTAACCACCAACCTTTCGGTTAACAGCCGAACGCGCTAACCATGGCGCCACAGATGCCCGGAAATTAAGTGGTCGTCAGGTATTGTGGGAAAACTTTGACTTTTTACGTCACATCTTTTACCTCACAACAACGCTCCCGGGTGTGCTCAATTCACCAAGCTTTCGGTTAACAGCCGAACGCGCTACCCATTGCGCAACGGAAGCGCAAAAATTAAATGGTCTTCAGGTATTGTGGAAAAACTTTGACTTTTTACGTCACATCTGAGACCTCACAACACCGCTCCCGGGTGTGCTCGAACCACCAAGCTTTCGGTTAACAGCCGACCGAGTTAATCATTGCGCATTGGAAGCCAAAAAATTAAATGGTCTTCAGGTATTGTGCAAAAACTTTGACTTTTTACGTCACATCTTATACCTCACAACAACGCTCCCGGATGGGCTCGAACCACCAACTTTTCGTTTAACAGCCGAACGCACTAAGCATTGCGACACAGAAGCTTAGAAATGCAATGGTCGTCAGGTTGCAAAAATTTTGACTTTTTACGTTACTTATAAAACTTTACACAACCGTTCCCGGGTGGGCTTGAACCACCAACCTTTCGGTTAACAGCCGAACGCGCTAACCATTGCGCCACGGAAGCCTGGAAATTAAAACGTCGTAAGGTATTGTGGAAAAATTATGACTTTTTACGTTACACCTGAGACCTTACATCAGCGCTTGCGGATGGGCTTGAACCACCAACCTTTTGATTAAAAGCTGAACTTGCTAACCATTGCGCCACGGAAGCCCACATATTAAATGGTCGTCAGGTATTTTGGAAAAACTTTGGCTTTTTACGATACATCTGAGACCTCACAACACCGCTCCCGGGTGTGCTCGAACCACCAAGCTTTCGGATAACAGCCGAACGCGTTAACCATTGCGCATTGGAAGCCAAAAAATTAAATGGTCTTCAGGTATTGTGCAAAAACTTTGACTTTTTACGTCACATCTTATACCTCACAACAACGCTCCCGGGTGTGCTCAATTCACCAAGCTTTCGGTTAACAGCCGAACGCGCTACCCATTGCGCAACGGAAGCGCAAAAATTAAATGGTCTTCAGGTATTGTGGAAAAACTTTGACTTTTTACGTCACATCTGAGACCTCACAACACCGCTCCCGGGTGTGCTCGAACCACCAAGCTTTCGGTTAACAGCCGAACGAGTTAATCATTGCGCATTGGAAGCCAAAAAATTAAATGGTCTTCAGGTATTGTGCAAAAACTTTGACTTTTTACGTCACATCTTATACCTCACAACAACGCTCCCGGGTGTGCTCAATTCACCAAGCTTTCGGTTAACAGCCGAACGCGCTACCCATTGCGCAACGGAAGCGCAAAAATTAAATGGTCTTCAGGTATTGTGGAAAAACTTTGACTTTTTACGTCACATCTGAGACCTCACAACACCGCTCCCGGGTGTGCTCGAACCACCAAGCTTTCGGTTAACAGCCGAACGAGTTAATCATTGCGCATTGGAAGCCAAAAAATTAAATGGTCTTCAGGTATTGTGCAAAAACTTTGACTTTTTACGTCACATCTTATACCTCACAACAACGCTCCCGGATGGGCTCGAACCACCAACCTTTTGGTTAACAGCCGAACGCGCTAAGCATTTCGACAATTTTAGAATTTAAAATGTTGTAAGGAATTGTGCAAAAACTATGACTTTTTACGTTACTTATAACACTTCACACTAACGGCCCAGCGTGGTCTCTAACCACCAACCTTTCGGTTAACAGCCGAACGCGCTAAACATGGCGCCACAGATGCCCGGAAATTAAGTGGTCGTCAGGTATTGTGGGAAAACTTTGACTTTTTTCGGTTCATCTGAGACCTCACAACACCGCTCCCGGATGGGCTCGAACCACCAAGCTTTCGGATAACAGCCGAACGCGTTAACCATTGCGCATTGGAAGCCAAAAAATTAAATGGTCTTCAGGTATTGTGCAAAAACTTTGACTTTTTACGTCACATCTTATACCTCACAACAACGCTCCCGGGTGTGCTCAATTCACCAACTTTTCGTTTAACAGCGGAACGCACTAAGCATTGCGACACAGAAGCTTAGAAATGCAATGGTCGTCAGGTTGCAAAAATTTTGACTTTTTACGTTACTTATAAAACTTTACACAACCGTTCCCGGGTGGGCTTGAACCACCAACCTTTCGGTTAACAGCCGAACGCGCTAACCATTGCGCCACGGAAGCCTGGAAATTAAAACGTCGTAAGGTATTGTGGAAAAATTATGACTTTTTACGTTACACCTGAGACCTTACATCAGCGCTTGCGGATGGGCTTGAACCACCAACCTTTTGATTAAAAGCTGAACTTGCTAACCATTGCGCCACGGAAGCCCACATATTAAATGGTCGTCAGGTATTTTGGAAAAACTTTGGCTTTTTACGATACATCTGAGACCTCACAACACCGCTCCCGGGTGTGCTCGAACCACCAAGCTTTCGGATAACAGCCGAACGCGTTAACCATTGCGCATTGGAAGCCAAAAAATTAAATGGTCTTCAGGTATTGTGCAAAAACTTTGACTTTTTACGTCACATCTTATACCTCACAACAACGCTCCCGGGTGTGCTCAATTCACCAAGCTTTCGGTTAACAGCCGAACGCGCTACCCATTGCGCAACGGAAGCGCAAAAATTAAATGGTCTTCAGGTATTGTGGAAAAACTTTGACTTTTTACGTCACATCTGAGACCTCACAACACCGCTCCCGGGTGTGCTCGAACCACCAAGCTTTCGGTTAACAGCCGAACGAGTTAATCATTGCGCATTGGAAGCCAAAAAATTAAATGGTCTTCAGGTATTGTGCAAAAACTTTGACTTTTTACGTCACATCTTATACCTCACAACAACGCTCCCGGATGGGCTCGAACCACCAACCTTTTGGTTAACAGCCGAACGCGCTAAGCATTTCGACAATTTTAGAATTTAAAATGTTGTAAGGAATTGTGCAAAAACTATGACTTTTTACGTTACTTATAACACTTCACACTAACGGCCCAGCGTGGTCTCTAACCACCAACCTTTCGGTTAACAGCCGAACGCGCTAAACATGGCGCCACAGATGCCCGGAAATTAAGTGGTCGTCAGGTATTGTGGGAAAACTTTGACTTTTATCGGTTCATCTGAGACCTCACAACACCGCTCCCGGATGGGCTCGAACCACCAAGCTTTCGGATAACAGCCGAACGCGTTAACCATTGCGCATTGGAAGCCAAAAAATTAAATGGTCTTCAGGTATTGTGCAAAAACTTTGACTTTTTACGTCACATCTTATACCTCACAACAACGCTCCCGGGTGTGCTCAATTCACCAACTTTTCGTTTAACAGCGGAACGCACTAAGCATTGCGACACAGAAGCTTAGAAATGCAATGGTCGTCAGGTTGCAAAAATTTTGACTTTTTACGTTACTTATAAAACTTTACACAACCGTTCCCGGGTGGGCTTGAACCACCAACCTTTCGGTTAACAGCCGAACGCGCTAACCATTGCGCCTCCGAAGGCCAAAATTTAAATGGTCGTCAGGTATTGTGGAAAACTCTGACATTTTACGTTACATCTGAGACCTCACAACACCGCTCCCGGATGGGCTCGAACCACCAACCTTTTGGTTAACAGCCGAACGCGCTAAGCATTTCAACACAGAAGCTTAGAATTTAAAATGTTGTAAGGAATTGTGGAAAAACTATGACTTTTTACGTTACTTATAACACTTCACACTAACGGCCCAGCGTGGTCACTAACCACCAACCTTTCGGTTAACAGCCGAACGCGCTAACCATGGCGCCACAGATGCCCGGAAATTAAGTGGTCGTCAGGTATTGTGGGAAAACTTTGACTTTTTACGTCACATCTTTTACCTCACAACAACGCTCCCGGGTGTGCTCAATTCACCAAGCTTTCGGTTAACAGCCGAACGCGCTACCCATTGCGCAACGGAAGCGCAAAAATTAAATGGTCTTCAGGTATTGTGGAAAAACTTTGACTTTTTACGTCACATCTGAGACCTCACAACACCGCTCCCGGGTGTGCTCGAACCACCAAGCTTTCGGTTAACAGCCGACCGAGTTAATCATTGCGCATTGGAAGCCAAAAAATTAAATGGTCTTCAGGTATTGTGCAAAAACTTTGACTTTTTACGTCACATCTTATACCTCACAACAACGCTCCCGGATGGGCTCGAACCACCAACTTTTCGTTTAACAGCCGAACGCACTAAGCATTGCGACACAGAAGCTTAGAAATGCAATGGTCGTCAGGTTGCAAAAATTTTGACTTTTTACGTTACTTATAAAACTTTACACAACCGTTCCCGGGTGGGCTTGAACCACCAACCTTTCGGTTAACAGCCGAACGCGCTAACCATTGCGCCACGGAAGCCTGGAAATTAAAACGTCGTAAGGTATTGTGGAAAAATTATGACTTTTTACGTTACACCTGAGACCTTACATCAGCGCTTGCGGATGGGCTTGAACCACCAACCTTTTGATTAAAAGCTGAACTTGCTAACCATTGCGCCACGGAAGCCCACATATTAAATGGTCGTCAGGTATTTTGGAAAAACTTTGGCTTTTTACGATACATCTGAGACCTCACAACACCGCTCCCGGGTGTGCTCGAACCACCAAGCTTTCGGATAACAGCCGAACGCGTTAACCATTGCGCATTGGAAGCCAAAAAATTAAATGGTCTTCAGGTATTGTGCAAAAACTTTGACTTTTTACGTCACATCTTATACCTCACAACAACGCTCCCGGGTGTGCTCAATTCACCAAGCTTTCGGTTAACAGCCGAACGCGCTACCCATTGCGCAACGGAAGCGCAAAAATTAAATGGTCTTCAGGTATTGTGGAAAAACTTTGACTTTTTACGTCACATCTGAGACCTCACAACACCGCTCCCGGGTGTGCTCGAACCACCAAGCTTTCGGTTAACAGCCGAACGAGTTAATCATTGCGCATTGGAAGCCAAAAAATTAAATGGTCTTCAGGTATTGTGCAAAAACTTTGACTTTTTACGTCACATCTTATACCTCACAACAACGCTCCCGGGTGTGCTCAATTCACCAAGCTTTCGGTTAACAGCCGAACGCGCTACCCATTGCGCAACGGAAGCGCAAAAATTAAATGGTCTTCAGGTATTGTGGAAAAACTTTGACTTTTTACGTCACATCTGAGACCTCACAACACCGCTCCCGGGTGTGCTCGAACCACCAAGCTTTCGGTTAACAGCCGAACGAGTTAATCATTGCGCATTGGAAGCCAAAAAATTAAATGGTCTTCAGGTATTGTGCAAAAACTTTGACTTTTTACGTCACATCTTATACCTCACAACAACGCTCCCGGATGGGCTCGAACCACCAACCTTTTGGTTAACAGCCGAACGCGCTAAGCATTTCGACAATTTTAGAATTTAAAATGTTGTAAGGAATTGTGCAAAAACTATGACTTTTTACGTTACTTATAACACTTCACACTAACGGCCCAGCGTGGTCTCTAACCACCAACCTTTCGGTTAACAGCCGAACGCGCTAAACATGGCGCCACAGATGCCCGGAAATTAAGTGGTCGTCAGGTATTGTGGGAAAACTTTGACTTTTTTCGGTTCATCTGAGACCTCACAACACCGCTCCCGGATGGGCTCGAACCACCAAGCTTTCGGATAACAGCCGAACGCGTTAACCATTGCGCATTGGAAGCCAAAAAATTAAATGGTCTTCAGGTATTGTGCAAAAACTTTGACTTTTTACGTCACATCTTATACCTCACAACAACGCTCCCGGGTGTGCTCAATTCACCAACTTTTCGTTTAACAGCGGAACGCACTAAGCATTGCGACACAGAAGCTTAGAAATGCAATGGTCGTCAGGTTGCAAAAATTTTGACTTTTTACGTTACTTATAAAACTTTACACAACCGTTCCCGGGTGGGCTTGAACCACCAACCTTTCGGTTAACAGCCGAACGCGCTAACCATTGCGCCACGGAAGCCTGGAAATTAAAACGTCGTAAGGTATTGTGGAAAAATTATGACTTTTTACGTTACACCTGAGACCTTACATCAGCGCTTGCGGATGGGCTTGAACCACCAACCTTTTGATTAAAAGCTGAACTTGCTAACCATTGCGCCACGGAAGCCCACATATTAAATGGTCGTCAGGTATTTTGGAAAAACTTTGGCTTTTTACGATACATCTGAGACCTCACAACACCGCTCCCGGGTGTGCTCGAACCACCAAGCTTTCGGATAACAGCCGAACGCGTTAACCATTGCGCATTGGAAGCCAAAAAATTAAATGGTCTTCAGGTATTGTGCAAAAACTTTGACTTTTTACGTCACATCTTATACCTCACAACAACGCTCCCGGGTGTGCTCAATTCACCAAGCTTTCGGTTAACAGCCGAACGCGCTACCCATTGCGCAACGGAAGCGCAAAAATTAAATGGTCTTCAGGTATTGTGGAAAAACTTTGACTTTTTACGTCACATCTGAGACCTCACAACACCGCTCCCGGGTGTGCTCGAACCACCAAGCTTTCGGTTAACAGCCGAACGAGTTAATCATTGCGCATTGGAAGCCAAAAAATTAAATGGTCTTCAGGTATTGTGCAAAAACTTTGACTTTTTACGTCACATCTTATACCTCACAACAACGCTCCCGGATGGGCTCGAACCACCAACCTTTTGGTTAACAGCCGAACGCGCTAAGCATTTCGACAATTTTAGAATTTAAAATGTTGTAAGGAATTGTGCAAAAACTATGACTTTTTACGTTACTTATAACACTTCACACTAACGGCCCAGCGTGGTCTCTAACCACCAACCTTTCGGTTAACAGCCGAACGCGCTAAACATGGCGCCACAGATGCCCGGAAATTAAGTGGTCGTCAGGTATTGTGGGAAAACTTTGACTTTTTTCGGTTCATCTGAGACCTCACAACACCGCTCCCGGATGGGCTCGAACCACCAAGCTTTCGGATAACAGCCGAACGCGTTAACCATTGCGCATTGGAAGCCAAAAAATTAAATGGTCTTCAGGTATTGTGCAAAAACTTTGACTTTTTACGTCACATCTTATACCTCACAACAACGCTCCCGGGTGTGCTCAATTCACCAACTTTTCGTTTAACAGCGGAACGCACTAAGCATTGCGACACAGAAGCTTAGAAATGCAATGGTCGTCAGGTTGCAAAAATTTTGACTTTTTACGTTACTTATAAAACTTTACACAACCGTTCCCGGGTGGGCTTGAACCACCAACCTTTCGGTTAACAGCCGAACGCGCTAACCATTGCGCCACGGAAGCCTGGAAATTAAAACGTCGTAAGGTATTGTGGAAAAATTATGACTTTTTACGTTACACCTGAGACCTTACATCAGCGCTTGCGGATGGGCTTGAACCACCAACCTTTTGATTAAAAGCTGAACTTGCTAACCATTGCGCCACGGAAGCCCACATATTAAATGGTCGTCAGGTATTTTGGAAAAACTTTGGCTTTTTACGATACATCTGAGACCTCACAACACCGCTCCCGGGTGTGCTCGAACCACCAAGCTTTCGGATAACAGCCGAACGCGTTAACCATTGCGCATTGGAAGCCAAAAAATTAAATGGTCTTCAGGTATTGTGCAAAAACTTTGACTTTTTACGTCACATCTTATACCTCACAACAACGCTCCCGGGTGTGCTCAATTCACCAAGCTTTCGGTTAACAGCCGAACGCGCTACCCATTGCGCAACGGAAGCGCAAAAATTAAATGGTCTTCAGGTATTGTGGAAAAACTTTGACTTTTTACGTCACATCTGAGACCTCACAACACCGCTCCCGGGTGTGCTCGAACCACCAAGCTTTCGGTTAACAGCCGAACGAGTTAATCATTGCGCATTGGAAGCCAAAAAATTAAATGGTCTTCAGGTATTGTGCAAAAACTTTGACTTTTTACGTCACATCTTATACCTCACAACAACGCTCCCGGATGGGCTCGAACCACCAACCTTTTGGTTAACAGCCGAACGCGCTAAGCATTTCGACAATTTTAGAATTTAAAATGTTGTAAGGAATTGTGCAAAAACTATGACTTTTTACGTTACTTATAACACTTCACACTAACGGCCCAGCGTGGTCTCTAACCACCAACCTTTCGGTTAACAGCCGAACGCGCTAAACATGGCGCCACAGATGCCCGGAAATTAAGTGGTCGTCAGGTATTGTGGGAAAACTTTGACTTTTTTCGGTTCATCTGAGACCTCACAACACCGCTCCCGGATGGGCTCGAACCACCAAGCTTTCGGATAACAGCCGAACGCGTTAACCATTGCGCATTGGAAGCCAAAAAATTAAATGGTCTTCAGGTATTGTGCAAAAACTTTGACTTTTTACGTCACATCTTATACCTCACAACAACGCTCCCGGGTGTGCTCAATTCACCAACTTTTCGTTTAACAGCCGAACGCACTAAGCATTGCGACACAGAAGCTTAGAAATGCAATGGTCGTCAGGTTGCAAAAATTTTGACTTTTTACGTTACTTATAAAACTTTACACAACCGTTCCCGGGTGGGCTTGAACCACCAACCTTTCAGTTAACAGCCGAACGCGCTAACCATTGCGCCACGGAAGCCTGGAAATTAAAACGTCGTAAGGTATTGTGGAAAAATTATGACTTTTTACGTTACACCTGAGACCTTACATCAGCGCTTGCGGATGGGCTTGAACCACCAACCTTTTGATTAAAAGCTGAACTTGCTAACCATTGCGCCACGGAAGCCCACATATTAAATGGTCGTCAGGTATTTTGGAAAAACTTTGGCTTTTTACGATACATCTGAGACCTCACAACACCGCTCCCGGGTGTGCTCGAACCACCAAGCTTTCGGATAACAGCCGAACGCGTTAACCATTGCGCATTGGAAGCCAAAAAATTAAATGGTCTTCAGGTATTGTGCAAAAACTTTGACTTTTTACGTCACATCTTATACCTCACAACGACGCTCCCGGGTGTGCTCAATTCACCAAGCTTTCGGTTAACAGCCGAACGCGCTAACCATTGCGCAACGGAAGGTAAAAAATTTAATGGTCTTCAGGTATTGTGGAAAAACTTTGGCTTTTTACGTTACTTATAAAACTTTACACAACCGTTCCCGGTTGGGCTTGAACCACCATCTTTTCGGTTAAAAGCCGAACGCGCTAACCCTTGCGCCACGGAAGCCCGGAACTTATATGGTCGTCAGGTATTGTGGAAAAACTCTGACATTTTACGTTTCATCTTAGACCTCACAACACCGCTCCCAGATGGGCTCGAACCACCAACCTTTTGGTTAAAAGCCGAACGCGCTAACCATTGCGACACAGAAGCTTAGAATTTAAAATGTTGTCAGGTATTGTGGAAAAACTTTGACTTTTTACGTTACTTATAAAACTTCACAACTACGCTCCCGGGTGGGCTCGAACCACCCACATTTCGGTTAACAGCTGAACGCGCTAACCACGGCGCCACGGAAGCCCAAAAGATATATGGTCGTCAGGTATTGTGGAAAATCTTTGACTTTTTACGTCACATCTGAGACCTCACAACACCGCTCCCGGATAGGCTCGAACCACCAACCTTTCGGTTAACAGTCGAACGCGTTAACCTATGCGCAACGGAAGCCCAAAAGTTAAATGGTCTTCAGGTATTGTGGAAAAACTTTGACTTTTTACGTTTCTTATAAAACTTTACACAACCGTTCCCGGGTGGGCTTGAACCACCAACCTTTCGGTTAACAGCCGAACGCGCTAACCATTGCGCAACGGAAGCCCAAAAATGAAATGGTCGTTAGGTATTGTGGAAAAATTATGACTTTTTACGTTACATCTGAGACCTCACAACACCGCTCCCGGATGGGCTTAAACCACCAGCCTTTTGATTAACAGCTGAGCGCGCTAACCATTGTGCCACGGAAGACTAAAAATTAAATGGTCGTCAGGTATTGTGGAAAAACTTTTATATTTTGCATTACATCTGACACCTCACAACACCGCTCTTGGGTGGGCTCGAACCACCAACCTTTCGGTTAACAGCCGAACGCGTTAACCTTTGCGCAACGGAAGCCCAAAAGTTAGATGGTCTTCAGGTATTGTGGAAAAACTTTGACTTTTTACGTTACTTATAAAACTTTACACAAACGTTCCCGGGTGGGCTTGAACCGAGGGGCTTCTAACTCGCGAATTCGGTGTACATCACTGGCTGAATTCAATGTGAATTCCAAAAACAAACTTCTGAATTCCACAAAATATTCCATGTATTCAAGTGAATTCCAACGAATCAAGAAAAGCCCTTTGAATTCATGTGAATTCCCAAGAAATTTCATGAATTCATACAAAATTTCTGATAAAAGTCTATGTATTCTTGGCATATTTACTGAATTCCCCGAAATAATTTTGTGAATTCTTATGAATTCCAGCGTACTCCCAAAATTTTTATTGAATTCAATTGTATTCCCGAAAATTAGCATGAATTCATTTGAAATCAGAAAAATGATCACGAATTCTTTAAGAATGCACGTGAATTCCTAAAGTATGCACACGATTTCACTGAATTCCGCAATGAATTCTTTGGTATTCATTTTTTTTTTCGTGTATATATCTTTTCGATGAGATATCTTTGTAAACGCTAGAGTATAAACACCACTGGGCCAAGTTTAATTCATTATAACAGGAGTTATTATGAACTCCTGTTATAAGTATTGTTCAGTGTATTTGATTTGACAATAGCTCACTCGATCACGTACTCGACGACGCAGGTTGCTCGCGCTATAGAAGCCCGTTCAAAGAATTTGATTTACAAGTATAAGCGCCACTTTTTAAAAAAAATCCAAGGAACCGAAAATTAAAATTAAGTTCAAAGGGAGGAGGTACATTTTTTGCTGAGATCATTGGTCCTATTGATCCAAATGACCTGATATTTTAATGACACGCGTGTATAGGCGTGTTTTATCATACTTTAAAGGATTCAACCTTTTAGAGTGGATAGTTTTTTTTATATAAAAATTATTTTCCAAAGTCAAAATGATGGGTTCAGGCCCAAGACTGAATATATCTTCGGATCTACTTGTCCCAATGTCCTGAAGCCTGAGGTGTGCTAATAAAAAGTAATTTCTTGTGTCATAATTTTAAATTCAGTATCTTTGAATGAAATTGTCCAAATGTCTTGAAATTTTAACGAAAGGTGTGTTACAATATATTATATTATATTAAAAGGATTGAAGCTTTTAGATTCGGTAGATTTTTAAATAAAGATTAATCTCCTATGTCACAATTGTAAATTCAGTACTTACAAAAATTTTCCAAGATAATAACCCAACCCCATTCTCCTTGTCTAAAACATGCCTTTTACAATACACTGTTAGAAAAAAAGGTGTTTCATGGGTGTTGGGAAATACCTTGAGGTGTTTATATACTCTTTTTAGAGTGTTTTTAAATGAGATGGTGTTTTCTCCGTAAAAAGGTGCTAGTTGACTCTTTTTAGGTATTTTTTAAGGAAATGGTGATTCACTGGTACGTATAAACACCTTTAGGTGTTAATTGACCCTTAACAAATTTTTTAAAAAACGGAAATAGTGTTTTTAATAAAAATCTGTTGGAATGGTGCTAATAAACACCTTTGGGCTTTACTTAACACTTTTTGGCTGACATGGTGTTTTTTAAGTGAAAGGTTTTTGATATGACCTTAGAGGGAAATCACCTATTAATTCTACCTGCAAGGTGAAGCATCCTAAAAATATCCCAAAGATTTAAAAAATTGCTTTGGACTACCTTATACCAAATATTTGAAGGAATTCATACTTATTTTGATTTTTCAATCATTGGAAAATAATTCTCGAAGAGTTCAATATGCTGGAATGTCTTGGAATTAGAGTAATTCATAAAAAATACTTTAATTTCCCCTTGACACAGGTTTTTATCTCTCCGAGTGACGATGACGTCACGGAGAGGTATTACACTGGACGTATCTCTGTGTCTGAGATGAAACAGAAATTTATAGCTACACAACTACTAATAGAATCGTAATGCCGAAAAATATTTAAAATATTTCCATTTAATATTCTGCAAAAAGAAAATATTAACGTTTTATAAGATATCTTTTCATCCTACTCGCTTTATATTAACTTTGATATGTTTGAAATGTGTAGCGTTTTGATTCAGATGCAATCTTCATTACTCGTTCTATATAAACTCTCACTTTTGTTACTCCAAAGAAAGAAGTTGATCTTAAATAATTAAATAAATATAAGTGATATTAATTATTTTAATAGTCAGTATTTTACGTTAATTATAGTTAAGTCGTTTTAAGAAACTTAATTCCTAAAATAATTTTAAACGTAGCTATCCTTAACGTTATACTTCTGGGGAACACCTATATCAGAACCTTTGTAAATTAAGGGCATAAAAGGTGAATGATTCACACTAAGAGGTAAGAAAATGCGCAATTGCGTGAACGTTTGGTGGAAGTTCTGCCATTGGGAGGCTAGACGTTTCTCGTAACCCTAGCCGCTCGCCGCGTATGGCGTATGTGGTGTACACGGAAGACTATTGCATGGTGTTCTTGTTAGAAGCCATTAAATACCGGTTGGCATTGGGTGAAACAATTGGTGGTTAGACAGTAGATGAAGGTGTAACGGATAGTTAATGATTGACGTTAAATAAGTTGGATATAGGAACGAAGTAACATTTTTCGAATTTCTGTATACTGCGAACGCGGTCCGGAAATTGCGAACCTGTTTGCTTCGATTTGCCAACTGCGAACACGGTGACAGACAGACACACAGATACGTCCAGTGCAATACCTCTCCGTGACGTCATCGTCACTCGGAGAGGTAAAAACTCTACTTCATTACACAATCTCCACACTTGTTTTTCTAATGGTATATACGACATACACGTTTATCTGTATTTATTGGCTTCTAACAACACCATCAAATAGTCTTCTGTGTTTACCACATACTCGCCGATCTGAAACATTGGCTACTACTCCATTATCATCGTTGGGATTAAGATGTACGCGCGATCGTCTTAAGTGACGAGAAACGACAGAGCCTCGACCAAAGGTTCACGCAATAGCGCTTATTCCTACCATTTGTCAATCAATCGCCTTATATACCCTAAATTTCCAAAACTTGTGAAAACGGTTTACGCTAGAAGTCAAACGTCAACAATAGCTATATTTAAAATAATTTTAAGAATAATGTTTCTTAAAACCACTTTACTAGAATTAAGGTAAAATACTGACGATTATAAAAATTAATATCATTTATATTTATTTAATTATTTAAGATAATCTTCTTTCTTCGGAACGACACAAGTGAAAGTTTATATAGAACGAGCAATGAAGATTGCATCTGAATCAAAACACTATGCGCATATCAAAGTTAATATAAAGCGAGTAAAATGAAATTATCTCTTGCAAAACCATAAAATTTTCTTATTGTAGAATATTAAATAAAAATATTTAGTATGTTTCGGCATTACGATTCTTTTTGTAGTTTTGTAGCTAAAAAGCTCTGTTTCATTTCAATATTCCAAGAACATCTTTTATATTAATATTTCAAATTTGGTGTTTACTTTTAAATTCAGCTTTACTACATTTATATACAGTGTAAACGTGAAATTAAACTTTCCTAGTTACACTGAATGCTACTTTTAAAGATTTTGGTAAGCGTTGTTCGGTTTGGTTCCATGAGTTCGTGTGTCTTTGAGGAGGTCTTGACGGTTCACAGTGAGCCGAAAATTAAATACACTTTCGAATGATATAAATCAGGTCCTTAAAAATAACTATTGACGATATACAGTAAAGGTTAAACGTAACCATTTCACACGCATATCAATTCTCACACGGTTGAATAAGGCTTACAGCAGAAAAAACGTTTACCCTTAATCCACTGGATTTGAGCAGCTATTTTGAAAGACTAATCTATGGTAACTCATGTGTTTTGAAAAACAATTATTTCAAAAAACACCTTTAACAGAGTCTATTGACACCTTTCTGGTATAATTATAAACCTCTATTAAGGGTGATGTTTTAAACCTAACAGGAATTAAAAAGCACCAACGTCAATGGAATTTAAAAACACCAAATTAGTCTCAAAAAGACCTTTTTTTAAAGAGTTTATAAACACTTTTTCTGGTATTAATATACACCTCTATTCAAAGTGATTAAAACACCTAACAGGATTTAAAAATCACCTTCAGAGAAGGTATTATTTCGCACCGTTTTGAAAGGTGCGTATTGACATCCTCTCGAATGGTGCTTTTAAACACCAATAGAGGTGCTACTGGGAATGCATTAGGAAACACCTCTAAAGGTGTCAATCAGTTCCATTTTTTTTAACAGTGTAACAGATTGTAAAACTTAGACCTCTTGAACCAATTTTCTAAGATTTGTAAACATGCAGAGGGGCAGATGTCGCGAAAACCCTTGTTGTGATGCCCAGCCATTTGCCATTTTTAATTGTTGTCCTTACTTGTTGGGCACGGCATTTAATTTTTTCGGTATTCATTTACCAAACATGTTAGTATTTAAGGGATAAAACTAATTTTAAAAGCACTTTCTTTCAATTTAGGATTAAACCTTCTTTGCTGAGTGTCTTATTGGTCTTATGATACTTTTCTCCAACCTTTTTCAGTTAGTTTCTTAACCATGATTTTTCTACGTTTTTTCTGTAAAGTATGTGATGTTTTCAATACAGTTTTGAATTAAAATTGCGTTTACACAATAAAGTTAGCTCGGTGGAAACGCAGCTCCTGGCCCATTGGACCACCAAAATGTGCGGTTTTATGATCTTAAAATTTTCAGTGCAGCTATTTAACGATATATTTTTAATGCCGTACACTTTCCAAGTTAAATAATGACACTGCGATGGTCAAACCACAAGTTTAGAAGCAAGCCTCTATTGTAACCGAACCGACCTGTATATTACAATCAATATATTAGAAAAGGACCTTAATAAATATAACATTTATTGTTCAAGGGTGTTAAAAAATATAGCATTTATTGGTAAGCCTATAGAGAACAGGTAGCAAAAACACAAACAGATCCTTCCTGTTACCATGGTTACAGGAAGATTTAAATTTTTCAAACGGTCGCAATCTAGTAAGTTCTATCGAGATCCCCTTTCTTATCAAAATATGTTTCTGTTATTAACCATCCCTTACAGTAAAAGTATTTACAAATAACTTATCGAGGGACTAGTAAAGTATTATCATTTAATTAACCACTGCCAAGGGCGGGGATTTCACTTTTACGTGTAATCCTTTCAGTACAGTCAATGATACAGCCGTGTACACAAATTTCATTTCTAATGCTTTTACCCGTAATCGGTGTACAGAGACTCGTAACGTGACTAGTCCATCGCTGAGTTATTTACCGAAAATTCACTTAAAACATTTGAAAACTGGAATGTTAAAGATGAATTCGCGGAAAATTAACAAATTCTGTGATAAATTCCGTGAATTCGCTTCAATTTTAACAAATTCACTTCAAAATTTACGAATTTACTGATGAACTCGGTGAGATCTCTTTTTGATTTAGTGAATTCATTTAAAACATTGATGAATTCAGCAAATTCCCTGAATTCACTTAAACATTCGAGAATTCGTACCTGAATTCACTGATGAATTCCGTGAATTCACTAAAAAATCTATAAATTCAGTTGTGAATTCATTTTTTACTAGCGTGAAGTCATCTAACACATTGATGGATTCATAAGGTTGAAAATTGAGGAATTCATGAATCTGAAATCAGGTGTACACCTTCTAGCGAGAGATAGCAGCCCCTCGGCTCGACCCACCAACCTTTTGGTTAACAGCCGAATGCGCTAACCATTGCGCCACGGAAGCCCAAAAATTAAATATTCGTCAGGTATTGCGGAAAAACTTTGGTTTTTTTACGTTACATCTGAGACCTCACAACACCGCTCCCGGATGGGCTTGAACCACCAGCCTTTTGATTAACAGCTGAGCGCGCTAACCATTGTGCCACGGAAGACTAAAATTTAAATGGTCGTCAGGTATTGTGGAAAAACTTTTATATTTTGCATTACATCTGACACCTCACAACATTAAGATTTTTCCTAATGTACCTAATTTGGGAAGCTACTGGTATAGGGTCAATTAATTTACGCATTATAGTATTCATGGCTTCTGCGTAATTACTAACATTTTCACCTGATTTTTGAAATCTGGTATCCAGTCTTTCTAGTATTAAATCGTCATTCCCTTGACCCTGAAACTCGTTTTTAAGAGCCGTGGAAAATTCGGCGAAAGTTTGAAAAGGGGTTTGGCGCGCGAACCATTCAGCGGCCACACCTGTTAGCATGCTGGGGACCCAGTGCCTTACAAAAAGATTTTGGGGGCAATCCCGAGAAGCGAGCACCTGATGGGCTTTAACTAAAAACTCTTTAATATTCGAATCGGTAAAACTACCTGAGAATGTTGGCAACGTGAAGGGGGGTGCCCAAGAGGGGGGTAAAACTTGAGGCTGAGCTGCCCATTGTTTGCTATTATTTGCGCCATTAATTGGGCGACTTGCTGTTGTAGCGCCGTTATTTCGCCGTCCCTAGGATGGGGATGTTTCATATTGGACAAATTAAGCTGTTGGCTAGTTTGATCAGGGTTTATATTTCTAAGAGCAAACCTTTGTTCTCTAGCGCTTCTTTGAGTCGCTGAAAAAATTTCGTAACACTCCCGGCAGCTAGAAAATTTACCCAAATTTGGCTGACAAATTTCACTATGCTCAGGTCGGTATAAACTCATGAAGTATTTTACGTTACTGTTTTAACTTATAAGGGGTTCTATATAGAGACAATGAGGTAGTACCAATGCAACTTAAATTTTACGTTAGATTTGGGGTAGGATGACCAATCTTAATAAACCACGTGGGTAAAAATTTTAAAATAAACTAGAATATACACTCCTAACTAAACTAGTTAAAATAATACACTTCTAACTAAAATTATGTACTTATGTACTCCTAACAATATTATGTACTTATGTACTCCTAACAAAATTACGTACTTTACGTACTATTAACTAAAAACAAAAATCAATTCTATGTAACAAGTTGTGACTTAGAATTGGTTATAAACTAAAAGCTAATTAATTTCTACCTATAGAATTCGTCGATTTGAGATATGTAATAAAAAATAAGTTAAAATCAACGCTAACCACGTGATAAATAAAAACTTAGGTCATTAACCATGAACCATTAAAGAAAAAAATTAATCAATGTTCGTTAACCACGAACAAGAACTATATCTCAAATACGACGTAATAGGAGGCGAAAAATTAGGCTTTCATAACTTTAAACAAAGGGAAACATATCCCGGACGGAGTCCTCAATTGCGACAGATTTTATAGATAACTTAGGTGAATAATAAATTGTAATTAAATAGGTTCGTTTTGTCTAGGGGGATAAAATTAAAATGGACTGTCGGCATGATTAAAATTAGCATTAAGATTTATTTAAAAGGTAATACGGTTTAAGAAAATGAATAAAAGTTCATGATACGAAAGTACTTAATTAATAAAAATTGGTGGGCTGGTTATTCCCTTATTGACGCGCATAATTTCGCGAGAGCTCTTTTATAAATAAATTGTTTTTACGGTACCGTACGAAGTTCGTCATGGGCGCGGGCGGATCCGAGGCAAAAGATAAAGTTCGGCCGGTTAAGATTCGGTCCTAAGGTCTATCCTGGTTTAGGCCCGGTAACGTGGTTCGGGCTGGTCCTAGGACAAGTCGGGCAGAGTCCGGCCTCGCAGGTAGGTAAGGAGAGAGAGGGAATAATAGAAGGCGCCGTCTTTTTATACCTTCTCTCCAGAAGCTACGGGGTCTTCAAAAGTTCGTGAAGGGCTCTTGAAAAGAGTTCATCTTCGAGTTCACGAAGCACACGCGGAGAAAGTTTTACGGAATTGGTTTTTTCGATGACGCGCACGGGTTGGGGAAAGTAACCAGCCTTACACGCGGGGAACTACCAGCCATAGATATAAAAATATTTGAAATACTATAGAGTGAAGGAAATAACTTCATGCTTTGCATGTTATTGTTACAAATACCTGACAACATTTTATTCTAAGCTTCCGTGGCGCAATGCTTAGTGCGTTCGGCTGTTAACCGAAAGGTTGGTGGTTCGAGCCCATCCGGGAGCGGTGTTGTGAGGTCTCAGGTGTGACGTAAAAAGTCAAAGATTTTCCACAATGCCGGAAGACCTTTTAATTTTTGGGCTTCCGTTGCCCGTTGCGCAAATGTTTGCGCGTTCGGCTGTTAACCGAAAGGTTGGTGGTTCGAGCCCATCTGGGAGCGGTGTTGTGAGATCTCAGATGTAACGTAGAAAGTCAGAGTTTTTCCACAATACCTGACGACCATTTAATTTCCTTGCTTCCGTGGCGCAATGGTTAGCGCGTTCGGCTGTTAACCGAAAAGTTGGTGGTTTAACCCCACCCGGGAACGGTTGTGTAAAGTTTTATAAGTAACGTTAAAAGTCAAAGTTTTTCCACAATACCTGACGGTCATTTAATTTTTAGGCTTCCGTGGCGCGATGGTTAGGTAAGCGCGTTCGGTTGTTAACCGAAAGGTTGGTGGTTAGAGCCCACGCTGGAGCGTTAGTGTAAAGTGTTATAAGTAACATAAAAAGTCAAAGTTTTTCCACAATACTTGACAACATTTTAAATTCTAAACTTCCGTGGCGCAATGGTTAGCGCGTTCGGCTGTTATCCGACAGGTTGGTGGCTAAAGCCCACCCGGGAACGTTGGTGAAAAGGTTTTCCACAATACCTGAAGACGATACATCTTTTGGGCTTCCGTTGCGCAATGGTTAGCGCGTTCGGCCGTTAACCGAAAGCTTGGTGGTTCGAACCCATCCGGGAGCGGTGTTGTGAGGTCTCAGATGTAACGTAAAAAGCCAAAGTTTTTCCAAAATATCTGACGAACATTTAATTTCCGGGCTTCCATGGCGCAATGGTTAGCGCCTTCGGCTGTTAACCGAAAAGTTGGTGGTTCATGCCCACCCGGGAACGGTAGTGTAAAGTTTTATAAGTAACGTAAAAAGTCAAAGTTTTTCCACAATACCTGACGAACATTGAATTTTTGGGCTTCCGTGGCGCAGTGGTTATCGCGTTCAGCTGTTAACCGAAAGGTTGGTGGTTCGATCCCATCCGGGAGCGGTGTTGTGAAGTCTCAGATGTAACGTAAAAAGCCAAAGATTTTCCACAATACCTGACGTCCATATAATTTCCGGGCTTCCGTGGCGCAATGGTTAGCTCGTTCGGCTGTTAACCGAAAGGTTGGTGGTTCGAGCCCACCCGGGAGCGGTTATGTGAGGTATAAGATATGACGTAAAAAGTCAAAGTTTTTCCTTAATAGCTGAAGACCATTTAATTTTTGGGCTTCCGTTGCGCAATGGTTAGTGAGTTCGGCTGTTAACCGAAAGGTTGGTGGTTCGAGCACACCCGGGAGCGGTGTTGTGAGGTCTCAGATGTAACGTAAAAAGCCAAAGTTTTTCCAAAATACCTGACGAACATTTAATTTCCGGGCTTCCGTGGAGCAATGGTTAGCGCGTTCGGCTGTTAACCATTGCGCAACAGAAGCCCAAAAGATATATGGTCTTCAGGTATTGTGGAAAAACTTTACACCAACGTTCCTTGGTGGGCTTTAGCCACCAACCTTTCGGATAACAGCCAAACGCGCTAACCATTGCGCCACAGAAACCCGGAAATTAAGTGGTCGTCAGGTATTGTGGAAAAACTTTGACTATTTACGTCATTTATGAGACCTCACATCACCGCCCCTGGAAAGGCTCGAACCACCAATCATGCGGTTAACAGCCGAACGCGCTAACCATTGCGCCAAAAAAGCCCAACAATTAAATGGTCGTCAGGTATCGTGGAAAAACTTTGACTTTTTACGTTACTTATAAATCTTTACACAAACGGTCCCGGGTGGGCTTGAACCACCAACCTTTCAGTTAACAGCCAAACGCGCTAACCATTGCACCACGGAAGCCCGGAAATTAAATGGTCGTCAGGTATTGTGGAAAAACTCTTACTTTCTCCGTTACATCAATTCAATTTTCAACAAGAAATCGTAATCACGGATTTTGTATCAAGAAGAAAAAAACATGCGATTTTTTCGGTACACTTTTGAATGCATTTTTTTCTGGAAACATTTTTAACCGAATTCAGCTTAAATACCTATAAAATACTCATTAAAATTGATTTCATCTCGATTGATCAATAAATAAAAATGTACCGCGTTTTTTAATACCATTTTCAAAATCGACGTTTCTCGGCCAGAGAAGCATATTTTGAGTATTTTTTCACTTTTTTCAAATATAACCACTGAAACAATTATTTTTGTACTTTTTGCTTTTATTCAAGCAAATGTAACGATATTCATTCAAAAACTGTTTAAATTCAATTTTCAATAAGAAATCGTTGTCACGGATTTCTTATCTTGAAGAAATTAAACATGCGATTTTTTCGGTACACTTTTGAATGCATTTTTTCTGGACAAATTTTTAACCGAATTCAGCTTAAATTGCTATAAAATACTCATTAAAAGTGATTTCATCTCGATTGATCATAAATAAAAATGTACCTCGATTTTTAATAACATTTTCAAAATCGACGTTTCTCGGCCAGAGAAGCATATTTTGAGTATTTTTTCACTATTATCAAATATAACCACTGAAACCATTATTTTTGTACGTTTTGCTTTAATTCAAGCAAATGTAACGATATTCATTCAAAAAACTGTTTAAATTATATTTTCAATAAGAAATCGTAGACACGGATTTTGTATCTTGAAGAAAAAAAACATGCGATTTTTTCGGTACACTTTTGAATCCATTTTTTTCTAGACAAATTTTTAACCGAATTCAGCTTAAATACCCATAAAATACTCATTAAAAGTGATTTCATCTCGATTGATCAATAAATAAAAATGTACCTCGATTTTTAATAACATTTTCAAAATCGACGTTTCTCGGCCAGAGAAGCATATTTTGAGTATTTTTTCACTTTTTTCAAATATAACCACTGAAACAATTATTTTTGTACTTTTTGCTTTTATTCAAGCAAATGTAACGATATTCATTCAAAAAACTGTTTAAATTCAATTTTCAATAAGAAATCGTTGTCACGGATTTCGTATCTTGAAGAAATTAAACATGCGATTTTTTCGGTACACTTTTGAATGCATTTTTTCTGGACAAATTTTTAACCGAATTCAGCTTAAATAGCTATAAAATACTCATTAAAAGTGATTTCATCTCGATTGATCATAAATAAAAATGTACCTCGATTTTTAATAACATTTTCAAAATCGACGTTTCTCGGCCAGAGAAGCATATTTTGAGTATTTTTTCACTATTATCAAATATAACCACTGAAACCATTATTTTTGTACGTTTTGCTTTAATTCAAGCAAATGTAACGATATTCATTCAAAAAACTGTTTAAATTATATTTTCAATAAGAAATCGTAGACACGGATTTTGTATCTTGAAGAAAAAAAACATGCGATTTTTTCGGTACACTTTTGAATCCATTTTTTTCTGGACAAATTTTTAACCGAATTCAGCTTAAATACCCATAAAATACTCATTAAAAGTGATTTCATCTCGATTGATCAATAAATAAAAATGTACCTCGATTTTTAATAACATTTTCAAAATCGACGTTTCTCGGCCAGAGAAGCATATTTTGAGTATTTTTTCACTTTTTTCAAATATAACCACTGAAATCATTATTTTTGTAATTTTTGCTTTAATTCAAGCAAATGTAACGATATTCATTCAAAAAACCGTTTAAATTCAATTTTCAATAAGAAATCGTAGTATTGTGGAAAAACTTTGACTTTTTACGTTACTTATAAAACTTTACACAAACGTTCCCGGGTGGGCTCGAACCACCAACCTTTCGGTTAACAGCCATACGCGCTAACCATTGCGCCACGGAAGCCCGGAAATTAAATGGTCGTCAGGTATTGTGGAAAAACTTTGGCTTTTTACGTTACTTATAAAACTGCACACCAAGGTTCCCGGGTGGGCTCGAACCACCAAACTTTCGGTTAACAGCCGAACGCGCTAACCATTGCGCCACGGAAGCCCGGAAATTAAATGTTGTCAGGTATTGTGGAAAAACTTTGACTTTTTACGTTACTTATATAACTTCACACCTACGCCCACGGGTGGGCTCGAGCCACCAACCTTTCGGTTAACAGCCCAACGCGCTAACCATTGCGCCACAGAGGCCCAAAAATTAAATGTTCGTCAGGTATTGTGGAAAAACTGACTTTTTATGTTACATATACAACTTAACACCAACGTTTCCGGGTGGGCTCGAACCACAAACCTTTCGGTTAACAGCCGAACGCGCTAACCATTACGCCACGGAAGCCCAAAAGTTAAATGTTCGTTAGGTATTCTGGAAAAAATTTGACTTTTTACGTTTCTTATAAAACTGCACACCAACGATCCCGGGTGGGCTCGAACCACCAACCTTACGGTTAATAGCCGAACGCGCTAACCATTGCGCCACGGAAGCCCGGAAATTAAATGGTCGTCAGGTATTGTGGAAAAATTATGACTTTTTACGGTTCATCTGAGACCTTTCAACACCGCACTCGGATGGGCTCGAATCACCAACCTTTCGGTTAACAGCCGAACGCGCTAACCATTGCGCCACGGAAGCCCAAACATTAAATATTCGTCAGGTATTGCGGAAAAACTTTTATATTTTGCATTACATCTGACACCTCACAACACCGCTCCCGGGTGGGCTCGAATCACCAACCTTTCTATTAACAGCCGAACGCGTTAACCTTTTTGCAACGGAAGCCCAAAAGTTATATGGTCTTCAGGTACTGTGGAAAAACTTTGACTTTTTACGTTACTTATAAAACTTTACACAAACGTTCCTTGGTGGGCTTGAACCACCAACCTTTCGGTTAACAGCTGAACACGCTAACCATTGAGCCACGGAAGCTCAGAAATGAAATGGTCGTCAGTCACTGTGGAAATATTTGACTTTTTACGTTACTTATAAAACTTCACACCTACGCTCCCGAGTGGGCTCGAACCACCAACCTTCGGGTTAACAGCCATACGCGCTAATCATTGCGCCACGGAAGACCGGAAATTAAATGGTCGTCAGGTATTGTGGAAAAACTTTGACTTTTTACGTTACTTATAAAACTTCACACCAACGTTCCCTTGCGGCCTCAAACCACCAACCTTTCGGTTAACAGCCGAACGCGCTAACCATTGCGCCACGGAAGCCCAAAAATTAAATATTCGTCAGGTATTGCGGAAAAACTTTGGTATTTACGTTTGTTTGACCCAGACGTGATTCGAACACGCAGCCTTCTGATCTGGTGTCAGACGCGCTACCATTGCGCCACCGAGTCCCCTGACGGTTTAATTGGTAGAATTTCTATAAACAACGTAAAAACTAAATTTTATTATTTGTTTGACCCGGACGTGATTCGAACACGCAGCCTTCTGATCTGGAATCAGACGCGCTGACATTGCGCCACCGAGCCCCCTGAACGAAGGTTAAATTGGTAGAATTCCTATAAACAACGTAAAAACTAAATTTTATTATTTGTTTGACCCGGACGTGATTCCAAAACCCAGCCTTCTGATCTGGAGTCAGACGCGCTACTATTGCGCCACCGAGCCCCCTTTACGAGGTTTAATTGGTAGAATTCTATAAACAACTTAAAAACTAAGTTTTAATTATTTCTTTGACCCAGACGTGATTCGAACACGCAGCCTTCCGATCTGGTGTCAGACGCGCTACCATTGCGCCACCGAGCCCCCTGACGGTTTAATTGGTAGAATTTCTATAAACAACGTAAAAACTAACCTTTATTATTTGTTTGACCCGGACGTGATTCGAACACGCAGCCTTCTGATCTGGAGTCAGACGCGCTACTATTGCGCCACCGAGTCCCCTTTACAACGGTTTAATTGGTAGAATTCTAAAAACAACTTAAAAACTGACTTTTATTCTTTCTTTGACCCGGACGTGATTCGAAAACGCAGCCTTCTGATCTGGTTTCAGAAGCGCTACCATTGCGCCACCAAGCCCTCTGAACGAAAGTTAAATTGGTAGAATTTTTATAAACAAGGTAAAAACTAAATTTTATTATTTGTTTGACCCGGACGTGATTCGAACACGCAGCCTTCTGATCTGGAATCAGACGCGCTGACATTGCGCCACCGAGCCCCCTGAACGAAGGTTAAATTGGTAGAATTCCTATAAACAACGTAAAAACTAAATTTTATTATTTGTTTGACCCGGACGTGATTCCAACACCCAGCCTTCTGATCTGGAGTCAGACGTGCTACCATTGCGCCACCAAGCCCCCTTTACGAAGGTTTAATTGGTAGAATTTTAAAAAACACTTAAAAACTGATTTTTATTATTTCTTTGACCCGGACGTGATTCGAACACGCAGCCTTCTGTTCTGGACTCAGACGCGCTACTATTGAGCCACCGAGCCCCCTTTACGAGGTTTAATTGGTAGAATTCTATGAACAACTTAAAAACTAAGTTTTAATTATTTCTTTGACCCAGACGTGATTCGAACACGCAGCCTTCTGATCTGGTGTCAGACGCGCTACCATTGCGCCACCAATCTCCTGACGGTTTAATTGGTAGAATTTCTATAAACAACGTAAAAACTAAATTTTATTATTTGTTTGACCCGGACGTGATTCGAACACGCAGCCTTCTGATCTGGAATCAGACGCGCTGACATTGCGCCACCGAGCCCCCTGAACGAAGGTTTAATTGGTAGAATTCCTATAAACAACGTAAAAACTAAATTTTATTATTTGTTTGACCCGGACGTGATTCGAACACGCAGCCTTCTGATCTGGAATCAGACGCGCTGACATTGCGCCACCGAGCCCCCTGAACGAAGGTTAAATTGGTAGAATTCCTATAAACAACGTAAAAACTAAATTTTATTATTTGTTTGACCCGGACGTGATTCGAACACGCAGCCTTCTGATCTGGAATCAGACGTGCTACCATTGCGCCACCAAGCCCCCTTTACGAAGGTTTAATTGGTAGAATTTTAAAAAACACTTGAAAACTGATTTTTATTATTTCTTTGACCCGGACGTGATTCCAACACAAAGCCTTCTGATCTGGAGTCAGACGCGCTACCATTGCGCCACCGAGTCCCCTTAACGAAGCTTTAATGGTAGAAATCTATAAACAACTTATAAACTAAGTTTTAATTATTTCTTTGACCCAGACGTGATTCGAACACGCAGCCTTCTGATCTGGTGTCAGACGCGCTACCATTGCGCCACCGAGCCCCCTGACGGTTTAATTGGTAGAATTTCTATAAGCAACGTAAAAACTAACCTTTATTATTTGTTTGACCCGGACTTGATTCGAACACGCACCCTTCTGATCTGGAGTCAGACGCGCTACCATTGCGCCACCGAGTCCCCTTTACGAAGGTTTAATTGGTAGAAATTCTATAAACAACGTAAAAACTAAATTTTATTATTTGTTTGACCCGGACTTGGTTCGAACTCGTAGCCCTCTGATCTGGAGTCAGACGCGCTACCATTGCGCCAGCGAGTCCCCTTTACGAAGGTTAAATTGGTAGAATTTCTATAAACAACGTAAAAACTAAATTTTATTATTTGTTTGACCCGGACGTGATTCGAACATGCAGCCTTCTGATCTGGTGTCAGACGCGCTACCATCGCGCCACCGAGCCCCCTGACGGTTTGATTGGTAGAATTTCTATAAACAACGTAAAAACTAACCTTTATTATTTGTTTAACCCGGACGTGATTCGAACACGCAGCCTTCTGATCTGGAGTCAGACGCGCTACCATTGCGCCACCGAGTCCCCTTTACGAAGGTTTAATTGGTAGAATTTCTATAAACAACGTAAAAACTGACTTTTATTCTTTCTTTGACCCGGACGTGATTCGAACACGCAGCCTTCTGATCTGGTTTCAGAAGCGCTACCATTGCGCCACCGAGCCCCCTGAACGAAGGTTAAATTGGTAGAATTTCTATAAACAACGTAAAAACTAACCTTTATTATTTGTTTGACCCGGACGTGATTCGAACACGCAGCCTTCTGATCTGGAGTCAGACGCGCTACCATTGCGCCACCTAGTCCCCTTTACGAAGGTTTAATGGGTAGAATTTCTATAAACAACGTAAAAACTAAATTTTATTATTTCTTTGACCCGGACGTGGTTCGAACACGTAGCCCTCTGATCTGGAGTCAGACGCGCTACCATTGCGCCAGCGAGTCCCCTTTACGAAGGTTAAATTGGTAGAATTTCTATAAACAACGTAAAAACTAAATTTTATTATTTGTTTGACCCGGACGTGATTCGAACACGCAGCCTTCTGATCTGGTGTCAGACGCGATACCATCGCGCCACCGAGCCCCTGACGGTTTAATTGGTAGAATTTCTATAAACAACGTAAAAACTAACCTTTATTATTTGTTTAACCCGGACGTGATTCGAACACGCAGCCTTCTGATCTGGAGTCAGACGCGCTACCATTGCGCCACCGAGTCCCCTTTACGAAGGTTTAATTGGTAGAATTTCTATAAACAACGTAAAAACTAAATTTTATTATTTGCTTGACCCGGAGGTATTTCGAACACGCAGCCTTCTGATCTGGAGTCAGACGCGCTACCATTGCGCCACCGAGTCCCCTTTACGAAGGTTAAATTGGTAGAATTTCTATATACAACGTAAAAACTAAATTTTATTATTTGTTTGACCCGGACGTGATTAGAACACGCAGCCTTCTGATCTGGTGTCAGACGCGCTACCATTGCGCCACCGAGCCCCCTGACGGTTTAATTGGTAGAATTTCTATAAACAACGTAAAAACTAACCTTTATAATTTGTTTGACCCGGACGTGATTCGAACACGCAGCCTTCTGATCTGGAGTCAGACGCGCTACCATTGCGCCAGCGAGTCGCCTTTACGAAGGTTAAATTGGTAGCATTTCTATAAACAACGTAAAAACTAAATTTTATTATTTGTTTGACCCGGACGTGATTCGAACACGCAGCCTTCTGATCTGGTGTCAGACGCGCTACAATTGCGCCACCGAGCCCCCTGACGGTTTAATTGGTAGAATTTCTATAAACAACGTAAAAACTAACCTTTATTATTTGTTTGACCCGGACGTGATTCGAACACGCAGCCTTCTGATCTGGAGTCAGACGCGCTACCATTGCGCCACCGAGTCCCCTTTACGAAGCTTTAATTGGTAGAATTCTAAAAACAACTTAAAAACTTATTTTTATTATTTGTTTGACCCGGACGTGATACCCGTCAGGTATTGTGGAAACACTTTGGCTTTTTACGTTACATCTGAGACCTCACTACACCGCTCCCGGATGGGCTCGAACCACCAACCTTTCGGTTAACAGCCGAACGCGCAAACCATTACGCCACGGAAGCTAGGAAATTAATTTGATGTCAGGTATTGTGGAAAAACTCTGACTTTTTACGTTACATCTGAGACCTCACAACACCGCTCCCGGATGGGCTCGAACCACCAACCTTTCGGTTAACAGCCGAACGCGCTAACCATTGCGCCACCGAAGCCCAAAAATTAAATGGTCGTCAGGTATTGTGGAAAAACTTTGGCTTTTTACGTTACATCTGAGACCTCACTACACCGCTCCCGGATGGGCTCGAAACACCAACCTTTCAGTTAACAGCCGAACGCGCTAACCATTGTGCAACGGAAGCCCAAAAATTAAATGGTCTTCAGGTATTGTTGAAAAACTTTGGCTTTTTACGTTACATCTGAGACCTCATAACACCGCTCCCGGATGGGCTCGAACCACCAACCTTTCGCTTAACAGCCGAACGCACTAACCATTGCGCCACGGAAGCCCAAAAATTAAATGGTCGTCAGGTATTGTGGAAAAACTTTGGCTTTTTACGTTACATCTGAGACCTCACTACACCGCTCCAGGATGGGCTCGAACCACCAACCTTTCGGTTAACAGCCGAACGCGCTAACCATTGTGCAACGGAAGCCCAAAAATTAAATGGTCTTCAGGTATTGTTGAAAAACTTTGGCTTTTTACGTTACATCTGAGACCTCACAACACCGCTCCCGGATGGGCTCGAACCACCAACCTTTCGCTTAACAGCCGAACGCACTAACCATTGCGCCATGGAAGCCCGGAAATTAAATGGTCTTCAGGTATTGTAGAAAAACTTTGACTTTTTACGTCACATCTAATACCTCACAGCACCGCTCCCGGATGGGCTCGAACCACCAACCTTTAAATTAACGGCCGAACGCACTAAGCATTGCGCCACGGAAGCTTAGAATTTAAAATGTTGTCAAGTATGGTGGAAAAACTTTGACTTTTTATGTTACTTAAAACATTTCACACTAACGCTCCAGCGTGGGATCTAACCACCAACCTTTCGGTTAACAGCCGAACGCCCTAACCTAACTATCGCGCCACAGAAGCCTAAAAATTAAATGGCCGTCAGGTATTGTGGAAAAACTTGGACTTTTTATGTTACTTATAACACTTCAAACTAACGCCCCAGCGTGGGCTCTAACCACCATTCTTTCGGTTAACAGCCGAACGCGCTAACCATTGCGCCACGGAAGGCCCGAAAATTAAATGGTCGTCAGGAATTGTGGAAAAACTTTGACTTTTTACGTTACTTATAACACTTCACACAACCGTTCCCGGGTGGGCTCGTACCACCAACCTTTTCGGTTAACGGCCGAACGCACTAAGCATTGCGCCACGGAAGCTTAGAATTTAAAATGTTGTCAAGTATGGTGGAAAAACTTTGACTTTTTATGTTACTTAAAACATTTCACACTAACGCTCCAGCGTGGGATCTAACCACCAACCTTTCGGTTAACAGCCGAACGCCCTAACCTAACTATCGCGCCACAGAAGCCTAAAAATTAAATGGCCGTCAGGTATTGTGGAAAAACTTTGACTTTTTAAGTTACATCTGACACCTCACAACACCGCTCCCGGGTGGGCTCGAACCACCAACCTTTCGGTTAACAGCCGAACGCGCTAACCATTGCGCCACCGAAGCTTATAATTTAAAATGTTGTCAAGAATGGTGGAAAAACTTTGACTTATTATGTTACTTATAACACTTCACACTAACGCTCCAGCGTGGGCACTAACCACCAACCTTTCGGTTAACAGCCGAACGCGCTAACCTAACCATCGCGCCACGGAAGCCTAAAAATTAAATGGCCGTCAGGTATTGTGGAAAAACTTTACACCAATGTTCCCGGGTGGGCTTTAGCCACCAACCTTTCGGATAACAGCCGAACGCGCTAACCATTACGCCACGGAAGCTAGGAAATTAATTTGATGTCAGGTATTGTAGAAAAACTCTGACTTTTTACGTTACATCTGAGACCACACAACACCACTCCCGGGTGGGCTCGAACCACCAACCTTTCGGTTAACAGCCGAACGCGCTAACCATTGCGCCACCGAAGGCCAAAAATTAAATGGTCGTCAGGTATTGTGGAAAAACTTTGGCTTTTTACGTTACATCTGAGACCTCACAACACCGCTCCCGGATGGGCTTGAACCACCAACTTTTCGGTTTACAGCCGAACGCGCAAGCCATTACGCCACGGAAGCTAGGAAATTAATTTGATGTCAGGTATTGTAAAAAAACTCTGACTTTTTACGTTACATCTGTGACCTCACAACACCGCTCCCGGGTGGGCTCGAACCACCAACCTTTCGGTTAACAGCCGAACTCGCTAACCATTGCGCCACCGAAGGCCAAAGATTAAATGGTCGTCAGGTATTGTGGAAAAACTTTGGCTTTTTACGTTACATCTGAGACCTCACAACACCGCTCCCGGATGGGCTCGAACCACCAACCTTTCGGTTAACAGCCGAACGCGCTAACCATTGCGCCACCGAAGGCCAAAAATTAAATGGTCGTCAGGTATTGTGGAAACACTTTGGCTTTTTACGTTACATCTGAGACCTCACAACACCGCTCCCGGATGGGCTCGAACCACCAACCTTTCGGTTAACAGCCGAACGCACTAAGCATTGCGACACAGAAGCTTAGAATTTTAAATGTTGTCAGGTATTGTGGAAAAACTTTGACTTTTTACGTTACTTATAAAACTACACACTTACGCTCCCGGGTGGGCTCGAACCACCAACCTTTCGGTTAACAGCCGAACGCGCTAACCATTGCGCCACCGAAGCCCAAAAATTAAATGGTCGTCTGGTATTGTGGAAAAACTTTGGCTTTTTACGTTACATCTGAGACCTCACAACACCGCTCCCGGATGGGCTCGAACCACCAACCTTTCGGTTAACAGCCGAACGCGCTAAGCATTTCGACACAGAAGCTTAGAATTTAAAATGTTGTAAGGAATTGTGGAAAATCTTTGACTTTTACGTTACTTATAACACTTCACACTAACGGCCCAGCGTGGTCTCTAACCACCAACCTTTCGGTTAACAGCCAAACGCGCTAACCATGGCGCCACAGATGCCCGGAAATTAAGTGGTCGTCAGGTATTGTGGAAAAACTTTGACTTTTTTCGGTACATCTGAGACCTCACAACACCGCTCCCGGGTGGGCTCGAACCACCAACCTTTCGGTTAACAGCCGAACGCACTAAGCATTGCGACACAGAAGCTTAGAATTTTAAATGTTGTCAGGTATTGTGGAAAAACTTTGACTTTTTACGTTACTTATAAAACTACACACTTACGCTCCCGGGTGGGCTCGAACCACCAACCTTTCGGTTAACAGCCGAACGCGCTAACCATTGCGCCACCGAAGCCCAAAAATTAAATGGTCGTCTGGTATTGTGGAAAAACTTTGGCTTTTTACGTTACATCTGAGACCTCACAACACCGCTCCCGGGTGGGCTCGAACCACCAACCTTTCGGTTAACAGCCGAACGCGCTAAGCATTTCGACACAGAAGCTTAGAATTTAAAATGTTGTAAGGAATTGTGGAAAATCTTTGACTTTTACGTTACTTATAACACTTCACACTAACGGCCCAGCGTGGTCTCTAACCACCAACCTTTCGGTTAACAGCCAAACGCGCTAACCATGGCGCCACAGATGCCCGGAAATTAAGTGGTCGTCAGGTATTGTGGAAAAACTTTGACTTTTTTCGGTACATCTGAGACCTCACAACACCGCTCCCGGGTGGGCTCGAACCACCAACCTTTCGGTTAACAGCCGAACGCGCTAACCATTGAGCCACGGAAGCTCAGAAATGCAATGGTCGTCGGGTTGCAAAAATTTTGACTTTTTACGTTACTTATAAAACTTTACACAACCGTTCCCGGGTGGGCTTGAACCACCAACCTTTTGATTAACAGCCGAACGCTCTAACCATCGCGCAACGGAAGCCCAAAGATATATGGTCTTCAGGTATTGTGGAAAAGCTTTAACTTTTTACGTCACATCTTATACCTCACAACACCGCTCCTGGATGGGCTCGAACCACCAACTTTTCGGTTAACAGCCGAACGCGCTAACCATTGCGCCACCGAAGCCCAAAAATTAAATGGTCGTCAGGTATTGTGGAAAAACCTTGGCTTTTTACGTTACATCTGAGACCTCACAACACCGCGTCCGGATGGTCTCGAACCACCAAGCTTTCGGTTAGCAGCCGAACGCGCTAACCATTGCGCCACCGAAGACCAAAAAGTAATGGTCGTCAGGTATTGTGGAAAAACTTTGGCTTTTTACGTTACATCTGAGACCTCACAACACCGCTCCCGGATGGGCTCGAACCACCAACCTTTTGGTTAACAGCCGAACGCGCTAACCATTCCGCCACGGGAGCCCGGAATTTAAATGGTCGTCAGAAATTGTGCAAAAACTTTGGCTTTTTACGTTACATCTGAGACCTCACAACACCACTCCCGGATGGGCTCGAACCACCAACCTTTCGGTTAACAGCCGAACGCTCTAACCATTGCGCAACGGAAGCCCAAAAATTAAATGGTCTTCAGGTATTGTGGAAAAACTTTGACTTTTTACGTCACATCTGAGACCTCACAACACCGCTCCCGGATGGTCTCGAACCACCAACCTTTCGGTTAACGGCCGAACGCGCTAACCATTGCGCAACGGAAGCCCAAAAGATATATGGTCTTCAGGTATTGTGGAAAAACTTTACACCAATGTTCCCGGGTGGGCTTTAGCCACCAACCTTTCGGATAACAGCCGAACGCGCTAACACTGCGACACAGAAGCCCGGCAATTAACTGGTCGACAGGTATTGTGGAAAAACTTTGTTTTTTAACGTTACATCTGACACCTCACAACACCGCTCCCGGATGGGCTCGAACCACCAACCTTTCGGTTAACCTAGGAGCATGAATAGGAAGGAGACGCCGACTAACGTTAAGAAATAGGCGCGTTTTCTCTCGTTTTGCGGGTCTCAGACGAGGAGAGTGACTGAGCTTTAACGCGCAGGCGCGTGATCTCGCCAGATCTCGCGACTCTGTAGTCTGCTTAACCTCGAATTTGTTTCACTAAGCCTTATCGGACTGGGGAAGTGGTTCCGAGTTTCTTTCCGACAGTAACGCGTTTTGCCGATTCTATATTTAAAATTATTACCATAACAATGCCTAAGTATAAAATTGCTATTATAAAGATTGCCTGAATAATAGTCTTACAGTTGGGAAAGAATATATGGAAGGAATATTTTTTATTCCTTTTCCAAAACCAAAAACTCAGTTAGCAAAATGCAAGCGTTGGATTAATTCCTGTGGTAGACCAGATATACATTATACCTTGCCCTATTTAAAGATATAGTTTCTTACCATCCAGTCGATAACACCATAATTTGCCAAAGGTACTAATCCGCCGTTAAAATGACACGAACATACATAATGTCGTTTAGAAATATTCTCGGGAGTTAAATCCATCCTTCCAGTGGCAACTATCCATTTCTTACAAAGATCTAACTTAGTTTTAGGTTTTGGAAAAGGATGGAATATGACATTGGTCATTTCTAATCGATCCTTAAATTTAGTACTGTTTTGGCAATTTAAATAGGAACATTTCTTCAAGTACACCATAATAATTTGCAGAACTAACCTTAAAAGCCAGCTGGTTGCTAAGCCTAGGCTACTTTTGGAGAGTCTCTGTGTCTAGACTACAAACCGGCCGAGTTCCGCATTTGCGCCGTAGAGATCTTACTAGCTCACCTCTCATTTTTTCCCCTCACCCCCAAGGACTTGAATTTGGAAACCCCCCCAGCATACTGTTTTCCTCTCCTTCCTATTCTTGCTCCTAGGGTTAACAGCCGAACGCTCTAACCAGTGCGCAACGGAAGCCCAAAAATTAAATGGTCTTCAAGTATTGTGGAAAAACTTTGACATTTTACGTCACATCTGAGACCTCACAACACCGCTCCCGGATGGGCTCGAACCACCAACCTTTCGGTTAACGGCCGAACGCACTAAGCATTGCGCCACGGAAGCTTAGAATTTAAAATATTGTCAAGTATGGTGGAAAACTTTGACTTTTTATGTTACTTAAAACATTTCACACTAACGCTCCAGCGTGGGATCTAACCACCAACCTTTCGGTTAACAGCCGAACGCCCTAACCTAACCATCGCGCCACAGAATCCTAAAAATTAAATGGCCGTCACGTATTGTGGAAAAACTTTGACTTTTTAAGCTACATCTGACACCTCACAACACCGCTCCCGGCTGGGCTCGAACCACCAACCCTTCGGTTGACAGCCGAACGCAATAACCATTGCGCCACCGAAGCTTATAATTTAAAATGTTGTCAAGTATGGTGGTAAAACTTTGACTTTTTATGTTACTTATAACACTCCACACTAACGCTCCAGCGTAGGCTCTAACCACCAACCTTTCGGTTAACAGCCGAACGCACTAACCTAACCATCGCGCCACGGAAGCCTAAAAATTAAATGGCCGTCAGGTATTGTGGAAAAACTTTGATTTTTACGTTACTTATTAAACATAACATAACCGTTCCCGGATGGGCTTGAACCACCAACTTTTCGGTTTACAGCAGAACGCGCAAGCCATTACGCCACGGAAGCTAGGAAATTAATTTGATGTCAGGTATTGTAGAAAAACTCTGACTTTTTACGTTACATCTGAGACCTCACAACACCGCTCCCGGGTGGGCTCGAACCACCAACCTTTCGGTTAACAGCCGAACGCGCTAACCATTGCGCCACCGAAGCCCAAAAATTAAATGGTCGTCAGGTATTGTGGAAAACTTTGGCTTTTTACTTTACATCTGAGACCTTACTACACCGCTCCCGGATGGGCTCGAACCACCAACCTTTCGGTTAACAGCCGAACGCGCTAACCATTGCGCAACGGAAGCCCAAAAATTAAATGGTCGTCAGGTATTGTAGAAAAACTTTGACTTTTTACGTCACATCTGAGACCTCACAACACCGCTCCCGGATGGGCTCGAACCACCAACCTATCGGTTAACGGCCGAACGCACTAAGCATTGCGCCACAGAAGCTTAGAATTTAAAATGTTGTCAAGTATGGTGGAAAAACTTTGACTTTTTATGTTACTTAAAACATTTCACACTAACTCTCGAGCGTGGGATCTAACCACCAACCTTTCGGTTAACAGCCGAACGCCCTAACCTAACCATTTCGCCACCGAAGCCCAAAAATTAAATGGTCGTCAGGTATTGTGGAAAAACTTTGGCTTTTTACGTTACATCTGAGACCTCACAACACCGCGTCCGGATGGTCTCGAACCACCAACCTTTTGGTTAACAGCCGAACGCGCTAACCATTCCGCCACGGGAGCCCGGAAATTAAATGGTCGTCAGAAATTGTGCAAAAACTTTGACTTTTTTCGTCACATCTGAAACCTCACAACACCGCACCCGGATGGGCTCGAACCACCAACCTTTCGGTTAACAGCCGAACGCGCTAAGCATTTCGACACAGAAGCTTAGAATTTAAAATGTTGTAAGGAATTGTGGAAAAACTTTGACTTTTTACGTTACTTATAACACTTGACACTAACGGCCCAGCGTGGTCTCTAACCACCAACCTTTCGGTTAACAGCCGAACGCGCTAACCATGGCGCCACAGATGCCCGGAAATTAAGTGGTCGTCAGGTATTGTGGAAAAACTTTGACTTTTTTTCGGTACACCTGAGACCTTACAACAGCGCTTGCGGATGGGCTTGAACCACCAACCTTTTGATCAAAAGCTGAACTTGCTAACCATTGCGCCACAGATGCCCAAATATTAAATGGTCGTCAGGTATTTTGGAAAAACTTTGGCTTTTTACGATACATCTGAGACCTCACAACACCGCTCCCGGGTGTGCTCGAACCACCAAGCTTTCGGATAAAAGCCGAACGCGTTAACCATTGCGCATTGGAAGCCAAAAAATTAAATGGTCTTCAGGTATTGTGCAAAAACTTTGACTTTTTACGTCACATCTTATACCTCACAACAACGCTCCCGGGTGTGCTCAATTCACCAAGCTTTCGGTTAACAGCCGAACGCGCTAATCATTGCGCAACGAAAGCGCAAAAATTAAATGGTCTTCAGGTATTGTGGAAAAACTTTGACTTTCTACGTAACATCTTATACCTCACTACACCGCTCCCGGATGGGCTCGAACCTCCAACCTTTCGGTTAACGGCCGAACGCGCTAACCATTGCGCAACCGAAGCCCGAAAGATATATGGTCTTCAGGTATTGTGGAAAAACTTTACACAAATGTTCCCGGGTGGGCTTTAGCCACCAACCTTTCGGATAACAGCCGAACGCGCTAACCACTGCGCCACAGAAGCCCGGCAATTAACTGGTCGTCAGGTATTGTGGAAAAACTTTGTTTTTTAACGTTACATCTGACACCTCACAACACCGCTCCCGGGTGGGCTCGAACCACCAACCTTTCGGTTAACAGCCGAACGCGCTAACCTAACCATCGCGCCACGGAAGCCTAAAAATTAAATGGTCGTCAGGTATTGTGGAAAAACTTTGACTATTTACGTTACTTATAAAACATTACACAACCGTTCCCGGGTGGGCTTGAACCACCCACTTTTCGGTTAACAGCCGAACGCGCAAACCATTACGCCACGGAAGCTAGGAAATTAATTTGATGTCAGGTATTGTAGAAAAACTCTGACTTTTTACGTTACATCTGAGACCTCACAACACCGCTCCCGGCTGGGCTCGAACCACCAACCTTTCGGTTAACAGCCGAACGCGCTAACCATTGCGCCACCGAAGCCCAAAAATTAAATGGTCGTCAGGTATTGTGGAAAAACTTTGGCTTTTTACGTTACATCTGAGACCTTACTACACCGCTCCCGGATGGTCTCGAACCACCAACCTTTCGGTTAACAGCCGAACGCGCTAACCATTGCGCAACGGAAACCCAAAAATTAAATGGTCTTTAGGTATTGTGGAAAAACTTTGACTTTTTACGTCACATCTGAGACCTCACAACACCGCTCCCGGATGGGCTCGAACCACCAACCTTTCGGTTAACGGCCGAACGCACTAAGCATTGCGCCACGGAAGCTTAGAATTTAAAATATTGTCAAGTATGGTGGAAAACTTTGACTTTTTATGTTACTTAAAACATTTCACACTAACGCTCCAGCGTGGGATCTAACCACCAACCTTTCGGTTAACAGCCGAACGCCCTAACCTAACCATCGCGCCACAGAATCCTAAAAATTAAATGGCCGTCACGTATTGTGGAAAAACTTTGACTTTTTAAGCTACATCTGACACCTCACAACACCGCTCCCGGCTGGGCTCGAACCACCAACCCTTCGGTTGACAGCCGAACGCAATAACCATTGCGCCACCGAAGCTTATAATTTAAAATGTTGTCAAGTATGGTGGTAAAACTTTGACTTTTTATGTTACTTATAACACTCCACACTAACGCTCCAGCGTAGGCTCTAACCACCAACCTTTCGGTTAACAGCCGAACGCACTAACCTAACCATCGCGCCACGGAAGCCTAAAAATTAAATGGCCGTCAGGTATTGTGGAAAAACTTTGATTTTTACGTTACTTATAAAACATAACACAACCGTTCCCGGATGGGCTTGAACCACCAACTTTTCGGTTTACAGCAGAACGCGCAAGCCATTACGCCACGGAAGCTAGGAAATTAATTTGATGTCAGGTATTGTAGAAAAACTCTGACTTTTTACGTTACATCTGAGACCTCACAACACCGCTCCCGGGTGGGCTCGAACCACCAACCTTTCGGTTAACAGCCGAACGCGCTAACCATTGCGCCACCGAAGCCCAAAAATTAAATGGTCGTCAGGTATTGTGGAAAACTTTGGCTTTTTACTTTACATCTGAGACCTTACTACACCGCTCCCGGATGGGCTCGAACCACCAACCTTTCGGTTAACAGCCGAACGCGCTAACCATTGCGCAACGGAAGCCCAAAAATTAAATGGTCGTCAGGTATTGTAGAAAAACTTTGACTTTTTACGTCACATCTGAGACCTCACAACACCGCTCCCGGATGGGTTCGAACCACCAACCTATCGGTTAACGGCCGAACGCACTAAGCATTGCGCCACGGAAGCTTATAATTTAAAATGTTGTCAAGTATGGTGGAAAAACTTTGACTTTTTATGTTACTTAAAACATTTCACACTAACTCTCCGGCGTGGGATCTAACCGCCAACCTTTCGGTTAACAGCCGATTGCCCTAACCTAACCATCGCGCCACAGAAGCCTAAAAATTAAATGGTCGTCAGGTATTGTGGAAAAACTTTGGCTTTTTACGTTACATCTGAGACCTCACAACACCGCTCCCGGATGGGCTCGAACCACCAACCTTTCGGATTACAGCCGAACGAGCCAGCCATTACGCCACGGAAGCCTAAAAATTAAATGGCCGTCAGGTATTGTAGAAATACTTTTATATTTTGCGTTACATTTGACACCTCATAACACCGCTCCCGGGTGGGCTCGAACCACCAACCTTTCGGTTAACAGCCGAACGCGCTAACCATTGCGCCACCGAAGCTTATAATTTAGAATGTTGTCAAGTATGGTGGAAAAACTTTTACTTTTTATGTTACTTAAAACATGTCACACTAACGCTCCAGCGTGGGCTCTAACCACCAACCTTTCGGTTAAGAGCCGAACGCGCCAACCATTGCACCACCGAAGCCCAAAAATTAAATGGTCGTCAGGTATTGTGGAAAAACTTTGGCTTTTTACGTTACATCTGAGACCTCACAACACCGCTCCCGGATGGGCTCGAACCACCAACCTTTCGGATTAACGCCGAACGAGCCAGCCATTACGCCACGGAAGCCTAAAAATTAAATGGTCGTCAGGTATTGTGGAAATACTTTTATATTTTGCGTTACATCTGACACCTCATAACACCGCTCCCGGGTGGGCTCGAACCACCAACCTTTCGGTTAACAGCCGAACGCGCTAACCATTGCGCAACCGAAGCTTATAATTTAGAATGTTGTCAAGTATGGTGGAAAAACTTTTACTTTTTATGTTACTTAAAACATGTCACACTAACGCTCCAGCGTGGGCTCTAACCACCAACCTTTCGGTTAAGAGCCGAACGCGCTAACCATTGCACCACCGAAGCCCAAAAAATAAATGGTCGTCAGGTATTGTGGAAAAACTTTGACTTCTTAAGTTACATCTGACACCTCACAACACCGCTCCCGGGTGGGCTCGAACCACCAACCTTTCGGTTAACAGCCGAACGCGCTAACCATTGCGCCAAAGAAGCCCAAAAATTAAATGGTCGTCAGGTATTGTGGAAAAACTTTGGCTTTTTACGTTACATCTGAGACCGCACTACACCGTTCCCGAATGGGCTCGAACCACCAACCTTTCGGATTACAGCCGAACGAGCCAGCCATTACGCCATGGAAGCCTAAAAATTAGATGGTCGTCAGGTATTGTGGAAATACTTTTATATTTTGCGTTACATCTGACACCTCATAACACCGCTCCCGGGTGGGATCGAACCACCAACCTTTCGGTTAACAGCCGAACGCGCTAACCATTGCGCCACTGAATCCCAAAAATTAAATGGTCTTCAGGTATTGTGGAAAAACTTTGGCTTTTTACGTTACATCTGAGACCTCACTACACCGCTCCCGGATGGGCTCGAACCACCAACCATTCGGTTAACAGCCCAACGCGCTAACCATTGCGCCACGGAAGCCCAAATTTTAAATGTCCGTCAGGCATTGTCGTAAAACTTTGACTTTTTACGTTACTTATAAAACTTAATACCAACTTTACCGGGTGGGCTCTAACCACAAACCTTTCGGTTAACAGCCGAACGCGCTAACCATTGCGCAACGGAAGCCCGGAAATTTATTTGTCGTCCGGTATTCTGGAAAAACTCTAACTATTTACAATACATCTGAGACCAGACAACACCGCTCCCGCGTGGGCTCGAACCACCCACTCTTCGGTTAACAGCCGAACGCGCTAACCATGGCGCCACAGAAGCCGGGAAATTAAGTGGTCGTCATCTATTGTGGAAAAACTTTGACTTTTTTCGTCACATCTGAGACCTCACAACACCGCTCCTGGATGGGCTCGATTAACCAACCTTTCGGTTTACAGCCGAACGCGCTAACCATTGCGCAACGGAAGCCCAAAAATATATGGTCTTCAGGCATTGTGGAAAAACTTTAACTTTTTACGTCATATCTTATACCTCACAACACCGCTCCCGGGTGGGCTTGAACCACCAACCTTTCGGGTAACAGCTGAACGAGCTAACCAATGCGCCACGGAAGCCCAAAAGTTAAATGGTCGTCAGGTATTGTGGAAAAACTTTGGCTTTTTACGTTACTTATAAAACTTTACACAACCGTTTCCGGGTGGGCTTGAACCACCAACTTTTCGGTTAACAGCCAAACGCGCTAACTATTGCGCCACGGAAGACCGGAAATTATATGGTCGTCAGGTATTGTGCAAAAACTTTGACTTTTTACGTTACATCCGAGACCTCACAACACCGCTCCGGATGGGCTCGAACCACCAACCTTTCGGTTAACAGCCGAATGCGCTAACCATTGCGCAACGGAAGCCCAAAGATATATGGTCTTCAGGTAATATGGAAAAACTTTGACTTTTTACGTTACTTATAAAACTTAACACTGACGATCCCGGGTGGGCTTTAGCCAGAAGCTTTTTTGGATAACAGCCGAACGCGCTAACCATTGCGCCACAGAAGCCCGGAAATTAAGTGGTCGTCAGGTTTTGTGGAAAAACTTTGATTTTTACGTCACATCTGAGAGCTCACAACACCGCTCCCGGATGGGCTCGAATCACCAACCTTTCGGTTAACAGCGGAACGCACTAAGCATTGCGACACAGAAGCTTAGAATTTAAAATGTTGTCAGGAATTGTGGAAAAACTTTGACTTTTTACGTTACTTATAACACTTCTTACTAACGCTCCAGCGTGGTCTCTAACCACCAACCTTTCGGTTAACAGCCGAACGCGCTAACCATGGCGCCACAGAAGCCCGGAAATTAAGTGGTCGTCAGGTTTTGTGGAAAAACTTTGATTTTTACGTCACATCTGAGAGCTCACAACACCGCTCCCGGATGGACTCGAACCACCAACCTTTCGGTTATCAGCCGAACGCACTAAGCATTGCGCAACGGAAGCCCAAAAGATATATGGTCTTCAGGTGTTGTGGAAAAACTTTACACCAATGTTCCCGGGTGGGCTTTAGCCACCAACCTTACGGTTAACAGCCGAACGCGCTAACCACTGCGCCACAGAAGCCCAGAAATTAACTGGTCGTCAGGTATTGTGGAAAAATTATGACTTTTTACGGTTCATCTGAGACCTTACAACAACGCTCTTGGATGGGCTCGAACCACCAGACTTTCGGTTAACAGCCGAACGCACTAACCATTGCGCAACGGAAGCTCAAAAGTTATATGGTCTTCAGGTATTGTGGACAAACTTTGGCATTTTTCGTTACTTATAAAACTGCACACCAACGTTCCCGGGTGGGCTCGAACCACCAACCTTTCGGTTAACAGCCGAACGCGCTAACTATTGCGCCACGGAAGCTTAGAATAAAATGTTGTCAGGTATTTTGGAAAAACTTTGACTTTTTACGTTTCTTATAAAACTGCACACCAACGTTCCCGGGTGGGCTCGAACCACCCACCTTTCGGTTAACAGCCGAACGAGCTATATTTTGCGCCACGGAAGCTTAGAATAAAATGTTGTCAGGTATTGTGTAAAAACTGACTTTTTACGTTACTTATAAAACTTTACGCAAACGTTCCCGGTTGGGCTTGAACCCACCAACCTTTCGGTTAACACCCGAAACGGAAGCCCAAAAAATAAATATTCGTCAGGTATTGCGGAAAAATTTTGACTTTTTACGTTACATCTGAGACCTCACAACACCGCTCCCGGGTGGGCTTGAACCACCAACCTTTCGGGTAACAGCTGAACGAGCTAACCAATGCGCCACAGAAGCCCAAAAGTTAAATGTTTGTCAGGCATTGTGGAAAAACTTTGACTTTTTACGTTACTTATAAAACTTAACACCAACGTTCCCGGGTGGGCTTGAACCACCAACCTTTCGGATAACAGCCAAAGGCGCTAACCATTGCGCCACGGAAGCCCGGAAATTTAATGGCCGTCAGGTATTGTGGAAAAACTCTGACTTTCTACGTTACATCTGAGATCTCACAACACCGTTCCCGGGTGGGCTTGAACCACCAACCTTTCGGTTAACGGCCGAACGCGCTAACCATTGCGCAACGGAAGCCCAAAAGGTATATGGTCTTCAGGTATTGTGGTAAAACTTCGTCATTTTTCGTTGCTTATAAAACCCCACACCAACGTTCCCGGCCGGCTCGAACCACCAACCTTTCGGTTAACAGTCGAACGCGCTAACCATTGCGCCACGGAAGCTTAGAAATAAAATGGTCGTCAGGTATTGTGGAAATACTTTTATATTTTGCGTTACATCTGACACCTCACAACACCGCTCCCGGGTGGGCTTGAACAACCAACCTTTCGGGTAACAGCTGAACGAGCTAACCAATGCGCCACGGAAGCCCGAAAGTTAAATGTTTGTCAGGCATTGTGGAAAAACTTTGACTTTTTACGTTACTTATAAAACTTAACACCAACGTTCCCGGGTGGGCATGAACCACCAACCTTTCGGATAACAGCCAAACGCGCTAACCATTGCGCCACGGAAGCCCGGAAATTTAATGGCCGTCAGGTATTGTGGAAAAACTCTGACTTTCTACGTTACATCTGAGATCTCACAACACCGTTCCCGGGTGGGCTTGAACCACCAACCTTTCGGTTAACGGCCGAACGCGCTAACCATTGCGCAACGGAAGCCCAAAAGGTATATGGTCTTCAGGTTTTGTGGTAAAACTTCGTCATTTTTCGTTACTTATAAAACTTTACACTAAAGTTCCCGGATGGGCTCGAACCACCAACCTTTCGGTTAACAGCCGAAAGCGCCAACCATTGCGCCACGGAAGCCTAAAAATTGAATGGTCGTCAGGTATTGTGGAAATACTTTTATATTTTGCGTTACATCTGACACCTCACAACACCGCTCCCGGGTGGGCTTGAACCACCAACCTTTCGGGTAACAGCTGAACGAAATAACCAATGCGCCACGGAAGCCCAAAAGATAAATGTTTGTCAGGCATTGTGGAAAAACTTTGACTTTTTACGTTACTTATAAAACTTAACACCAACGTTCCCGGGTGGGCTTGAACCACCAACCTTTCGGATAACAGACAAACGCGCTAACCATTGCGCCACGGAAGCCCGGATATTAAATGGCCGTCAGGTATTGTGGAAAAACTCTGACTTTTTACGTTACATCTGAGATCTCACAACACCGTTCCCGGGTGGGCTTGAACCACCAACCTTTTGATTAACAGCTGAACACGCTAACCATTGCGCCACGGAAGCCTAAAAATTAAATGGTCGTCAGGTATTGCGGAAAAACTTTGACTTTTTACGTCACATATTATACCTCACTACACCGTTCCCGGATGGGCTCGAACCACCAACCTTTCGTTTAACATCCGAACGCGCTAACCATTGCGCCACGGAAGCCCGGAAAATAATTGGTCGTCAGGTATTGCGGAAAAACTTTGACTTTTTACGTTACTTATAAAACTTTACACAAACGTTCCCGGGTGGGCTTGAACCACCAACCTTTCGGTTAACACCCGAAACGGAAGCCCAAAAATTAAATATTCGTCTGGTATTGCGGAAAAATTTTGACTTTTTACGTTACATCTGAGACCTCACAACACCGCTCCCGGATGGGCTCGAACCACCAACCTTTCGGATAACAGCCGAACGCGCTAACCATTGCTTCACGGAAGCCCAAAAATTAAATGTTCGTCAGGTATTGTGGAAAAACTTTGGATTTTTACGTTACATGTGAGATCTCACAACACCGCTCCTGGGTGGGCTCGAACCACCAACCTTTCAGTTAACAGCCGAACGCGCTAACCTAACCATCGCGCCACAGAAGCCTAAAAATTAAATGGTCGTCAGGTATTGTGGAAAAACTTTGGCTTTTTACGTTACTTATAAATCTTTACAAAACCGTTCCCGGGTGGGCTTGAACCACCAACCTTTTGATTAACAGCTGAACACGCTAACCATTGCGCCACGGAAGCCTAAAAATTAAATGGTCGTCAGGTATTGTGGAAAAACTTTGACTTTTTACGTCACATCTTATACCTCACTACACCGCTCCCGGATGGGCTCGAACGACCAACCTTTCGGTTAACGGCCGAACGCGCTAACCATTGCGCAACGGAAGCCCAAAAGATATATGGTCTTCAGGTATTGTGGAAAAACTTTGACTTTTTACGTTACTTATAAAACTTTACACAAACGTTCCCGGGTGGGCTTGAACCACCAACCTTTCGGATAACAGCAAAACGCGATAACCATTGCGCCACGGAAGCCCGGAAATGAGATGGCCGTCAGGTATTGTGGAAAAACTCTGACTTTCTACGTTACATCTGAGACCTCTCAACACCGCTCCCGGATGGGCTCGAACCACCAACCTTTCGGCTAACAGCTGAATGCGCTAACCACTGCGCCACGGAAGCCTAAAAATTAAATGGTCGTCGGTTATTGTGGAAAAACTTGGACTTTTAAAGTTACTTAAAACACTTCACACTAACGCTCCAGAGCGGTCTCAAACCACCAAACTTTCGGTTAACAGCCGAACGCGCAAACCATTGCGCCACGGAAGCCCGGAAATTAAATGGTCTTCAGGTATTGTGGAAAAACTTTGACTTTTTATGTCACATCTTAGACCTCACAACACCGCTCCCGGATGGGCTCGAACCACCAACCTTTCGGTTAACGGCCGAACGCACTAAGCAATGCGCCACAGAAGCTTAGAATTTAAAATGTTGTCAAGTTTTGTGGAAAAATTTTGACTTTTTATGTTACTTATAAAACTTTACACTACAGTTCCCGGATGGGCTTGAACCACCAACCTTTCGGTTAACAGCCGAACGCGCTAACCATTGCGCAACAAAGCCCGGAAATTAAATGGTCGTTAGGTATTGTGGAAAAATTATGACTTATTACGTTACATCTGAGACCTCACAACACCGCTCCCGGATGGGCTTGAACCACCAGCCTTTTGATTAACAGCTGAGCGCGCTAACCATTGTGCCACGGAAGTCTAAAAATTAAATGGTCGTCAGGTATTGCGGAAAAACTTTTATATTTTGCATTACATCTGACACCTTACAACACTGCTCCCGGGTGGGCTCGAACCACCAACCTTTCGGTTAACAGCCGAACGCACTATCCTTTGCGCAACGGAAGCCCAAAAGTTATATGGTCTTCAGGTATTGTGGAAAAACTTTGACTTTTTACGTTACTTATCTGGGTGCACGGCAGTGGACCCGCCAAGTTGTCGTGCACTACCAGCAATCCTTTACCCGAAACATTTCAGCCTCATTTTGACCCCCTCTTAACTCGGTACTGGGGAATAGTAAACCACTCATATTTGCACCTCAAGGGCACAGTGTTAATCCTAGGAAGTCCTCCAACTTCCAGCTTTCTAACTCATTTGGTTTCTGTGATAATCCTATGTGAAAATGACACATTATGAGACTGACTGACTGACTGACTAACTGAATGACTGACACATCATCTAAACCTCTAGGGCATTTCCGGTGGTGCTAGAATGATGAAATTTGGCATACTTGTACCACTTAGCATACAAGCAAAGGGAAAAGTCCCAAAAGCGGGAGTTTCCCCCTTTTAGCCCCTGAAATGGGGGTTGAAAATTAGAGTCATGATCTAAACCTCTATGGCACTTCCGGTGTTGCGGGAATGATAAAATTTGGCATACAAGTAGGACTTAGCATACAAAGAAAGGAAAAAGTCACAAAAGCGGGAATTTTCCCCTGTTAGCCCCTGAAATGGGGGTTTTATAATTTATATCCCCTCGTAATAGGACATTATAATTTAACTAGCTGTTACCCGCGGCGTCGCTCGCGTATAATAAGAACTTCCATCAAAATGATACTAAGAATGGGCAGATTTTACTGATGACCAATTTTTTGTAGCACCCTAAAAGCGAAGGCACTCGGCGTTGCCCGTCAGCCCGTTGGAACATTTTTTTATTACTTTTCACGCGGACATTATTCCATAAAGAAGGGATTTGAAATTTCTGGCCGCCATTTAAAAAGATGGCAACAAATCGGACCCAAAAGACCATTCAGCCCGTCTATAGGATAAAGGAAAGCGGTGTACTAATTATTTGCGAAATCGGTTGAAACGCGCGGACGTTGTTACATAGAAAAGATTTTTTACATTTCTGGGCGCCATTTTTTAAGATGGCGGTGGATTGGAAAAAACTTTCTTAGTACGCGCCTACTACTTATGAGTAACGTTCCTGCAAAGTTTCAGCCTTCTAGGGCAAGCGGTTTGGGCTGGGCGTTGATTATCAGTCAGTCTGTCAGTCAGTCAGTCAGTCAGGACTTTGATTTATATAGATTTAGATTTTTCCTCTTTTAATATTAATATTTTTTACTAATATGATTCTTTCGTATTATTGCAAAATTTATGTTTTTTACATAATATTTTAGTAATTAAATTTTTTACTCATTTCCTTTTCATTTCGTCAGAAATGGTTCTAAGCGTGTTTTGATTCATTTAGTTTTTCTTAAATCTATACTGTTGATTAAAAGTGTTACTTGCCACAATATTGTGTTCTTCGAATAGAAATACGGTTACCAATTATCACAGCCTGAGAAAAAAAAAGAAAGTTGAATGCAAAAAAGTTGAAAAAGGAAAAGCCAAGTGAAACTCTTGGAAAGAACAAATAAAAATTTAAATGAACGAATGTTTATTTCACTTCATAATCCTACTTCTATAAATCTACAAGAACATACACGTACAAAAAGGAGTGAAATCTCACCAAAAACATCTCTGTAAAAATATGCCAAGTTGTTTGGCCGTAAAATGAAGTGAGATCTAAAATACGGCAAAGTTATTATCTCCAGGTGAATCAACATTTTATTCGACTTAAAACTTCTCAAGAATGTTTTTCTGACTTGGCCATTAGCATTACAAACTTCTTCTTTGCACCCGTGAAGGTTAATAACGGAAATTACAAGTTTAACCACAAAGGCTCATCAAGAATATTTAACCAATTTGATTAAATATTTTAATTTCAATCCATATCTGGAATTAAACGAATCCTTCATATGCAAATGGCCAAGTCAGAAAAACATTCTTGAGAAGTTTTAAGTCGAATAAAATGTTGGTTCACCTGGAGATAATAACTTGGCCGTATTTTAGATCTCAATTCTTTTTACGGCCAATCAACTTGGCATATTTTTACAGAGATGTTTTTGGTGAGATAAAACTTTACACAAACGTTCCCGGGTGGGCTCGAACAACCAACCTTTCGGTTAACAGCAAAACGCGATAACCATTGCGCCACGGAAGCCCGGAAATTAAATGGTCGTCAGGTATTGTGGAAAAACTCTGACATTCTACGTTACATCTTAGACCTCTCAACACCGCTCCCGGATGGGCTTGAACCACCAACCTTTTGATTAACAGCCGAACACGCTAACCATTGCGCCACGGAAGCCTAAAAATTAAATGGTCGTCGGGTATTGTGGAAAAACTTGGACTTTTAACGTTACTTAAAACACTTCACACTAACGCTCCAGAGTGGTCTCAAACCACCAAACTTTCGGTTAACAGCCGAACGCGCTAACCATTGCGCCACGGAAGCCCGGAAATTAAATGGTCTTCAGGTATTGTGGAAAAACTTTGAATTTTTACGTCACATCTTAGACCTCACAACACCGCTCCCGGATGGGCTCGAACCACCAACCTTTCGGTTAACGGCCGAACGCACTAAGCAATGCGCCACGGAAGCTTAGAATTTAAAATGTTGTCAAGTATTGTGGAAAAATTTTGACTTTTTATGTTACTTATAAAACTTAACAACTACGCTCCCGGGGGGGCTCGAACCACCAACCTTTTGGTTAAAAGCTGAACGCGCTAACCACTGCGCCACAGAGGCCCAAAAATTAAATGTTCGTTAGGTATTGTGGAAAAACTTTGACTTTTTACGTTACTTATAAAACTTTACACAAAAGTTCCCGGATGGGCTTGAACCACCAACCTTTCGGTTAACAGACGAACGCGCTAACCATTGCGCAACAGAAGCCCGGAAATTAAATGGTCGTTAGGTATTGTGGAAAAATTATGACTTTTTACGTTACATCTGAGACCTCAACCCCGCTCCCGGATGGGCTTGAACCACCAGCCTTTTGATTAACAGCTGAGCGCACTAACCATTGTACCACGGAAGTCTAAAAATTAAATGGTCGTCAGGTATTGTGGAAAAACTTTCATATTTTGCGTTACATGTGACACCTCACAACACCGCTCCCGGATGGGCTCGAACCACCAACCTTTCGGTTAACAGCCGAACGCGCTAACCATTGCGCAACGGAAGCCCAAAGGTTATATGGTCTTCAGGTATTGTGGAAAAACTTTGAAATTTTTCGTTACTTATAAAACTGTTACATTAATGTTCCTGGGTGGGCTTGAACCACAAACCTTTCGGTTAACAGCCAAACACGCTAACCATTGCGCCAAGGAAGCCCGGAAATTAAATGGTCGTCAGGTATTGTGGAAAAACTCTTACTTTCTACGTTACATCTGAGACCTCACAACTCCGCCTTCGGATGGGCTTGAACCACCAACCCTTTGATTAACAGCTGAACGCGCTAACCATTGCGCCAAGGAAGCCTAAAAATTAAATGGTCGTCAGGTATTGTGGAAAAACTTTTATATTTTGCGTTACATCTGACACCTCACAACACCACTCCCGGGTGGGCTCGAACCACCAACCTTTCGGTTAAATGCTCAACGCGCTAACCACTGCGCCACGGAAGCCCAAAAGTTAAATGGTAGTCAAGTATTGCGGAAAAACTTTGGTTTTTACGTTACATCTGAGACCTCACAACACCGCTCCCGGATGGGCTTGAACCACCAGCCTTTTCATTAACAGCTGAGCGCGCTAACCCTTGTGCCACGGAAGACTAAAAATTAAATGGTCGTCAGGTATTGTGGTAAAACTTTTATATTTTGCATTAAATCTGACACCTCACAACTACGCTCCCGGGGGGGGGCTCGAACCACCAACCTTTTGGTTAAAAGCTGAACGCGCTAACCACTGCGCCACAGAGGCCCAAAAATTAAATGTTCGTTAGGTATTGTGGAAAAACTTTGACTTTTTACGTTACTTATAAAACTTTACACAAAAGTTCCCGGATGGGCTTGAACCACCAACCTTTCGGTTAACAGACGAACGCGCTAACCATTGCGCAACAGAAGCCCGGAAATTAAATGGTCGTTAGGTATTGTGGAAAAATTATGACTTTTTACGTTACATCTGAGACCTCAACCCCGCTCCCGGATGGGCTTGAACCACCAGCCTTTTGATTAACAGCTGAGCGCACTAACCATTGTACCACGGAAGTCTAAAAATTAAATGGTCGTCAGGTATTGTGGAAAAACTTTCATATTTTGCGTTACATGTGACACCTCACAACACCGCTCCCGGATGGGCTCGAACCACCAACCTTTCGGTTAACAGCCGAACGCGCTAACCATTGCGCAACGGAAGCCCAAAGGTTATATGGTCTTCAGGTATTGTGGAAAAACTTTGAAATTTTTCGTTACTTATAAAACTGTTACATTAATGTTCCTGGGTGGGCTTGAACCACAAACCTTTCGGTTAACAGCCAAACACGCTAACCATTGCGCCAAGGAAGCCCGGAAATTAAATGGTCGTCAGGTATTGTGGAAAAACTCTTACTTTCTACGTTACATCTGAGACCTCACAACTCCGCCTTCGGATGGGCTTGAACCACCAACCCTTTGATTAACAGCTGAACGCGCTAACCATTGCGCCAAGGAAGCCTAAAAATTAAATGGTCGTCAGGTATTGTGGAAAAACTTTTATATTTTGCGTTACATCTGACACCTCACAACACCACTCCCGGGTGGGCTCGAACCACCAACCTTTCGGTTAAATGCTCAACGCGCTAACCACTGCGCCACGGAAGCCCAAAAGTTAAATGGTAGTCAAGTATTGCGGAAAAACTTTGGTTTTTACGTTACATCTGAGACCTCACAACACCGCTCCCGGATGGGCTTGAACCACCAGCCTTTTCATTAACAGCTGAGCGCGCTAACCCTTGTGCCACGGAAGACTAAAAATTAAATGGTCGTCAGGTATTGTGGTAAAACTTTTATATTTTGCATTAAATCTGACACCTCACAACACCGCTCCCGGGTGGGCTCGAACCACCAACCTTTCGGTTAACACCCAAACGCGATAACCATTGAGCCACGGAAGATCAGACATAAAGTGGTCGTCTGGTATTGTGGAAAAACTTTGACTTTTCACGTTACTTACAAAAATTCACACCTACGCTACCGGGTGGGCTCGAACCACCAACCTTTCGGATAAAAAAGCTCAACGTGCTAACCACTGTGCCACGGAAGCCCAAAAATTAAATACTCGTCAGGTATTGCGGAAAAACTTTGACTTTTACGTTACATCTGAGATTTCACAACACCGCTCCCGGATGGGCTCGAACCACCAACCTTTCGGTTAACAGCCGAACGCGCTAACCATTGCAAAACGGAAGCCAGGAAATTAAATGGTCGTCAGGTATTGTGGAAAAACTTTGACAATTTACGTCACATCTTATACCTCAAAACACCGCTCCCGGATGGGCTCGAACCACCAACTTTTCGGTTAACAGCCGAACGCGCTAACCTAACCATCGCGCCAGGGAAGCCTAAAAATTAAATTGTCGTCAGGTATTGTGGAAAAACTTTGACTTTTTACGTTACTTATAAAACTTAAAACCAAGGTTCCCGAGTGGGCTTGAACCACAAACCTTTCGGTTAACAGCCGAACGCGCTAACCATTACGCCACGGAAGCCCGGAAATTAATTTGTCGTCAGGTATTCTGGAAAAACTCTGACTTTTTACGTTACATCTGAGACCTCACAACACCGCTCCCGGGTAGGCTCGAACCACCAACCTTTCGGTTAACAGCCGAACGCGCTAACCACTGCGCCACGGAAGCCCAAAAGATAAATGTTCGTTAGGTATTCTGGAAAAACCTTGACTTTTTACGTTTCTTATAAAACTGCACACCATTGCTTTAATTCAAGCAAATGTAACGATGTTCATTCAAAAAACTGTTTAAATTCAATTTTCAATAAGAAATCGTTGTCACGGATTTTGTATCTTGAAGAAAAAAAACATGCGATTTTTTCGGTACACTTTTGAATGCATTTTTTTCTGGACAAATTTTTTACCGAATTCAGCTTAAATACCTATAAAATACTCATTAAAAGTGATTTCATCTCGATTGATCAATAAATAAAAATGTACCTCGATTTTTATTAACATTTTCAAAATCGACGTTTCTCGGCCAGAGAAGCACATTAAGAGTATTTTTTCACTATTTTCAAATATAACCACTGAAACCATTATTTTTGTACTTTTTGCTTTAATTCAAGCAAATGTAACGATATTCATTCAAAAAACTGTTTAAATTCAATTTTCAATAAGAAATCGTTGTCACGGATTTTGTATCTTGAAGAAAAAAAACATGCGATTTTTTCGGTACACTTTTGAATGCATTTTTTTCTGGAAAAATCTTTAACCGAATTCAGCTTAAATATCTATAAAATACTCATTAAAAGTGATTTCATCTCGATTGATCAATAAATAAAAATGTACCTCGATTTTTAATACCATTTTCAAAATTGACGTTTCTCGGCCAGAGATGCACATTTTGAGTATTTTTTCACTATTTTCAAATAGAACCACTGAAACCATTATTTTTGTACTTTTTGCTTTAAATCAAGCAAATGTAACGATATTCATTCAAAAAACTGTTTAAATTCAATTTTCAATAAGAAATCGTTGTCACGGATTTTGTATCTTGAAGAAAAAAAAACATGCGATTTTTTCGGTACACTTTTGAATGCATTTTTTTCTGGACAATTTTTTTACCGAATTCAGCTTAAGTATCTATAAAATACTCATTAAAAGTGATTTCATCTCGATTGATCAATAAATAAAAATGTACCTTGATTTTTAATACCATTTTCAAAACTGACGTTTCTCGGCCAGAGAAGCACATTTTGAGTATTTTTTCACTATTTTCATATATAACCACTGAAACCATTATTTTTGTACTTTTTGCTTAAATTCAAGCAAATGTAACGATATTCATTCAAAAAACTGTTTAAATTCAATTTTCAATAAGAAATCGTTGTCACGGATTTTGTATCTTGAAGAAAAAAAAACAAGCGATTTTTTCGGAAAACTTTAAAATGCATTTTTTTCTGTACAAATTTTTTACCGAATTCAGCTTAAATATCTATAAAATACTCATTTAAAGTGATTTCATCTCGATTGATCAATAAATAAAAATGTACCTCGATTTTTAATACCATTTTCAAAATTGACGTTTCTCGGCCAGAGAAGCACATTTTGAGTATTTTTTCACTATTTTCAAATATAACCACTGAAACCATTATTTTTGTACTTTTTGCTTAAATTCAAGCAAATGTAACGATATTCATTCAAAAAACTGTTTAAATTCAATTTTCAATAAGAAATCGTTGTCACGGATTTTGTATCTTGAAGAAAAAAAAACAAGCGATTTTTTCGGAAAACTTTAAAATGCATTTTTTTCTGGACAAATTTTTAACCTAATTCAGCTTAAATATCTATAAAATACTCATTAAAAGTGATTTCATCTCGATTGATCAATAAATAAAAATGTACCTCGATTTTTAATAACATTTTCAAAATCGACGTTTCTCGGCCGGAGAAGCATATTTTGAGTATTTTTTCACTTTTTTCAAATATAACCACTAAAACCATTATTTTTGTACTTTTTGCTTTAATTCAAGCATATGTAACGATATTCATTCAAAAACTGTTTAAATCCAATTTTCAACAAGAAATCATTGTCACGGATTTTGTATCTTGAAGAAAAAAAACATGCGATTTTTTCGGTACACTTTTGAATGCATTTTTTTCTGGACAATTTTTTTACCGAATTCAGCTTAAATATCTATAAAATACTCATTAAAAGTGATTTCATCTCGATTGATCAATAAATAAAAATGTACCTTGATTTTTAATACCATTTTCAAAATTGACGTTTCTCGGCCAGAGAAGCACATTTTGAGTATTTTTTCACTATTTTCAAATATAACCACTGAAACCATTATTTTTGTACTTTTTGCTTAAATTCAAGCAAATGTAACGATATTCATTCAAAAAACTGTTTAAATTCAATTTTCAATAAGAAATCGTTGTCACGGATTTTGTATCTTGAAGAAAAAAAACAAGCGATTTTTTCGGAAAACTTTAAAATGCATTTTTTTCTGTACAAATAATTTACCGAATTCAGCTTAAATATCTATAAAATACTCATTAAAAGTGATTTCATCTCGATTGATCAATAAATAAAAATGTACCTCGATTTTTAATACCATTTTCAAAATTGACGTTTCTCGGCCAGAGATGCACATTTTGAGTATTTTTTCACTATTTTCAAATAGAACCACTGAAACCATTATTTTTGTACTTTTTGCTTTAAATCAAGCAAATGTAACGATATTCATTCAAAAAACTGTTTAAATTCAATTTTCAATAAGAAATCGTTGTCACGGATTTTGTATCTTGAAGAAAAAAAAACATGCGATTTTTTCGGTACACTTTTGAATGCATTTTTTTCTGGACAATTTTTTTACCGAATTCAGCTTAAGTATCTATAAAATACTCATTAAAAGTGATTTCATCTCGATTGATCAATAAATAAAAATGTACCTTGATTTTTAATACCATTTTCAAAACTGACGTTTCTCGGCCAGAGAAGCACATTTTGAGTATTTTTTCACTATTTTCATATATAACCACTGAAACCATTATTTTTGTACTTTTTGCTTAAATTCAAGCAAATGTAACGATATTCATTCAAAAAACTGTTTAAATTCAATTTTCAATAAGAAATCGTTGTCACGGATTTTGTATCTTGAAGAAAAAAAAACAAGCGATTTTTTCGGAAAACTTTAAAATGCATTTTTTTCTGTACAAATTTTTTACCGAATTCAGCTTAAATATCTATAAAATACTCATTTAAAGTGATTTCATCTCGATTGATCAATAAATAAAAATGTACCTCGATTTTTAATACCATTTTCAAAATTGACGTTTCTCGGCCAGAGAAGCACATTTTGAGTATTTTTTCACTATTTTCAAATATAACCACTGAAACCATTATTTTTGTACTTTTTGCTTAAATTCAAGCAAATGTAACGATATTCATTCAAAAAACTGTTTAAATTCAATTTTCAATAAGAAATCGTTGTCACGGATTTTGTATCTTGAAGAAAAAAAAACAAGCGATTTTTTCGGAAAACTTTAAAATGCATTTTTTTCTGGACAAATTTTTAACCTAATTCAGCTTAAATATCTATAAAATACTCATTAAAAGTGATTTCATCTCGATTGATCAATAAATAAAAATGTACCTCGATTTTTAATAACATTTTCAAAATCGACGTTTCTCGGCCGGAGAAGCATATTTTGAGTATTTTTTCACTTTTTTCAAATATAACCACTAAAACCATTATTTTTGTACTTTTTGCTTTAATTCAAGCATATGTAACGATATTCATTCAAAAACTGTTTAAATCCAATTTTCAACAAGAAATCATTGTCACGGATTTTGTATCTTGAAGAAAAAAAACATGCGATTTTTTCGGTACACTTTTGAATGCATTTTTTTCTGGACAATTTTTTTACCGAATTCAGCTTAAATATCTATAAAATACTCATTAAAAGTGATTTCATCTCGATTGATCAATAAATAAAAATGTACCTTGATTTTTAATACCATTTTCAAAATTGACGTTTCTCGGCCAGAGAAGCACATTTTGAGTATTTTTTCACTATTTTCAAATATAACCACTGAAACCATTATTTTTGTACTTTTTGCTTAAATTCAAGCAAATGTAACGATATTCATTCAAAAAACTGTTTAAATTCAATTTAAAATAAGAAATCGTTGTCACGGATTTTGTATCTTGAAGAAAAAAAAACAAGCGATTTTTTCGGAAAACTTTAAAATGCATTTTTTTCTGTACAAATAATTTACCGAATTCAGCTTAAATATCTATAAAATACTCATTAAAAGTGATTTCATCTCGATTGATCAATAAATAAAAATGTACCTCGATTTTAATACCATTTTCAAAATTGACGTTTCTCGGCCAGAGAAGCACATTTTGAGTACTTTTTCACTATTTTCAAATGTAACCACTGAAACCATTATTTTTGTACTTTTTGCTTTAATTCAAGCAAATGAAACGATATTCAATCAAAAAACTTTAAATTCAATTTTCAATAAGAAATCGTTGTCACGGATTTTGTATCTTGAAGAAAAAAAACATGCGATTTTTTCGGAAAACTTTAAAATGCATTTTTTTCTGTACAAATTTTTTACCGAATTCAGCTTAAATATCTATAAAATACTCATTAAAAGTGATTTCATCTCGATTGATCAATAAATAAAAATGTACCTCGATTTTTAATAACATTTTCAAAATCGACGTTTCTTGGCCAGAGAAGCACATTTTGAGTATTTTTTCACTTTTTTCAAATATAACCACTAAAACCATTATTTTTGTACTTTTTGCTTTAATTCAAGCATATGTAACGATATTCATTCAAAAACTGTTTAAATCCAGTTTTCAACAAGAAATCGTTGTCACGGATTTTGTATCTTGAAGAAAAAAACCTTGCGATTTTTTCGGTACACTTTTGAATGCATTTTTTTCTGGACAATTTTTTTACTGAATTCAGCTTAAATATCTATAAAAAACTCATTAAAAGTGATTTCATCTCGATTGATCAATAAATAAAAATGTACCTTGATTTTTAATACCATTTTCAAAATTGACGTTTCTCGGCCAGAGAAGCACATTTTGAGTATTTTTTCACTATTTTCAAATATAACCACTGAAACCATTATTTTTGTACTTTTTGCTTAAATTCAAGCAAATGTAACGATATTCATTCAAAAAACTGTTTAAATTCAATTTTCAATAAGAAATCGTTGTCACGGATTTTGTATCTTGAAGAAAAAAAAACCAGCGATTTTTTCGGAAAACTTTAAAATGCATTTTTTTCTGTACAAATTTTTTACCGAATTCAGCTTAAATATCTATAAAATACTCATTAAAAGTGATTTCATCTCGATTGATCAATAAATAAAAATGTACCTCGATTTTTAATACCATTTTCAAAATTGACGTTTCTCGGCCAGAGAAGCACATTTTGAGTATTTTTTCACTATTTTCAAATATAACCACTGAAACCATTATTTTTGTACTTTTTGCTTAAATTCAAGCAAATGTAACGATATTCATTCAAAAAACTGTTTAAATTCAATTTAAAATAAGAAATCGTTGTCACGGATTTTGTATCTTGAAGAAAAAAAAACAAGCGATTTTTTCGGAAAACTTTAAAATGCATTTTTTTCTGTACAAATGTTTTACCGAATTCAGCTTAAATATCTATAAAATACTCATTAAAAGTGATTTCATCTCGATTGATCAATAAATAAAAATGTACCTCGATTTTAATACCATTTTCAAAGTTGACGTTTCTCGGCCAGAGAAGCACATTTTGAGTATTTTTTCACTATTTTCAAATATAACCACTGAAACCATTATTTTTGTACTTTTTGCTTTAATTCAAGCAAATGAAACGATATTCAATCAAAAAACTTTTAATTCAATTTTCAATAAGAAATCGTTGTCACGGATTTTGTATCTTGAAGAAAAAAAACATGCGATTTTTTCGGTACACTTTTGAATGCATTTTTTTCTGGACAAATTTTTAACCTAATTCAGCTTAAATATCTATAAAATACTCATTAAAAGTGATTTCATCTCGATTGATCAATAAATAAAAATGTACCTCGATTTTTAATAACATTTTCAAAATCGACGTTTCTCGGCCAGAGAAGCATATTTTGAGTATTTTTTCACTATTTTCAAATATAACCACTGAAACCATTATTTTTGTACTTTTTGCTTTAATTCAAGCAAATGAAACGATATTCAATCAAAAAACTTTTAATTCAATTTTCAATAAGAAATCGTTGTCACGGATTTTGTATCTTGAAGAAAAAAAACATGCGATTTTTTCGGTACACTTTTGAATGCATTTTTTTCTGGACAAATTTTTACCGAATTCAGCTTAAATATCTATAAAATACTCATTAAAAGTGATTTCATCTCGATTGATCAATAAATAAAAATGTACCTCGATTTTTAATAACATTTTCAAAATCGACGTTTCTCGGCCAGAGAAGCACATTTTGAGTATTTTTTCACTTTTTTCAAATATAACCGCTGAAACCATTATTTTTGTGTTTTTTGCTTAAATTCAAGCAAATGTAACGATATTCATTCAAAAAACTGTTTAAATTCACGTTTCAATAAGAAATCGTTGTCACGGATTTTGTATCTTGAAGAAAAAAAAACAAGCGATTTTTTCGGAAAACTTTAAAATGCATTTTTTTCTGTACAAATTATTTACCGATTTCAGCTTAAATATCTATAAAATACTCATTAAAAGTGATTTCATCTCGATTGATCAATAAATAAAAATGTACCTCGATTTTTAATAACATTTTCAAAATCGACGTTTCTCGGCCAGAGAAGCACATTTTGAGTATTTTTTCACTTTTTTCAAATATAACCACTAAAACCATTATTTTTGTACTTTTTGCTTTAATTCAAGCATATGTAACGATATTCATTCAAAATCTGTTTAAATCCAATTTTCAACAAGAAATCGTTGTCACGGATTTTGTATCTTGAAGAAAAAAAACATGCGATTTTTTCGGTACACTTTTGAATGCATTTTTTTCTGGACAATTTTTTTACCGAATTCAGCTTAAATATCTATAAAATACTCATTAAAAGTGATTTCATCTCGATTGATCAATAAATAAAAATGTACCTTGATTTTTAATACCATTTTCAAAATTGACGTTTCTCGGCCAGAGAAGCACATTTTGAGTATTTTTTCACTATTTTCAAATATAACCACTGAAACCATTATTTTTGTACTTTTTGCTTAAATTCAAGCAAGTGTAACGAAATTCATTCAAAAAACTGTTTAAATTCAATTTTCAATAAGAAATCGTTGTCACGGATTTTGTATCTTGAAGAAAAAAAAACCAGCGATTTTTTCGGAAAACTTTAAAATGCATTTTTTTCTGTACACATTTTTTACCGAATTCAGCTTAAATATCTATAAAATACTCATTAAAAGTGATTTCATCTCGATTGATCAATAAATAAAAATGTACCTCGATTTTTAATACCATTTTCAAAATTGACGTTTCTCGGCCAGAGAAGCACATTTTGAGTATTTTTTCACTATTTTCAAATATAACCACTGAAACCATTATTTTTGTACTTTTTGCTTTAATTCAAGCAAATGTAACGATATTCAATCAAAAAAACTTTAAATTCAATTTTCAATAAGAAATCGTTGTCACGGATTTTGTATCTTGAAGAAAAAAAAACATGCGATTTTTTCGGTACACTTTTGAATGCATTTTTTTCTGGACAAATTTTTAACCTAATTCAGCTTAAATATCTATAAAATACTCATTAAAAGTGATTTCATCTCGATTGATCAATAAATAAAAATGTACCTCGATTTTTAATAACATTTTCAAAATCGACGTTTCTCGGCCAGAGAAGCACATTTTGAGTATTTTTTCACTTTTTTCAAATATAACCGCTGAAACCATTATTTTTGTGTTTTTTGCTTAAATTCAAGCAAATGTAACGATATTCATTCAAAAAACTGTTTAAATTCACGTTTCAATAAGAAATCGTTGTCACGGATTTTGTATCTTGAAGAAAAAAAAACAAGCGATTTTTTCGGAAAACTTTAAAATGCATTTTTTTCTGTACAAATTATTTACCGATTTCAGCTTAAATATCTATAAAATACTCATTAAAAGTGATTTCATCTCGATTGATCAATAAATAAAAATGTACCTCGATTTTTAATAACATTTTCAAAATCGACGTTTCTCGGCCAGAGAAGCACATTTTGAGTATTTTTTCACTTTTTTCAAATATAACCACTAAAACCATTATTTTTGTACTTTTTGCTTTAATTCAAGCATATGTAACGATATTCATTCAAAATCTGTTTAAATCCAATTTTCAACAAGAAATCGTTGTCACGGATTTTGTATCTTGAAGAAAAAAAACATGCGATTTTTTCGGTACACTTTTGAATGCATTTTTTTCTGGACAATTTTTTTACCGAATTCAGCTTAAATATCTATAAAATACTCATTAAAAGTGATTTCATCTCGATTGATCAATAAATAAAAATGTACCTTGATTTTTAATACCATTTTCAAAATTGACGTTTCTCGGCCAGAGAAGCACATTTTGAGTATTTTTTCACTATTTTCAAATATAACCACTGAAACCATTATTTTTGTACTTTTTGCTTAAATTCAAGCAAGTGTAACGAAATTCATTCAAAAAACTGTTTAAATTCAATTTTCAATAAGAAATCGTTGTCACGGATTTTGTATCTTGAAGAAAAAAAAACCAGCGATTTTTTCGGAAAACTTTAAAATGCATTTTTTTCTGTACACATTTTTTACCGAATTCAGCTTAAATATCTATAAAATACTCATTAAAAGTGATTTCATCTCGATTGATCAATAAATAAAAATGTACCTCGATTTTTAATACCATTTTCAAAATTGACGTTTCTCGGCCAGAGAAGCACATTTTGAGTATTTTTTCACTATTTTCAAATATAACCACTGAAACCATTATTTTTGTACTTTTTGCTTTAATTCAAGCAAATGTAACGATATTCAATCAAAAAAACTTTAAATTCAATTTTCAATAAGAAATCGTTGTCACGGATTTTGTATCTTGAAGAAAAAAAAACATGCGATTTTTTCGGTACACTTTTGAATGCATTTTTTTCTGGACAAATTTTTAACCTAATTCAGCTTAAATATCTATAAAATACTCATTAAAAGTGATTTCATCTCGATTGATCAATAAATAAAAATGTACCTCGATTTTTAATAACATTTTCAAAATCGACGTTTCTCGGCCAGAGAAGCACATTTTGAGTATTTTTTCACTTTTTTCAAATATAACCACTAAAACCATTATTTTTGTACTTTTTGCTTTAATTCAAGCATATGTAACGATATTCATTCAAAAACTGTTTAAATCCAATTTTCAACAAGAAATCGTTGTCACGGATTTTGTATCTTGAAGAAAAAAAACATGCGATTTTTTCGGTACACTTTTGAATGCATTTTTTTCTGGACAATTTTTTTACCGAATTCAGCTTAAATATCTATAAAATACTCATTAAAAGTGATTTCATCTCGATTGATCAATAAATAAAAATGTACCTTGATTTTTATTACCATTTTCAAAATTGACGTTTCTCGGCCAGAGAAGCACATTTTGAGTATTTTTTCACTATTTTCAAATATAACCACTGAAACCATTATTTTTCTACTTTTTGCTTAAATTCAAGCAAATGTAACGATATTCATTCAAAAAACTGTTTAAATTCAATTTTCAATAAGAAATCGTTGTCACGGATTTTGTATCTTGAAGAAAAAAAAACAAGCGATTTTTTCGGAAAACTTTAAAATGCATTTTTTTCTGTACAAATTTTTTACCGAATTCAGCTTAAATATCTATAAAATACTCATTAAAAGTGATTTCATCTCGATTGATCAATAAATAAAAATGTACCTCGATTTTTAATACCATTTTCAAAATTGACGTTTCTCGGCCAGAGGAGCACATTTTGAGTATTTTTTCACTATTTTCAAATATAACCACTGAAACCATTATTTTTGTACTTTTTGCTTTAATTCAAGCAAATGTAACGATATTCAATCAAAAAACTTTAAATTCAATTTTCAATAAGAAATCGTTGTCACGGATTTTGTATCTTGAAGAAAAAAACATGCGATTTTTTCGGTACACTTTTGAATGCATTGTTTTCTGGACAAATTTTTAACCTAATTCAGCTTAAATATCTATAAAATACTCATTAAAGTGATTTCATCTCGATTGATCAATAAATAAAAATGTACCTCGATTTTTAATAACATTTTCAAAATCGACGTTTCTCGGCCAGAGAAGCACATTTTGAGTATTTTTTCACTTTTTTCAAATATAACCACTGAAACCATTATTTTTGTACTTTTTGCTTAAATTCAAGCAAATGTAACGATATTCATTCAAAAAACTGTTTAAATTCACGTTTCAATAAGAAATCGTTGTCACGGATTTTGTATCTTGAAGAAAAAAAAACAAGCGATTTTTTCGGAAAACTTTAAAATGCATTTTTTTCTGTACAAATTTTTTACCGAATTCAGCTTAAATATCTATAAAATACTCATTAAAAGTGATTTCATCTCGATTGATCAATAAATAATAATGTACCTCGATTTTTAGTAACATTTTCAAAATCGACGTTTCTCGGCCAGAGAAGCATATTTTGAGTATTTTTTCACTTTTTTCAAATATAACCACTAAAACCATTATTTTTGTAATTTTTGCTTTAATTCAAGCAAATGTAACGATATTCATTCAAAAAACTGTTTAAATTCAATTTTGAATAAGAAATCGTTGTCACGGATCTTGTAACTTGAAGAAAAAAAATGCGATTTTTTCGGTACACTTTTGAATGCATTTTTTTTTGGACAAATTTTTAACCGAATTCAGCTTAAATATCTATAAAATACTCATTAAAAGTGATTTCATCTCGATTGATCAATAAATAAAAATGTACCTCGATTTTTAATAACATTTTCAAAATCGACGTTTCTCGGCCAGAGAAGCATATTTTGAGTATTTTTTCACTATTTTCAAATATAACCACTGAAACCATTATTTTTGTACTTTTTGCTTTAATTCAAGCAAATGAAACGATATTCAATCAAAAAACTTTTAATTCAATTTTCAATAAGAAATCGTTGTCACGGATTTTGTATCTTGAAGAAAAAAAACATGCGATTTTTTCGGTACACTTTTGAATGCATTTTTTTCTGGACAAATTTTTACCGAATTCAGCTTAAATATCTATAAAATACTCATTAAAAGTGATTTCATCTCGATTGATCAATAAATAAAAATGTACCTCGATTTTTAATAACATTTTCAAAATCGACGTTTCTCGGCCAGAGAAGCACATTTTGAGTATTTTTTCACTTTTTTCAAATATAACCGCTGAAACCATTATTTTTGTGTTTTTTGCTTAAATTCAAGCAAATGTAACGATATTCATTCAAAAAACTGTTTAAATTCACGTTTCAATAAGAAATCGTTGTCACGGATTTTGTATCTTGAAGAAAAAAAAACAAGCGATTTTTTCGGAAAACTTTAAAATGCATTTTTTTCTGTACAAATTATTTACCGATTTCAGCTTAAATATCTATAAAATACTCATTAAAAGTGATTTCATCTCGATTGATCAATAAATAAAAATGTACCTCGATTTTTAATAACATTTTCAAAATCGACGTTTCTCGGCCAGAGAAGCACATTTTGAGTATTTTTTCACTTTTTTCAAATATAACCACTAAAACCATTATTTTTGTACTTTTTGCTTTAATTCAAGCATATGTAACGATATTCATTCAAAATCTGTTTAAATCCAATTTTCAACAAGAAATCGTTGTCACGGATTTTGTATCTTGAAGAAAAAAAACATGCGATTTTTTCGGTACACTTTTGAATGCATTTTTTTCTGGACAATTTTTTTACCGAATTCAGCTTAAATATCTATAAAATACTCATTAAAAGTGATTTCATCTCGATTGATCAATAAATAAAAATGTACCTTGATTTTTAATACCATTTTCAAAATTGACGTTTCTCGGCCAGAGAAGCACATTTTGAGTATTTTTTCACTATTTTCAAATATAACCACTGAAACCATTATTTTTGTACTTTTTGCTTAAATTCAAGCAAGTGTAACGAAATTCATTCAAAAAACTGTTTAAATTCAATTTTCAATAAGAAATCGTTGTCACGGATTTTGTATCTTGAAGAAAAAAAAACCAGCGATTTTTTCGGAAAACTTTAAAATGCATTTTTTTCTGTACACATTTTTTACCGAATTCAGCTTAAATATCTATAAAATACTCATTAAAAGTGATTTCATCTCGATTGATCAATAAATAAAAATGTACCTCGATTTTTAATACCATTTTCAAAATTGACGTTTCTCGGCCAGAGAAGCACATTTTGAGTATTTTTTCACTATTTTCAAATATAACCACTGAAACCATTATTTTTGTACTTTTTGCTTTAATTCAAGCAAATGTAACGATATTCAATCAAAAAAACTTTAAATTCAATTTTCAATAAGAAATCGTTGTCACGGATTTTGTATCTTGAAGAAAAAAAAACATGCGATTTTTTCGGTACACTTTTGAATGCATTTTTTTCTGGACAAATTTTTAACCTAATTCAGCTTAAATATCTATAAAATACTCATTAAAAGTGATTTCATCTCGATTGATCAATAAATAAAAATGTACCTCGATTTTTAATAACATTTTCAAAATCGACGTTTCTCGGCCAGAGAAGCATATTTTGAGTATTTTTTCACTTTTTTCAAATATAACCACTAAAACCATTATTTTTGTAATTTTTGCTTTAATTCAAGCAAATGTAACGATATTCATTCAAAAAACTGTTTAAATTCAATTTTGAATAAGAAATCGTTGTCACGGATCTTGTAACTTGAAGAAAAAAAATGCGATTTTTTCGGTACACTTTTGAATGCATTTTTTTTGGAAAAAATTTTTAACCGAATTCAGCTTAAATATCTATAAAATACTCATTAAAAGTGATTTCATCTCGATTGATCAATAAATAAAAATGTACCTCGATTTTTAATAACATTTTCAAAATCGACGTTTCTCGGCCAGAGAAGCACATTTTGAGTATTTTTTCACTTTTTTCAAATATAACCACTAAAACCATTATTTTTGTACTTTTTGCTTTAATTCAAGCATATGTAACGATATTCATTCAAAAACTGTTTAAATCCAATTTTCAACAAGAAATCGTTGTCACGGATTTTGTATCTTGAAGAAAAAAAACATGCGATTTTTTCGGTACACTTTTGAATGCATTTTTTTCTGGACAATTTTTTTACCGAATTCAGCTTAAATATCTATAAAATACTCATTAAAAGTGATTTCATCTCGATTGATCAATAAATAAAAATGTACCTTGATTTTTATTACCATTTTCAAAATTGACGTTTCTCGGCCAGAGAAGCACATTTTGAGTATTTTTTCACTATTTTCAAATATAACCACTGAAACCATTATTTTTCTACTTTTTGCTTAAATTCAAGCAAATGTAACGATATTCATTCAAAAAACTGTTTAAATTCAATTTTCAATAAGAAATCGTTGTCACGGATTTTGTATCTTGAAGAAAAAAAAACAAGCGATTTTTTCGGAAAACTTTAAAATGCATTTTTTTCTGTACAAATTTTTTACCGAATTCAGCTTAAATATCTATAAAATACTCATTAAAAGTGATTTCATCTCGATTGATCAATAAATAAAAATGTACCTCGATTTTTAATACCATTTTCAAAATTGACGTTTCTCGGCCAGAGGAGCACATTTTGAGTATTTTTTCACTATTTTCAAATATAACCACTGAAACCATTATTTTTGTACTTTTTGCTTTAATTCAAGCAAATGTAACGATATTCAATCAAAAAACTTTAAATTCAATTTTCAATAAGAAATCGTTGTCACGGATTTTGTATCTTGAAGAAAAAAACATGCGATTTTTTCGGTACACTTTTGAATGCATTGTTTTCTGGACAAATTTTTAACCTAATTCAGCTTAAATATCTATAAAATACTCATTAAAAGTGATTTCATCTCGATTGATCAATAAATAAAAATGTACCTCGATTTTTAATAACATTTTCAAAATCGACGTTTCTCGGCCAGAGAAGCACATTTTGAGTATTTTTTCACTTTTTTCAAATATAACCACTGAAACCATTATTTTTGTACTTTTTGCTTAAATTCAAGCAAATGTAACGATATTCATTCAAAAAACTGTTTAAATTCACGTTTCAATAAGAAATCGTTGTCACGGATTTTGTATCTTGAAGAAAAAAAAACAAGCGATTTTTTCGGAAAACTTTAAAATGCATTTTTTTCTGTACAAATTTTTTACCGAATTCAGCTTAAATATCTATAAAATACTCATTAAAAGTGATTTCATCTCGATTGATCAATAAATAATAATGTACCTCGATTTTTAGTAACATTTTCAAAATCGACGTTTCTCGGCCAGAGAAGCATATTTTGAGTATTTTTTCACTTTTTTCAAATATAACCACTAAAACCATTATTTTTGTAATTTTTGCTTTAATTCAAGCAAATGTAACGATATTCATTCAAAAAACTGTTTAAATTCAATTTTGAATAAGAAATCGTTGTCACGGATCTTGTAACTTGAAGAAAAAAAATGCGATTTTTTCGGTACACTTTTGAATGCATTTTTTTTTGGACAAATTTTTAACCGAATTCAGCTTAAATATCTATAAAATACTCATTAAAAGTGATTTCATCTCGATTGATCAATAAATAAAAATGTACCTCGATTTTTAATAACATTTTCAAAATCGACGTTTCTCGGCCAGAGAAGCACATTTTGAGTATTTTTTCACTTTTTTCAAATATAACCACTAAAACCATTATTTTTGTACTTTTTGCTTTAATTCAAGCATATGTAACGATATTCATTCAAAAACTGTTTAAATCCAATTTTCAACAAGAAATCGTTGTCACGGATTTTGTATCTTGAAGAAAAAAAAAACAAGCGATTTTTTCGGAAAACTTTAAAATGCATTTTTTTCTGTACAAATTTTTTACCGAATTCAGCTTAAATATCTATAAAATACTCATTAAAAGTGATTTCATCTCGATTGATCAATAAATAAAAATGTACCTCGATTTTTAATACCATTTTCAAAATTGACGTTTCTCGGCCAGAGGAGCACATTTTGAGTATTTTTTCACTATTTTCAAATATAACCACTGAAACCATTATTTTTGTACTTTTTGCTTTAATTCAAGCAAATGTAACGATATTCAATCAAAAAACTTTAAATTCAATTTTCAATAAGAAATCGTTGTCACGGATTTTGTATCTTGAAGAAAAAAAACATGCGATTTTTTCGGTACACTTTTGAATGCATTGTTTTCTGGACAAATTTTTAACCTAATTCAGCTTAAATATCTATAAAATACTCATTAAAAGTGATTTCATCTCGATTGATCAATAAATAAAAATGTACCTCGATTTTTAATAACATTTTCAAAATCGACGTTTCTCGGCCAGAGAAGCACATTTTGAGTATTTTTTCACTTTTTTCAAATATAACCACTGAAACCATTATTTTTGTACTTTTTGCTTAAATTCAAGCAAATGTAACGATATTCATTCAAAAAACTGTTTAAATTCACGTTTCAATAAGAAATCGTTGTCACGGATTTTGTATCTTGAAGAAAAAAAAACAAGCGATTTTTTCGGAAAACTTTAAAATGCATTTTTTTCTGTACAAATTTTTTACCGAATTCAGCTTAAATATCTATAAAATACTCATTAAAAGTGATTTCATCTCGATTGATCAATAAATAATAATGTACCTCGATTTTTAGTAACATTTTCAAAATCGACGTTTCTCGGCCAGAGAAGCATATTTTGAGTATTTTTTCACTTTTTTCAAATATAACCACTAAAACCATTATTTTTGTAATTATTGCTTTAATTCAAGCAAATGTAACGATATTCATTCAAAAAACTGTTTAAATTCAATTTTGAATAAGAAATCGTTGTCACGGATCTTGTAACTTGAAGAAAAAAAATGCGATTTTTTCGGTACACTTTTGAATGCATTTTTTTTTGGACAAATTTTTAACCGAATTCAGCTTAAATATCTATAAAATACTCATTAAAAGTGATTTCATCTCGATTGATCAATAAATAAAAATGTACCTCGATTTTTAATACCATTTTCAAAATTGACGTTTCTCGGCCAGAGGAGCACATTGTGAGTATTTTTTCACTATTTTCAAATATAACCACTGAAACCATTATTTTTGTACTTTTTGCTTTAATTCAAGCAAATGTAACGATATTCAATCAAAAAACTTTAAATTCAATTTTCAATAAGAAATTGTTGTCACGGATTTTGTATCTTGAAGAAAAAAAACATGCGATTTTTTCGGTACACTTTTGAATGCATTGTTTTCTGGACAAATTTTTAACCGAATTCAGCTTAAATATCTATAAAATACTCATTAAAAGTGATTTCATCTCGATTGATCAATAAATAAAAATGTACCTCGATTTTTAATAACATTCTCAAAATCGACGTTTCTCGGCCAGAGAAGCACATTTTGAGTATTTTTTCACTTTTTTCAAATATAACCACTGAAACCATTATTTTTGTAATTTTTGCTTTAATTCAAGCAAATGTAACGATATTCATTCAAAAAACTGTTTAAATTCAATTTTGAATAAGAAATCGTTGTCACGGATCTTGTAACTTGAAGAAAAAAAATGCGATTTTTTCGGTACACTTTTGAATGCATTTTTTTTGGACAAATTTTTAACCGAATTCAGCTTAAATATCTATAAAATACTCATTAAAAGTGATTTCATCTCGATTGATCAATAAATAAAAATGTACCTCGATTTTTAATAACATTTTCAAAATCGACGTTTCTCGGCCAGAGAAGCACATTTTGAGTATTTTTTCACTTTTTTCAAATATAACCACTAAAACCATTATTTTTGTACTTTTTGCTTTAATTCAATCATATGTAACGATATTCATTCAAAAACTGTTTAAATCCAATTTTCAACAAGAAATCGTTGTCACGGATTTTGTATCTTGAAGAAAAAAAACATGCGATTTTTTCGGTACACTTTTGAATGCATTTTTTTCTGGACAATTTTTTTACCGAATTCAGCTTAAATATCTATAAAATACTCATTAAAAGTGATTTCATCTCGATTGATCAATAAATAAAAATGTACCTTGATTTTTAATACCATTTTCAAAATTGACGTTTCTCGGCCAGAGAAGCACATTTTGAGTATTTTTTCACTATTTTCAAATATAACCACTGAAACCATTATTTTTGTACTTTTTGCTTAAATTCAAGCAAATGTAACGATATTCATTCAAAAAACTGTTTAAATTCAATTTTCAATAAGAAATCGTTGTCACGGATTTTGTATCTTGAAGAAAAAAAACAAACGATTTTTTCGGAAAACTTTAAAATGCATTTTTTTCTGTACAAATTTTTTACCGAATTCAGCTTAAATATCTATAAAATACTCATTAAAAGTGATTTCATCTCGATTGATCAATAAATAAAAATGTACCTCGATTTTTAATAACATTTTCAAAATCGACGTTTCTCGGCCAGAGAAGCACATTTTGAGTATTTTTTCACTTTTTTCAAATATAACCACTAAAACCATTATTTTTGTACTTTTTGCTTTAATTCAATCATATGTAACGATATTCATTCAAAAACTGTTTAAATCCAATTTTCAACAAGAAATCGTTGTCACGGATTTTGTATCTTGAAGAAAAAAAACATGCGATTTTTTCGGTACACTTTTGAATGCATTTTTTTCTGGACAATTTTTTTACCGAATTCAGCTTAAATATCTATAAAATACTCATTAAAAGTGATTTCATCTCGATTGATCAATAAATAAAAATGTACCTTGATTTTTAATACCATTTTCAAAATTGACGTTTCTCGGCCAGAGAAGCACATTTTGAGTATTTTTTCACTATTTTCAAATATAACCACTGAAACCATTATTTTTGTACTTTTTGCTTAAATTCAAGCAAATGTAACGATATTCATTCAAAAAACTGTTTAAATTCAATTTTCAATAAGAAATCGTTGTCACGGATTTTGTATCTTGAAGAAAAAAAAACAAACGATTTTTTCGGAAAACTTTAAAATGCATTTTTTTCTGTACAAATTTTTTACCGAATTCAGCTTAAATATCTATAAAATACTCATTAAAAGTGATTTCATCTCGATTGATCAATAAATAAAAATGTACCTCGATTTTTAATACCATTTTCAAAATTGACGTTTCTCGGCCAGAGGAGCACATTTTGAGTATTTTTTCACTATTTTCAAATATAACCACTGAAACCATTATTTTTGTACTTTTTGCTTTAATTCAAGCAAATGTAACGATATTCAATCAAAAAACTTTAAATTCAATTTTCAATAAGAAATCGTTGTCACGGATTTTGTATCTTGAAGAAAAAAAACAAGCGATTTTTTCGGAAAACTTTAAAATGCATTTTTTTCTGTACAAATTTTTTACCGAATTCAGCTTAAATATCTATAAAATACTCATTAAAAGTGATTTCATCTCGATTGATCAATAAATAAAAATGTACCTCGATTTTTAATACCATTTTCAAAATTGACGTTTCTCGGCCAGAGGAGCACATTGTGAGTATTTTTTCACTATTTTCAAATATAACCACTGAAACCATTATTTTTGTACTTTTTGCTTTAATTCAAGCAAATGTAACGATATTCAATCAAAAAACTTTAAATTCAATTTTCAATAAGAAATTGTTGTCACGGATTTTGTATCTTGAAGAAAAAAAACATGCGATTTTTTCGGTACACTTTTGAATGCATTGTTTTCTGGACAAATTTTTAACCGAATTCAGCTTAAATATCTATAAAATACTCATTAAAAGTGATTTCATCTCGATTGATCAATAAATAAAAAATGTACCTCGATTTTTAATAACATTCTCAAAATCGACGTTTCTCGGCCAGAGAAGCACATTTTGAGTATTTTTTCACTTTTTTCAAATATAACCACTGAAACCATTATTTTTGTAATTTTTGCTTTAATTCAAGCAAATGTAACGATATTCATTCAAAAAACTGTTTAAATTCAATTTTGAATAAGAAATCGTTGTCACGGATCTTGTAACTTGAAGAAAAAAAATGCGATTTTTTCGGTACACTTTTGAATGCATTTTTTTCTGGACAATTTTTTTACCGAATTCAGCTTAAATATCTATAAAATACTCATTAAAAGTGATTTCATCTCGATTGATCAATAAATAAAAATGTACCTTGATTTTTAATACCATTTTCAAAATTGACGTTTCTCGGCCAGAGAAGCACATTTTGAGTATTTTTTCACTATTTTCAAATATAACCACTGAAACCATTATTTTTGTACTTTTTGCTTAAATTCAAGCAAATGTAACGATATTCATTCAAAAAACTGTTTAAATTCAATTTTCAATAAGAAATCGTTGTCACGGATTTTGTATCTTGAAGAAAAAAAAACAAACGATTTTTTCGGAAAACTTTAAAATGCATTTTTTTCTGTACAAATTTTTTACCGAATTCAGCTTAAATATCTATAAAATACTCATTAAAAGTGATTTCATCTCGATTGATCAATAAATAAAAATGTACCTCGATTTTTAATAACATTTTCAAAATCGACGTTTCTCGGCCAGAGAAGCACATTTTGAGTATTTTTTCACTTTTTTCAAATATAACCACTAAAACCATTATTTTTGTACTTTTTGCTTTAATTCAATCATATGTAACGATATTCATTCAAAAACTGTTTAAATCCAATTTTCAACAAGAAATCGTTGTCACGGATTTTGTATCTTGAAGAAAAAAAACATGCGATTTTTTCGGTACACTTTTGAATGCATTTTTTTCTGGACAATTTTTTTACCGAATTCAGCTTAAATATCTATAAAATACTCATTAAAAGTGATTTCATCTCGATTGATCAATAAATAAAAATGTACCTTGATTTTTAATACCATTTTCAAAATTGACGTTTCTCGGCCAGAGAAGCACATTTTGAGTATTTTTTCACTATTTTCAAATATAACCACTGAAACCATTATTTTTGTACTTTTTGCTTAAATTCAAGCAAATGTAACGATATTCATTCAAAAAACTGTTTAAATTCAATTTTCAATAAGAAATCGTTGTCACGGATTTTGTATCTTGAAGAAAAAAAAACAAACGATTTTTTCGGAAAACTTTAAAATGCATTTTTTTCTGTACAAATTTTTTACCGAATTCAGCTTAAATATCTATAAAATACTCATTAAAAGTGATTTCATCTCGATTGATCAATAAATAAAAATGTACCTCGATTTTTAATACCATTTTCAAAATTGACGTTTCTCGGCCAGAGGAGCACATTTTGAGTATTTTTTCACTATTTTCAAATATAACCACTGAAACCATTATTTTTGTACTTTTTGCTTTAATTCAAGCAAATGTAACGATATTCAATCAAAAAACTTTAAATTCAATTTTCAATAAGAAATCGTTGTCACGGATTTTGTATCTTGAAGAAAAAAAACAAGCGATTTTTTCGGAAAACTTTAAAATGCATTTTTTTCTGTACAAATTTTTTACCGAATTCAGCTTAAATATCTATAAAATACTCATTAAAAGTGATTTCATCTCGATTGATCAATAAATAAAAATGTACCTCGATTTTTAATACCATTTTCAAAATTGACGTTTCTCGGCCAGAGGAGCACATTGTGAGTATTTTTTCACTATTTTCAAATATAACCACTGAAACCATTATTTTTGTACTTTTTGCTTTAATTCAAGCAAATGTAACGATATTCAATCAAAAAACTTTAAATTCAATTTTCAATAAGAAATTGTTGTCACGGATTTTGTATCTTGAAGAAAAAAAACATGCGATTTTTTCGGTACACTTTTGAATGCATTGTTTTCTGGACAAATTTTTAACCGAATTCAGCTTAAATATCTATAAAATACTCATTAAAAGTGATTTCATCTCGATTGATCAATAAATAAAAAATGTACCTCGATTTTTAATAACATTCTCAAAATCGACGTTTCTCGGCCAGAGAAGCACATTTTGAGTATTTTTTCACTTTTTTCAAATATAACCACTGAAACCATTATTTTTGTAATTTTTGCTTTAATTCAAGCAAATGTAACGATATTCATTCAAAAAACTGTTTAAATTCAATTTTGAATAAGAAATCGTTGTCACGGATCTTGTAACTTGAAGAAAAAAAATGCGATTTTTTCGGTACACTTTTGAATGCATTTTTTTTTTGGACAAATTTTTAACCGAATTCAGCTTAAATATCTATAAAATACTCATTAAAAGTGATTTCATCTCGATTGATCAATAAATAATAATGTACCTCGATTTTTAATAACATTTTCAAAATCGACGTTTCTCGGCCAGAGAAGCACATTTTGAGTATTTTTTCACTTTTTTCAAATATAACCACTAAAACCATTATTTTTGTACTTTTTGCTTTAATTCAAGCATATGCAACGATATTCATTCAAAAACTGTTTAAATCCAATTTTCAACAAGAAATCGTTGTCACGGATTTTGTATCTTGAAGAAAAAAAACATGCGATTATTTCGGTACACTTTTGAATGCATTTTTTTCTGGACAATTTTTTTACTGAATTCAGCTTAAATATCTATAAAATACTCATTAAAAGTGATTTCATCTCGATTGATCAATAAATAAAAATGTACCTTGATTTTTATACCATTTTCAAAATTGACGTTTCTCGGCCAGAGAAGCACATTTTGAGTATTTTTCACTATTTTCAAATATAACCACTGAAACCATTATTTTTGTACTTTTTGCTTAAATTCAAGCAAATGTAACGATATTCATTCAAAAAACTGTTTAAATTCAATTTAAAATAAGAAATCGTTGTCACGGATTTTGTATCTTGAAGAAAAAAAAACAAGCGATTTTTTCGGAAAACTTTAAAATGCATTTTTTTCTGTACAAATGTTTTACCGAATTCAGCTTAAATATCTATAAAATACTCATTAAAAGTGATTTCATCTCGATTGATCAATAAATAAAAATGTACCTCGATTTTAATACCATTTTCAAAATTGACGTTTCTCGGCCAGAGAAGCACATTTTGAGTATTTTTTCACTATTTTCAAATATAACCAATGAAACCATTATTTTTGTACTTTTTGCTTTAATTCAAGCAAATGAAACGATATTCAATCAAAAAACTTTAAATTCAATTTTCAATAAGAAATCGTTGTCACGGATTTTGTATCTTGAAGAAAAAAACATGCGATTTTTTCGGTACACTTTTGAATGCATTTTTTTCTGGACAAATTTTTAACCTAATTCAGCTTAAATATCTATAAAATACTCATTAAAAGTGATTTCATCTCGATTGATCAATAAATAAAAATGTACCTCGATTTTTAATAACATTTTCCAAATCGACGTTTCTCGGCCAGAGAAGCACATTTTGAGTATTTTTTCACTTTTTTCAAATATAACCACTGAAACCATTATTTTTGTACTTTTTGCTTAAATTCAAGCAAATGTAACGATATTCATTCAAAAAACTGTTTAAATTCACGTTTCAATAAGAAATCGTTGTCACAGATTTTGTATCTTGAAGAAAAAAAACAAGCGATTTTTTCGGAAAACTTTAAAATGCATTTTTTTCTGTACAAATTTTTTACCGAATTCAGCTTAAATATCTATAAAATACTCATTAAAAGTGATTTCATCTCGATTGATCAATAAATAAAAATGTACCTCGATTTTTAATAACATTTTCAAAATCGACGTTTCTCGGCCAGAGAAGCACATTTTGAGTATTTTTTCACTATTTTCAAATATAACCAATGAAACCATTATTTTTGTACTTTTTGCTTTAATTCAAGCAAATGAAACGATATTCAATCAAAAAACTTTAAATTCAATTTTCAATAAGAAATCGTTGTCACGGATTTTGTATCTTGAAGAAAAAAACATGCGATTTTTTCGGTACACTTTTGAATGCATTTTTTTCTGGACAAATTTTTAACCTAATTCAGCTTAAATATCTATAAAATACTCATTAAAAGTGATTTCATCTCGATTGATCAATAAATAAAAATGTACCTCGATTTTTAATAACATTTTCCAAATCGACGTTTCTCGGCCAGAGAAGCACATTTTGAGTATTTTTTCACTTTTTTCAAATATAACCACTGAAACCATTATTTTTGTACTTTTTGCTTAAATTCAAGCAAATGTAACGATATTCATTCAAAAAACTGTTTAAATTCACGTTTCAATAAGAAATCGTTGTCACGGATTTTGTATCTTGAAGAAAAAAAAAACAAGCGATTTTTTCGGAAAACTTTAAAATGCATTTTTTTCTGTACACATTTTTTACCGAATTCAGCTTAAATATCTATAAAATACTCATTAAAAGTGATTTCATCTCGATTGGTCAATAAATAAAAATGTACCTCGATTTTTAATACCATTTTCAAAATTGACGTTTCTCGGCCAGAGAGGCACATTTTGAGTATTTTTTCACTATTTTCAAATATAACCACTGAAACCATTATTTTTGTACTTTTTGCTTAAATTCAAGCAAATGTAACGATATTCATTCAAAAAACTGTTTAAATTCACGTTTCAATAAGAAATCGTTGTCACGGATTTTGTATCTTGAAGAAAAAAAAACAAGCGATTTTTTCGGAAAACTTTAAAAAGCATTTTTTTCTGTACAAATTTTTTACCGAATTCAGCTTAAATATCTATAAAATACTCATTAAAAGTGATTTCATCTCGATTGATCAATAAATAAAAATGTACCTCGATTTTTAATAACATTTTCAAAATCGACGTTTCTCGGCCAGAGAAGCACATTTTGAGTATTTTTTCACTATTTTCAAATATAACCACTGAAACCATTATTTTTGTACTTTTTGCTTTAATTCAAGCAAATGTAACGATATTCAATCAAAAAACTTTAAATTCAATTTTCAATAAGAAATCGTTGTCACGGATTTTGTATCTTGAAGAAAAAAAACATGCGATTTTTTGGGTACACTTTTGAATGCATTGTTTTCTGGACAAATTTTTAACCGAATTCAGCTTAAATATCTATAAAATACTCATTAAAAGTGATTTCATCTCGATTGATCAATAAATAAAAATGTACCTCGATTTTTAATAACATTTTCAAAATCGACGTTTCTCGGCCAGAGAAGCACATTTTGAGTATTTTTTCACTTTTTTCAAATATAACCACTGAAACCATTATTTTTGTACTTTTTGCTTAAATTCAAGCAAATGTAACGATATTCATTCAAAAAACTGTTTAAATTCACGTTTCAATAAGAAATCGTTGTCACGGATTTTGTATCTTGAAGAAAAAAAAAACAAGCGATTTTTTCGGAAAACTTTAAAATGCATTTTTTTCTGTACAAATTTTTTACCGAATTCAGCTTAAATATCTATAAAATACTCATTAAAAGTGATTTCATCTCGATTGATCAATAAATAATAATGTACCTCGATTTTTAATAACATTTTCAAAATCGACGTTTCTCGGCCAGAGAAGCACATTTTGAGTATTGTTTCACTTTTTTCAAATATAACCACTAAAACCATTATTTTTGTACTTTTTGCTTTAATTCAAGCATATGTAACGATATTCATTCAAAAACTGTTTAAATCCAATTTTCAACAAGAAATCGTTGTCACGGATTTTGTATCTTGAAGAAAAAAAACATGCGATTATTTCGGTACACTTTTGAATGCATTTTTTTCTGGACAATTTTTTTACTGAATTCAGCTTAAATATCTATAAAATACTCATTAAAAGTGATTTCATCTCGATTGATCAATAAATAAAAATGTACCTCGATTTTTAATACCATTTTCAAAATTGACGTTTCTCGGCCAGAGAGGCACATTTTGAGTATTTTTTCACTATTTTCAAATATAACCACTGAAACCATTATTTTTGTACTTTTTGCTTAAATTCAAGCAAGTGTAACGATATTCATTCAAAAAACTGTTTAAATTCACGTTTCAATAAGAAATCGTTGTCACGGATTTTGTATCTTGAAGAAAAAAAACAAGCGATTTTTTCGGAAAACTTTAAAAAGCATTTTTTTCTGTACAAATTTTTTACCGAATTCAGCTTAAATATCTATAAAATACTCATTAAAAGTGATTTCATCTCGATTGATCAATAAATAAAAATGTACCTCGATTTTTAATAACATTTTCAAAATCGACGTTTCTCGGCCAGAGAAGCACATTTTGAGTATTTTTTCACTATTTTCAAATATAACCACTGAAACCATTATTTTTGTACTTTTTGCTTTAATTCAAGCAAATGTAACGATATTCAATCAAAAAACTTTAAATTCAATTTTCAATAAGAAATCGTTGTCACGGATTTTGTATCTTGAAGAAAAAAAACATGCGATTTTTTGGGTACACTTTTGAATGCATTGTTTTCTGGACAAATTTTTAACCGAATTCAGCTTAAATATCTATAAAATACTCATTAAAAGTGATTTCATCTCGATTGATCAATAAATAAAAATGTACCTCGATTTTTAATAACATTTTCAAAATCGACGTTTCTCGGCCAGAGAAGCACATTTTGAGTATTTTTTCACTTTTTTCAAATATAACCACTGAAACCATTATTTTTGTACTTTTTGCTTAAATTCAAGCAAATGTAACGATATTCATTCAAAAAACTGTTTAAATTCACGTTTCAATAAGAAATCGTTGTCACGGATTTTGTATCTTGAAGAAAAAAAAAACAAGCGATTTTTTCGGAAAACTTTAAAATGCATTTTTTTCTGTACAAATTTTTTACCGAATTCAGCTTAAATATCTATAAAATACTCATTAAAAGTGATTTCATCTCGATTGATCAATAAATAATAATGTACCTCGATTTTTAATAATATTTTCAAAATCGACGTTTCTCGGCCAGAGAAGCACATTTTGAGTATTGTTTCACTTTTTTCAAATATAACCACTAAAACCATTATTTTTGTACTTTTTGCTTTAATTCAAGCATATGTAACGATATTCATTCAAAAACTGTTTAAATCCAATTTTCAACAAGAAATCGTTGTCACGGATTTTGTATCTTGAAGAAAAAAAAACAAGCGATTTTTTCGGAAAACTTTAAAATGCATTTTTTTCTGTACACATTTTTTACCGAATTCAGCTTAAATATCTATAAAATACTCATTAAAAGTGATTTCATCTCGATTGATCAATAAATAAAAATGCACCTCGATTTTTAATACCATTTTCAAAATTGACGTTTCTCGGCCAGAGAAGCACATTTTGAGTATTTTTTCACTATTTTCAAATATAACCACTGAAACCATTATTTTTGTACTTTTTGCTTTAATTCAAGCAAATGTAACGATATTCAATCAAAAAACTTTAAATTCAATTTTTAATAAGAAATCGTTGTCACGGATTTTGTATCTTGAAGAAAAAAAACATGCGATTTTTTCGGTACACTTTTGAATGCATTTTTTTCTGGACAATTTTTTTACCGAATTCAGCTTAAATATCTATAAAATACTCATTAAAAGTGATTTCATCTCGATTGATCAATAAATAAAAATGTACCTTGATTTTTAATACCATTTTCAAAATTGACGTTTCTCGGCCAGAGAAGCACATTTTGAGTATTTTTTCACTTTTTTCAAATATAACCACTAAAACCATTATTTTTGTACTTTTTGCTTTAATTCAAGCATATGTAACGATATTCATTCAAAAACTGTTTAAATCCAATTTTCAACAAGAAATCGTTGTCACGGATTTTGTATCTTGAAGAAAAAAAACATGCGATTTTTTCGGTACACTTTTGAATGCATTTTTTTCTGGACAATTTTTTTACCGAATTCAGCTTAAATATCTATAAAATACTCATTAAAAGTGATTTCATCTCGATTGATCAATAAATAAAAATGTACCTTGATTTTTAATACCATTTTCAAAATTGACGTTTCTCGGCCAGAGAAGCACATTTTGAGTATTTTTTCACTATTTTCAAATATAACCACTGAAACCATTATTTTTGTACTTTTTGTTTAAATTCAAGCAAATGTAACGATATTCATTCAAAAAACTGTTTAAATTCAATTTTCAATAAGAAATCGTTGTCACGGATTTTGTATCTTGAAGAAAAAAAAAACAAGCGATTTTTTCGGAAAACTTTAAAATGCATTTTTTTCTGTACACATTTTTTACCGAATTCAGCTTAAATATCTATAAAATACTCATTAAAAGTGATTTCATCTCGATTGATCAATAAATAAAAATGCACCTCGATTTTTAATACCATTTTCAAAATTGACGTTTCTCGGCCAGAGAAGCACATTTTGAGTATTTTTTCACTATTTTCAAATATAACCACTGAAACCATTATTTTTGTACTTTTTGCTTTAATTCAAGCAAATGTAACGATATTCAATCAAAAAACTTTAAATTCAATTTTTAATAAGAAATCGTTGTCACGGATTTTGTATCTTGAAGAAAAAAAACATGCGATTTTTTTGGTACACTTTTGAATGCATTTTTTTCTGGACAAATTTTTAACCTAATTCAGCTTAAATATCTATAAAATACTCATTAAAAGTGATTTCATCTCGATTGATCAATAAATAAAAATGTACCTCGATTTTTAATAACATTTTCAAAATCGACGTTTCTCGGCCAGAGAAGCATATTTTGAGTATTTTTTCACTTTTTTCAAATATAACCACTAAAACCATTATTTTGTAATTTTTGCTTTAATTCAAGCAAATGTAACGATATTCATTCAAAAAACTGTTTAAATTCAATTTTGAATAAGAAATCGTTGTCACGGATCTTGTAACTTGAAGAAAAAAAACATGCGATTTTTTCGGTACACTTTTGAATGCATTTTTTTCTGGACAAATTTTTAACCGAATTCAGCTTAAATATCTATAAAATACTCATTAAAAGTGATTTCATCTCGATTGATCAATAAATAAAAATGTACCTCGATTTTTAATAACATTTTCAAAATCGACGTTTCTCGGCCAGAGAAGCACATTTTGAGTATTTTTTCACTTTTTTCAAATATAACCACTAAAACCATTATTTTTGTACTTTTTGCTTTAATTCAAGCATATGTAACGATATTCATTCAAAAAGTGTTTAAATCCAATTTTCAACAAGAAATCGTTGTCACGGATTTTGTATCTTGAAGAAAAAAAACATGCGATTTTTTCGGTACACTTTTGAATGCATTTTTTTCTGGACAATTTTTTTACCGAATTCAGCTTAAATATTTATAAAATACTCATTAAAAGTGATTTCATCTCGATTGATCAATAAATAAAAATGTACCTTGATTTTTAATACCATTTTCAAAATTGACGTTTCTCGGCCAGAGAAGCACATTTTGAGTATTTTTTCACTATTTTCAAATATAACCACTGAAACCATTATTTTTGTACTTTTTGCTTAAATTCAAGCAAATGTAACGATATTCATTCAAAAAACTGTTTAAATTCAATTTTCAATAAGAAATCGTTGTCACGGATTTTGTATCTTGAAGAAAAAAAAACAAGCGATTTTTTCGGAAAACTTTAAAATGCATTTTTTTCTGTACACATTTTTTACCGAATTCAGCTTAAATATCTATAAAATACTCATTAAAAGTGATTTCATCTCGATTGATCAATAAATAAAAATGTACCTCGATTTTTAATACCATTTTCAAAATTGACGTTTCTCGGCCAGAGAGGCACATTTTGAGTATTTTTTCACTATTTTCAAATATAACCACTGAAACCATTATTTTTGTACTTTTTGCTTTAATTCAAGCAAATGTAACGATATTCAATCAAAAAACTTTAAATTCAATTTTTAATAAGAAATCGTTGTCACGGATTTTGTATCTTGAAGAAAAAAAACATGCGATTTTTTTGGTACACTTTTGAATGCATTTTTTTCTGGACAAATTTTTAACCTAATTCAGCTTAAATATCTATAAAATACTCATTAAAAGTGATTTCATCTCGATTGATCAATAAATAAAAATGTACCTCGATTTTTAATAACATTTTCAAAATCGACGTTTCTCGGCCAGAGAAGCATATTTTGAGTATTTTTTCACTTTTTTCAAATATAACCACTAAAACCATTATTTTGTAATTTTTGCTTTAATTCAAGCAAATGTAACGATATTCATTCAAAAAACTGTTTAAATTCAATTTTGAATAAGAAATCGTTGTCACGGATCTTGTAACTTGAAGAAAAAAAACATGCGATTTTTTCGGTACACTTTTGAATGCATTTTTTTCTGGACAAATTTTTAACCGAATTCAGCTTAAATATCTATAAAATACTCATTAAAAGTGATTTCATCTCGATTGATCAATAAATAAAAATGTACCTCGATTTTTAATAACATTTTCAAAATCGACGTTTCTCGGCCAGAGAAGCACATTTTGAGTATTTTTTCACTTTTTTCAAATATAACCACTAAAACCATTATTTTTGTACTTTTTGCTTTAATTCAAGCATATGTAACGATATTCATTCAAAAAGTGTTTAAATCCAATTTTCAACAAGAAATCGTTGTCACGGATTTTGTATCTTGAAGAAAAAAAACATGCGATTTTTTCGGTACACTTTTGAATGCATTTTTTTCTGGACAATTTTTTTACCGAATTCAGCTTAAATATCTATAAAATACTCATTAAAAGTGATTTCATCTCGATTGATCAATAAATAAAAATGTACCTTGATTTTTAATACCATTTTCAAAATTGACGTTTCTCGGCCAGAGAAGCACATTTTGAGTATTTTTTCACTATTTTCAAATATAACCACTGAAACCATTATTTTTGTACTTTTTGCTTAAATTCAAGCAAATGTAACGATATTCATTCAAAAAACTGTTTAAATTCAATTTTCAATAAGAAATCGTTGTCACGGATTTTGTATATTGAAGAAAAAAAAAACAAGCGATTTTTTCGGAAAACTTTAAATTGTATTTTTTTCTGTACACATTTTTTACCGAATTCAGCTTAAATATCTATAAAATACTCATTAAAAGTGATTTCATCTCGATTGATCAATAAATAAAAATGCACCTCGATTTTTAATAACATTTTCAAAATCGACGTTTCTCGGCCAGAGAAGCACATTTTGAGTATTTTTTCACTATTTTCAAATATAACCACTGAAACCATTATTTTTGTACTTTTTGCTTAAATTCAAGCAAATGTAACGATATTCATTCAAAAAACTGTTTAAATTCAATTTTCAATAAGAAATCGTTGTCACGGATTTTGTATATTGAAGAAAAAAAAAACAAGCGATTTTTTCGGAAAACTTTAAATTGTATTTTTTTCTGTACACATTTTTTACCGAATTCAGCTTAAATATCTATAAAATACTCATTAAAAGTGATTTCATCTCGATTGATCAATAAATAAAAATGTACCTCGATTTTTAATAACATTTTCAAAATCGACGTTTCTCGGCCAGAGAAGCACATTTTGAGTATTTTTTCACTTTTTTCAAATATAACCACTGAAACCATTATTTTTGTACTTTTTGCTTAAATTCAAGCAAGTGTAACGATATTCATTCAAAAAACTGTTTAAATTCACGTTTCAATAAGAAATCGTTGTCACGGATTTTGTATCTTGAAGAAAAAAAAACAAGCGATTTTTTCGGAAAACTTTAAAATGCATTTTTTTCTGTACAAATGTTTTACCGAATTCAGCTTAAATATCTATAAAATACTCATTAAAAGTGATTTCATCTCGATTGATCAATAAATAAAAATGTACCTCGATTTTTAATAACATTTTCAAAATCGACGTTTCTCGGCCAGAGAAGCACATTTTGAGTATTTTTTCCCTTTTTTCAAATATAACCACTGAAACCATTATTTTTGTACTTTTTGCTTAAATTCAAGCAAATGTAACGATATTCATTCAAAAAACTGTTTAAATTCACGTTTCAATAAGAAATCGTCACGGATTTTGTATCTTGAAGAAAAAAAACATGCGATTTTTTCGGTACCCTTTTGAATGCATTTTTTTCTGTACAAATTTTTTACCGAATTCAGCTTAAATATCTATAAAATACTCATTAAAAGTGATTTCATCTCGATTGATCAATAAATAAAAATGTACCTCGAATTTTAATAACATTTTCAAAATCGACGTTTCTCGGCCAGAGAAGCATATTTTGAGTATTTTTTCACTTTTTTCAAATATAACCACTAAAACCATTATATTTGTAATTTTTGCTTTAATTCAAGCAAATGTAACGATATTCATTCAAAAAACTGTTTAAATTCAATTTTGAATAAGAAATCGTTGTCACGGATCTTGTAACTTGAAGAAAAAAACATGCGATTTTTTCGGTACACTTTTGAATGCATTTTTTTCTGGACAAATTTTTAACCGAATTCAGCTTAAATATCTATAAAATACTCATTAAAAGTGATTTCATCTCGATTGATCAATAAATAAAAATGTACCTCGATTTTTAATAACATTTTCAAAATCGACGTTTCTCGGCCAGAGAAGCACATTTTGAGTATTTTCTCCCTTTTTTCAAATATAACCACTAAAACCATTATTTTTGTACTTTTTGCTTAAATTCAAGCAAATGTAACGATATTCATTCCAAAAACTGTTTAAATTCACGTTTCAATAAGAAATCGTTGTCAAGGATTTTGTATCTTGAAGAAAAAAAAACAAGCGATTTTTTCGGAAAACTTTAAAATGCATTTTTTTCTGTACAAATTTTTTACCGAATTCAGCTTAAATATCTATAAAATACTCATTAAAAGTGATTTCATCTCGATTGATCAATAAATAAAAATGTACCTCGATTTTTAATAACATTTTCAAAATCGACGTTTCTCGGCCAGAGAAGCACATTTTGAGTATTTTTTCACTTTTTTCAAATATAACCACTAAAACCATTATTTTTGTACTTTTTGCTTTAATTCAAGCATATGTAACGATATTCATTCAAAAACTGTTTAAATCCAATTTTCAACAAGAAATCGTTGTCACGGATTTTGTATCTTGAAGAAGAAAAACATGCGATTTTTTCGGTACACTTTTGAATGCATTTTTTTCTGTACACATTTTTTACCGAATTCAGCTTAAATATCTATAAAATACTCATTAAAAGTGATTTCATCTCGATTGATCAATAAATATAAATGCACCTCGATTTTTAATACCATTTTCAAAATTGACGTTTCTCGGCCAGAGAAGCACATTTTGAGTATTTTTTCACTATTTTCAAATATAACCACTGAAACCATTATTTTTGTACTTTTTGCTTTAATTCAAGCAAATGTAACGATATTCAATCAAAAAACTTTAAATTCAATTTTCAATAAGAAATCGTTGTCACGGATTTTGTATCTTGAAGAAAAAAAACATGCGATTTTTTTGGTACACTTTTGAATGCATTTTTTTCTGGACAAATTTTTAACCTAATTCAGCTTAAATATCTATAAAATACTCATTAAAAGTGATTTCATCTCGATTGATCAATAATTAAAAATGTACCTCGATTTTTAATAACATTTTCAAAATCGACGTTTCTCGGCCAGAGAAGCATATTTTGAGTATTTTTTCACTTTTTTCAAATATAACCACTAAAACCATTATTTTGTAATTTTTGCTTTAATTCAAGCAAATGTAACGATATTCATTCAAAAAACTGTTTAAATTCAATTTTGAATAAGAAATCGTTGTCACGGATCTTGTAACTTGAAGAAAAAAAACATGCGATTTTTCCGGTACACTTTTGAATGCATTTTTTTCTGGACAAATTTTTAACCGATTTCAGCTTAAATATCTATAAAATACTCATTAAAAGTGATATCATCTCGATTGATCAATAAATAAAAATGTACCTCGATTTTTAATAACATTTTCAAAATCGACGTTTCTCGGCCAGAGAAGCACATTTTGAGTATTTTTTCACTTTTTTCAAATATAACCACTAAAACCATTATTTTTGTACTTTTTGCTTTAATTCAAGCATATGTAACGATATTCATTCAAAAACTGTTTAAATCCAATTTTCAACAAGAAATCGTTGTCACGGATTTTGTATCTTGAAGAAAAAAAACATGCGATTTTTTCGGTACACTTTTGAATGCATTTTTTTCTGGACAATTTTTTTACCGAATTCAGCTTAAATATCTATAAAATACTCATTAAAAGTGATTTCATCTCGATTGATCAATAAATAAAAATGTACCTCGATTTTTAATAACATTTTCAAAATCGACGTTTCTCGGCCAGAGAAGCACATTTTGAGTATTTTTTCACTTTTTTCAAATATAACCACTGAAACCATTATTTTTGTACTTTTTGCTTAAATTCAAGCAAGTGTAACGATATTCATTCAAAAAACTGTTTAAATTCACGTTTCAATAAGAAATCGTTGTCACAGATTTTGTATCTTGAAGAAAAAAAAACAAGCGATTTTTTCGGAAAACTTTAAAATGCATTTTTTTCTGTACAAATGTTTTACCGAATTCAGCTTAAATATCTATAAAATACTCATTAAAAGTGATTTCATCTCGATTGATCAATAAATAAAAATGTACCTCGATTTTTAATAACATTTTCAAAATCGACGTTTCTCGGCCAGAGAAGCACATTTTGAGTATTTTTTCACTTTTTTCAAATATAACCACTAAAACCATTATTTTTGTACTTTTTGCTTTAATTCAAGCATATGTAACGATATTCATTCAAAAAGTGTTTAAATCCAATTTTCAACAAGAAATCGTTGTCACGGATTTTGTATCTTGAAGAAAAAAAACATGCGATTTTTTCGGTACACTTTTGAATGCATTTTTTTCTGGACAATTTTTTTACCGAATTCAGCTTAAATATCTATAAAATACTCATTAAAAGTGATTTCATCTCGATTGATCAATAAATAAAAATGTACCTTGATTTTCAATACCATTTTCAAAATTGACGTTTCTCGGCCAGAGAAGCACATTTTGAGTATTTTTTCACTATTTTCAAATATAACCACTGAAACCATTATTTTTGTACTTTTTGCTTAAATTCAAGCAAATGTAACGATATTCATTCAAAAAACTGTTTAAATTCAATTTTCAATAAGAAATCGTTGTCACGGATTTTGTATCTTGAAGAAAAAAAAACAAGCGATTTTTTCGGAAAACTTTAAAATGCATTTTTTTCTGTACACATTTTTTACCGAATTCAGCTTAAATATCTATAAAATACTCATTAAAAGTGATTTCATCTCGATTGATCAATAAATAAAAATGCACCTCGATTTTTAATACCATTTTCAAAATTGACGTTTCTCGGCCAGAGAAGCACATTTTGAGTATTTTTTCACTATTTTCAAATGTAACCACTGAATCCATTATTTTTGTACTTTTTGCTTTAATTCAAGCAAATGTAACGATATTCAATCAAAAAACTTTAAATTCAATTTTCAATAAGAAATCGTTGTCACGGATTTTGTATCTTGAAGAAAAAAAACATGCGATTTTTTTGGTACACTTTTGAATGCATTTTTTTCTGGACAAATTTTTAACCTAATTCAGCTTAAATATCTATAAAATACTCATTAAAAGTGATTTCATCTCGATTGATCAATAAATAAAAATGTACCTCGATTTTTAATAACATTTTCAAAATCGACGTTTCTCGGCCAGAGAAGCATATTTTGAGTATTTTTTCACTTTTTTCAAATATAACCACTAAAACCATTATTTTGTAATTTTTGCTTTAATTCAAGCAAATGTAACGATATTCATTCAAAAAACTGTTTAAATTCAATTTTGAATAAGAAATCGTTGTCACGGATCTTGTAACTTGAAGAAAAAAAACATGCGATTTTTTCGGTACACTTTTGAATGCATTTTTTTCTGGACAAATTTTTAACCGAATTCAGCTTAAATATCTATAAAATACTCATTAAAAGTGATTTCATCTCGATTGATCAATAAATAAAAATGTACCTCGATTTTTAATAACATTTTCAAAATCGACGTTTCTAGGCCAGAGAAGCACATTTTGAGTATTTTTTCACTTTTTTCAAATATAACCACTAAAACCATTATTTTTGTACTTTTTGCTTTAATTCAAGCATATGTAACGATATTCATTCAAAAACTGTTTAAATCCAATTTTCAACAAGAAATCGTTGTCACGGATTTTGTATCTTGAAGAAAAAAAACATGCGATTTTTTCGGTACACTTTTGAATGCATTTTTTTCTGGACAATTTTTTTACCGAATTCAGCTTAAATATCTATAAAATACTCATTAAAAGTGATTTCATCTCGATTGATCAATAAATAAAAATGTACCTCGATTTTTAATAACATTTTCAAAATCGACGTTTCTCGGCCAGAGAAGCACATTTTGAGTATTTTTTCACTTTTTTCAAATATAACCACTGAAACCATTATTTTTGTACTTTTTGCTTAAATTCAAGCAAGTGTAACGATATTCATTCAAAAAACTGTTTAAATTCACGTTTCAATAAGAAATCGTTGTCACGGATTTTGTATCTTGAAGAAAAAAAAACAAGCGATTTTTTCGGAAAACTTTAAAATGCATTTTTTTCTGTACAAATGTTTTACCGAATTCAGCTTAAATATCTATAAAATACTCATTAAAAGTGATATCATCTCGATTGATCAATAAATAAAAATGTACCTCAATTTTTAATAACATTTTCAAAATCGACGTTTCTCGGCCAGAGAAGCACATTTTGAGTATTTTTTCACCTTTTTCAAATATAACCACTGAAACCATTATTTTTGTACTTTTTGCTTTAATTCAAGCATATGTAACGATATTCATTCAAAAAGTGTTTAAATCCAATTTTCAACAAGAAATCGTTGTCACGGATTTTGTATCTTGAAGAAAAAAAACATGCGATTTTTTCGGTACACTTTTGAATGCATTTTTTTCTGGACAATTTTTTTACCGAATTCAGCTTAAATATCTATAAAATACTCATTAAAAGTGATTTCATCTCGATTGATCAATAAATAAAAATGTACCTTGATTTTTAATACCATTTTCAAAATTGACGTTTCTCGGCCAGAGAAGCACATTTTGAGTATTTTTTCACTATTTTCAAATATAACCACTGAAACCATTATTTTTGTACTTTTTGCTTAAATTCAAGCAAATGTAACGATGTTCATTCAAAAAACTGTTTAAATTCAATTTTCAATAAGAAATCGTTGTCACGGATTTTGTATCTTGAAGAAAAAAAAACAAGCGATTTTTTCGGAAAACTTTAAATTGCATTTTTTTCTGTACAAATGTTTTACCGAATTCAGCTTAAATATCTATAAAATACTCATTAAAAGTGATATCATCTCGATTGATCAATAAATTAAAATGTACCTCGATTTTTAATAACATTTTCAAAATCGACGTTTCTCGGCCAGAGAAGCACATTTTGAGTATTTTTTCACCTTTTTCAAATATAACCACTAAAACCATTATTTTTGTACTTTTTGCTTTAATTCAAGCATATGTAACGATATTCATTCAAAAAGTGTTTAAATCCAATTTTCAACAAGAAATCGTTGTCACGGATTTTGTATCTTGAAGAAAAAAAACATGTGATTTTTTCGGTACACTTTTGAATGCATTTTTTTCTGGACAATTTTTTTACCGAATTCAGCTTAAATATCTATAAAATACTCATTAAAAGTGATTTCATCTCGATTGATCAATAAATAAAAATGTACCTTGATTTTTAATACCATTTTCAAAATTGACGTTTCTCGGCCAGAGAAGCACATTTTGAGTATTTTTTCACTATTTTCAAATATAACCACTGAAACCATTATTTTTGTACTTTTTGCTTAAATTCAAGCAAATGTAACGATATTCATTCAAAAAACTGTTTAAATTCAATTTTCAATAAGAAATCGTTGTCACGGATTTTGTATCTTGAAGAAAAAAAAAACAAGCGATTTTTTCGGAAAACTTTAAAATGCATTTTTTTCTGTACACATTTTTTACCGAATTCAGCTTAAATATCTATAAAATACTCATTAAAAGTGATTTCATCTCGATTGATCAATAAATAAAAATGCACCTCGATTTTTAATACCATTTTCAAAATTGACGTTTCTCGGCCAGAGAAGCACATTTTGAGTATTTTTTCACTATTTTCAAATATAACCACTGAAACCATTATTTTTGTACTTTTTGCTTTAATTCAAGCAAATGTAACGATATTCAATCAAAAAACTTTAAATTCAATTTATAATAAGAAATCGTTGTCACGGATTTTGTATCTTGAAGAAAAAAAACATGCGATTTTTTTGGTACACTTTTGAATGCATTTTTTTCTGGACAAATTTTTAACCTAATTCAGCTTAAATATCTATAAAATACTCATTAAAAGTGATTTCATCTCGATTGATCAATAAATAAAAATGTACCTCGATTTTTAATAACATTTTCAAAATCGACGTTTCTCGGCCAGAGAAGCATATTTTGAGTATTTTTTCACTTTTTTCAAATATAACCACTAAAACCATTATTTTGTAATTTTTGCTTTAATTCAAGCAAATGTAACGATATTCATTCAAAAAACTGTTTAAATTCAATTTTGAATAAGAAATCGTTGTCACGGATCTTGTAACTTGAAGAAAAAAAACATGCGATTTTTTCGGTACACTTTTGAATGCATTTTTTTCTGGACAAATTTTTAACCGAATTCAGCTTAAATATCTATAAAATACTCATTAAAAGTGATTTCATCTCGATTGATCAATAAATAAAAATGTACCTCGATTTTTAATAACATTTTCAAAATCGACGTTTCTCGGCCAGAGAAGCACATTTTGAGTATATTTTCACTTTTTTCAAATATAACCACTAAAACCATTATTTTTGTACTTTTTGCTTTAATTCAAGCATATGTAACGATATTCATTCAAAGTGTTTAAATCCAATTTTCAACAAGAAATCGTTGTCACGGATTTTGTATCTTGAAGAAAAAAAACATGCGATTTTTTCGGTACACTTTTGAATGCATTTTTTTCTGGACAATTGTTTTACCGAATTCAGCTTAAATATCTATAAAATACTCATTAAAAGTTATTTCATCTCGATTGATCAATAAATAAAAATGTACCTTGATTTTTAATACCATTTTCAAAATTGACGTTTCCCGGCCAGAGAAGCACATTTTGAGTATTTTTTCACTATTTTCAAATATAACCACTGAAACCATTATTTTTGTACTTTTTGCTTAAATTCAAGCAAATGTAACGATATTCATTCAAAAAACTGTTTAAATTCAATTTTCAATAAGAAATCGTTGTCACGGATTTTGTACCTTGAAGAAAAAAAAACAAGCGATTTTTTCGGAAAACTTTAAAATGCATTTTTTTCTGTACACATTTTTTACCGAATTCAGCTTAAATATCTATAAAATACTCATTAAAAGTGATTTCATCTCGATTGATCAATAAATAAAAATGTACCTCGATTTTTAATACCATTTTCAAAATTGACGTTTCTCGGCCAGAGAAGCACATTTTGAGTATTTTTTCCTTATTTTCAAATATAACCACTGAAACCATTATTTTTGTACTTTTTGCTTTAATTCAAGCAAATGTAACGATATTCAATCAAAAAAACTTTAAATTCAATTTTCAATAAGAAATCGTTGTCACGGATTTTGTATCTTGAAGAAAAAAAACATGCGATTTTTTTGGTACACTTTTGAATGCATTTTTTTCTATACAAATTTTTAACCTAATTCAGCTTAAATATCTATAAAATACTCATTAAAAGTGATTTCATCTCGATTGATCAATAAATAAAAATGTACCTCGATTTTTAATAACATTTTCAAAATCGACGTTTCTCGGCCAGAGAAGCATATTTTGAGTATTTTTTCACTTTTTTCAAATATAACCACTAAAACCATTATTTTGTAATTTTTGCTTTAATTCAAGCAAATGTAACGATATTCATTCAAAAAACTGTTTAAATTTATTTTGAATAAGAAATCGTTGTCACGGATCTTGTAACTTGAAGAAAAAAAACATGCGATTTTTTCGGTACACTTTTGAATCCATTTTTTTCTGGACAAATTTTTAACCGAATTCAGCTTAAATATCTATAAAATACTCATTAAAAGTGATTTCATCTCGATTGATCAATAAATAAAAATGTACCTCGATTTTTAATAACATTTTCAAAATTGACGTTTCTCGGCCAGAGAAGCACATTTTGAGTATTTTTTCACTTTTTTCAAATATAACCACTAAAACCATTATTTTTGTACTTTTTGCTTTAATTCAAGCATATGTAACGATATTCATTCAAAAACTGTTTAAATCCAATTTTCAACAAGAAATCGTTGTCACGGATTTTGTATCTTGAAGAAAAAAAACATGCGATTTTTTCGGTACACTTTTGAATGCATTTTTTTCTGGACAATTTTTTTACCGAATTCAGCTTAAATATCTATAAAATACTCATTAAAAGTGATTTCATCTCGATTGATCAATAAATAAAAATGTACCTCGATTTTTAATAACATTTTCAAAATCGACGTTTCTCGTCCAGAGAAGCACATTTTGAGTATTTTTTCACTTTTTTCAAATATAACCACTGAAACCATTATTTTTGTACTTTTTGCTTAAATTCAAGCAAGTGTAACGATATTCATTCAAAAAACTGTTTAAATTCACGTTTCAATAAGAAATCGTTGTCACGGATTTTGTATCTTGAAGAAAAAAAAACAAGCGATTTTTTCGGAAAACTTTAAAATGCATTTTTTTCTGTACAAATGTTTTACCGAATTCAGCTTAAATATCTATAAAATACTCATTAAAAGTGATTTCATCTCGATTGATCAATAAATAAAAATGTACCTCGATTTTTAATAACATTTTCAAAATCGACGTTTCTCGGCCAGAGAAGCACATTTTGAGTATTTTTTCACTATTTTCAAATATAACCACTGAAACCATTATTTTTGTACTTTTTGCTTAAATTCAAGCAAATGTAACGATATTCATTCAAAAAACTGTTTAAATTCAATTTTCAATAAGAAATCGTTGTCACGGATTTTGTACCTTGAAGAAAAAAAAACAAGCGATTTTTTCGGAAAACTTTAAAATGCATTTTTTTCTGTACACATTTTTTACCGAATTCAGCTTAAATATCTATAAAATACTCATTAAAAGTGATTTCATCTCGATTGATCAATAAATAAAAATGTACCTCGATTTTTAATACCATTTTCAAAATTGACGTTTCTCGGCCAGAGAAGCACATTTTGAGTATTTTTTCACTATTTTCAAATATAACCACTGAAACCATTATTTTTGTACTTTTTGCTTTAATTCAAGCAAATGTAACGATATTCAATCAAAAAACTTTAAATTCAATTTTCAATAAGAAATCGTTGTCACGGATTTTGTATCTTGAAGAAAAAAAACATGCGATTTTTTTGGTACACTTTTGAATGCATTTTTTTCTGGACAAATTTTTAACCTAATTCAGCTTAAATATCTATAAAATACTCATTAAAAGTGATTTCATCTCGATTGATCAATAAATAAAAATGTACCTCGATTTTTAATAACATTTTCAAAATCGACGTTTCTCGGCCAGAGAAGCATATTTTGAGTATTTTTTCACTTTTTTCAAATATAACCACTAAAACCATTATTTTGTAATTTTTGCTTTAATTCAAGCAAATGTAACGATATTCATTCAAAAAACTGTTTAAATTTATTTTGAATAAGAAATCGTTGTCACGGATCTTGTAACTTGAAGAAAAAAAACATGCGATTTTTTCGGTACACTTTTGAATCCATTTTTTTCTGGACAAATTTTTAACCGAATTCAGCTTAAATATCTATAAAATACTCATTAAAAGTGATTTCATCTCGATTGATCAATAAATAAAAATGTACCTCGATTTTTAATAACATTTTCAAAATCGACGTTTCTCGGCCAGAGAAGCACATTTTGAGTATTTTTTCACTTTTTTCAAATATAACCACTAAAACCATTATTTTTGTACTTTTTGCTTTAATTCAAGCATATGTAACGATATTCATTCAAAAACTGTTTAAATCCAATTTTCAACAAGAAATCGTTGTCACGGATTTTGTATCTTGAAGAAAAAAACATGCGATTTTTTCGGTACACTTTTGAATGCATTTTTTTCTGGACAATTTTTTTACCGAATTCAGCTTAAATATCTATAAAATACTCATTAAAAGTGATTTCATCTCGATTGATCAATAAATAAAAATGTACCTCGATTTTTAATAACATTTTCAAAATCGACGTTTCTCGTCCAGAGAAGCACATTTTGAGTATTTTTTCACTTTTTTCAAATATAACCACTGAAACCATTATTTTTGTACTTTTTGCTTAAATTCAAGCAAGTGTAACGATATTCATTCAAAAACTGTTTAAATTCAATTTTCAATAAGAAATCGTTGTCACGGATTTTGTATCTTGAAGAAAAAAAAACAAGCGATTTTTTCGGAAAACTTTAAAATGCATTTTTTTCTGTACACATTTTTTACCGAATTCAGCTTAAATATCTATAAAATACTCATTAAAAGTGATTTCATCTCGATTGATCAATAAATAAAAATGTACCTCGATTTTTAATAACATTTTCGAAATCGACGTTTCTCGGCCAGAGAAGCACATTTTGAGTATTTTTTCACTTTTTTCAAATATAACCACTAAAACCATTATTTTTGTACTTTTTGCTTTAATTCAAGCATATGTAACGATATTCATTCAAAAACTGTTTAAATCCAATTTTCAACAAGAAATCGTTGTCACGGATTTTGTATCTTGAAGAAAAAAACATGCGATTTTTTCGGTACACTTTTGAATGCATTTTTTTCTGGACAATTTTTTTACCGAATTCAGCTTAAATATCTATAAAATACTCATTAAAAGTGATTTCATCTCGATTGATCAATAAATGAAAATGTACCTTGATTTTTAATACCATTTTCAAAATTGACGTTTCTCGGCCAGAGAAGCACATTTTGAGTATTTTTTCACTATTTTCAAATATAACCACTGAAACCATTATTTTTGTACTTTTTGCTTAAATTCAAGCAAATGTAACGATATTCATTCAAAAAACTGTTTAAATTCAATTTTCAATAAGAAATCGTTGTCACGGATTTTGTATCTTGAAGAAAAAAAACAAGCGATTTTTTCGGAAAACTTTAAAATGCATTTTTTTCTGTACACATTTTTTACCGAATTCAGCTTAAATATCTATAAAATACTCATTAAAAGTGATTTCATCTCGATTGATCAATAAATAAAAATGTACCTCGATTTTTAATAACATTTTCAAAATCGACGTTTCTCGGCCAGAGAAGCATATTTTGAGTATTTTTTCACTTTTTTCAAATATAACCACTAAAAACATTATTTTTGTAATTTTTTCTTTAATTCAAGCAAATGTAACGATATTCATTCAAAAAACTGTTTAAATTCAATTTTGAATAAGAAATCGTTGTCACGGATCTTGTAACTTGAAGAAAAAAACATGAGATTTTTTCGGTACACTTTTGAATTCCTTTTTTTATGGACAAATTTTTAACCGAATTCAGCTTAAATATCTATAAAATACTCATTAAAAGTGATTTCATCTCGATTGATCAATAAATAAAAATGTACCTCGATTTTTAATAACATTTTCATAATCGACGTTTCTCGGCCAGAGAAGCACATTTTGAGTATTTTTTCACTATTTTCAAATATAATCAATGAAACCATTATTTTTGTACTTTTTGCTTTAATTCAAGCAAATGTAACGATATTCATTCAAAAAACTGTTCAAATTCAATTTTCAATAAGAAATCGTTGTCACGGATTTTGTATCTTGAAGAAAAAAAATGCTATTTTTTCGGTACACTTTTTAATGCATTTTCTTCTGGACAAATTTTTGACCGAATTCAGCTTAATTATCTATAAAATACTCATTAAAAGTGATTTCATCTCGATTGATCAATAAATAAAAATGTACCTCGATCTTTAATAACATTTTCGAAATCGACGTTTCTCGGCCAGAGAAGCACATTTTGAGAATTTTTTCACTATTTTCAAATATAACCACTGAAACCATTATTTTTGTACTTTTTGCATTAATTCATGCAAATGTAACGATATTTATTCAAAAAACTGTTCAAATTCAATTTTCAATAAGAAATCATTGTCATGGATTTTTTATCTTGAAGAAAAAAACATGCGATTTTTTCGGTACGCTTTTTAATGCATTAGTTTCTGGACATATTTATGACCCAATTCAGCTTATTTACCTATAAAATACTCATTAAAAGTGATTTCATCTCGATTGATCAATAAGTAAAAATGTACCTCGATTTTTAATAACATTTTCAAAATCGACGTTTTTCGACCAGAGAAGCACATTTTGAGAATTTTTTCACTATTTTCAAATATAATCAATGAAACCATTATTTTTGTACTTTTTGCTTTAATTCAAGCAAATGTAACGATATTCATTCAAAAAACTGTTCAAATTCAATTTTCAATAAGAAATCGTTGTCAAGGATTTTGTATCTTTAAGAAAAAAAACATGCTATTTTTTCGGTACACTTTTTAATGCATTTTCTTCTGGACAAATTTTTGACCGAATTCAGCTTAATTACCTATATAAAATACAAAGTGATTTCATCTCGATTGATCAATAAGTAAAAATGTACATCGATTTTTAATAACATTTTCAAAATCGACGTTTTTCGACCAGAGAAGCACATTTTGAGAATTTTTTCACTATTTTCAAATATAATCAATGAAACCATTATTTTTGTACTTTTTGCTTTAATTCAAGCAAATGTAACGATATTCATTCAAAAAACTGTTCAAATTCAATTTTCAATAAGAAATCGTTGTCACGGATTTTGTATCTTGAAGAAAAAAAAATGCTATTTTTTCGGTACACTTTTTAATGCATTTTCTTCTGGACAAATTTTTGACCGAATTCAGCTTAATTATCTATAAAATACTCATTAAAAGTGATTTCATCTCGATTGATCAATAAATAAAAATGTACCTCGATCTTTAATAACATTTTCAAAATCGACGTTTCTCGGCCAGAGAAGCACATTTTGAGAATTTTTTCACTATTTTCAAATATAACCACTGAAACCATTATTTTTGTACTTTTTGCATTAATTCATGCAAATGTAACGATATTCATTCAAAAAACTGTTCAAATTCAATTTTCAATAAGAAATTGTTGTCACGGATCTTGTATCTTGAAGAAAAAAAACATGCTATTTTTTCAGTACACTTTTTAATGCATTTTCTTCTGGACAAATTTTTGACCGAATTCAGCTTAATTATCTATAAAATACTCATTAAAAGTGATTTCATCTCGATTGATCAATAAGTAAAAATGTACCTCGATTTTTAATAACATTTTCAAAATCGACGTTTTTCGACCAGAGAAGCACATTTTGAGAATTTTTTCACTATTTTCAAATATAATCAATGAAACCATTATTTTTGTACTTTTTGCTTTAATTCAAGCAAATGTAACGATATTCATTCAAAAAACTGTTCAAATTCAATTTTCAATAAGAAATCGTTGTCAAGGATTTTGTATCTTTAAGAAAAAAAACATGCTATTTTTTCGGTACACTTTTTAATGCATTTTCTTCTGGACAAATTTTTGACCGAATTCAGCTTAATTACCTATATAAAATACAAAGTGATTTCATCTCGATTGATCAATAAGTAAAAATGTACATCGATTTTTAATAACATTTTCAAAATCGACGTTTTTCGACCAGAGAAGCACATTTTGAGAATTTTTTCACTATTTTCAAATATAATCAATGAAACCATTATTTTTGTACTTTTTGCTTTAATTCAAGCAAATGTAACGATATTCATTCAAAAAACTGTTCAAATTCAATTTTCAATAAGAAATCGTTGTCACGGATTTTGTATCTTGAAGAAAAAAAAATGCTATTTTTTCGGTACACTTTTTAATGCATTTTCTTCTGGACAAATTTTTGACCGAATTCAGCTTAATTATCTATAAAATACTCATTAAAAGTGATTTCATCTCGATTGATCAATAAATAAAAATGTACCTCGATCTTTAATAACATTTTCAAAATCGACGTTTCTCGGCCAGAGAAGCACATTTTGAGAATTTTTTCACTATTTTCAAATATAACCACTGAAACCATTATTTTTGTACTTTTTGCATTAATTCATGCAAATGTAACGATATTCATTCAAAAAACTGTTCAAATTCAATTTTCAATAAGAAATCATTGTCATGGATTTTTTATCTTGAAGAAAAAAACATGCGATTTTTTCGGTACGCTTTTTAATGCATTAGTTTCTGGACATATTTATGACCCAATTCAGCTTATTTACCTATAAAATACTCATTAAAAGTGATTTCATCTCGATTGATCAATAAGTAAAAATGTACCTCGATTTTTAATAACATTTTCAAAATCGACGTTTTTCGACCAGAGAAGCACATTTTGAGAATTTTTTCACTATTTTCAAATATAATCAATGAAACCATTATTTTTGTACTTTTTGCTTTAATTCAAGCAAATGTAACGATATTCATTCAAAAAACTGTTCAAATTCAATTTTCAATAAGAAATCGTTGTCAAGGATTTTGTATCTTTAAGAAAAAAAACATGCTATTTTTTCGGTACACTTTTTAATGCATTTTCTTCTGGACAAATTTTTGACCGAATTCAGCTTAATTACCTATATAAAATACAAAGTGATTTCATCTCGATTGATCAATAAGTAAAAATGTACATCGATTTTTAATAACATTTTCAAAATCGACGTTTTTCGACCAGAGAAGCACATTTTGAGAATTTTTTCACTATTTTCAAATATAATCAATGAAACCATTATTTTTGTACTTTTTGCTTTAATTCAAGCAAATGTAACGATATTCATTCAAAAAACTGTTCAAATTCAATTTTCAATAAGAAATCGTTGTCACGGATTTTGTATCTTGAAGAAAAAAAAATGCTATTTTTTCGGTACACTTTTTAATGCATTTTCTTCTGGACAAATTTTTGACCGAATTCAGCTTAATTATCTATAAAATACTCATTAAAAGTGATTTCATCTCGATTGATCAATAAATAAAAATGTACCTCGATCTTTAATAACATTTTCAAAATCGACGTTTCTCGGCCAGAGAAGCACATTTTGAGAATTTTTTCACTATTTTCAAATATAACCACTGAAACCATTATTTTTGTACTTTTTGCATTAATTCATGCAAATGTAACGATATTCATTCAAAAAACTGTTCAAATTCAATTTTCAATAAGAAATTGTTGTCACGGATCTTGTATCTTGAAGAAAAAAAACATGCTATTTTTTCAGTACACTTTTTAATGCATTTTCTTCTGGACAAATTTTTGACCGAATTCAGCTTAATTATCTATAAAATACTCATTAAAAGTGATTTCATCTCGATTGATCAATAAGTAAAAATGTACCTCGATTTTTAATAACATTTTCAAAATCGACGTTTTTCGACCAGAGAAGCACATTTTGAGAATTTTTTCACTATTTTCAAATATAATCAATGAAACCATTATTTTTGTACTTTTTGCTTTAATTCAAGCAAATGTAACGATATTCATTCAAAAAACTGTTCAAATTCAATTTTCAATAAGAAATCGTTGTCAAGGATTTTGTATCTTTAAGAAAAAAAACATGCTATTTTTTCGGTACACTTTTTAATGCATTTTCTTCTGGACAAATTTTTGACCGAATTCAGCTTAATTACCTATATAAAATACAAAGTGATTTCATCTCGATTGATCAATAAGTAAAAATGTACATCGATTTTTAATAACATTTTCAAAATCGACGTTTTTCGACCAGAGAAGCACATTTTGAGAATTTTTTCACTATTTTCAAATATAATCAATGAAACCATTATTTTTGTACTTTTTGCTTTAATTCAAGCAAATGTAACGATATTCATTCAAAAAACTGTTCAAATTCAATTTTCAATAAGAAATCGTTGTCACGGATTTTGTATCTTGAAGAAAAAAAAATGCTATTTTTTCGGTACACTTTTTAATGCATTTTCTTCTGGACAAATTTTTGACCGAATTCAGCTTAATTATCTATAAAATACTCATTAAAAGTGATTTCATCTCGATTGATCAATAAATAAAAATGTACCTCGATCTTTAATAACATTTTCAAAATCGACGTTTCTCGGCCAGAGAAGCACATTTTGAGAATTTTTTCACTATTTTCAAATATAACCACTGAAACCATTATTTTTGTACTTTTTGCATTAATTCATGCAAATGTAACGATATTCATTCAAAAAACTGTTCAAATTCAATTTTCAATAAGAAATTGTTGTCACGGATCTTGTATCTTGAAGAAAAAAAACATGCTATTTTTTCAGTACACTTTTTAATGCATTTTCTTCTGGACAAATTTTTGACCGAATTCAGCTTAATTATCTATAAAATACTCATTAAAAGTGATTTCATCTCGATTGATCAATAAATAAAAATGTACCTCGATCTTTAATAACATTTTCAAAATCGACGTTTTTCGACCAGAGAAGCACATTTTGAGAATTTTTTCACTATTTTCAAATATAATCAATGAAACCATTATTTTTGTACTTTTTGCTTTAATTCAAGCAAATGTAACGATATTCATTCAAAAAACTGTTCAAATTCAATTTTCAATAAGAAATCGTTGTCACGGATTTTGTATCTTTAAGAAAAAAAACATGCTATTTTTTCGGTACACTTTTTAATGCATTTTCTTCTGGACAAATTTTTGACCGAATTCAGCTTAATTACCTATATAAAATACAAAGTGATTTCATCTCGATTGATCAATAAATAAAAATGTACCTCGATTTTTAATAACATTTTCAAAATCGACGTTTCTCGACCAGAGAAGCACATTTTGAGAATTTTTTCACAATTTTCAAATATAACCAATGAAACCATTATTTTTGTACTTTTTGCTTTAATTCAAGCAAATGTAACGATATTCATTCAAAAAACTGTTCAAATTCAATTTTCAATAAGAAATTGTTGTCACGGATCTTGTATCTTGAAGAAAAAAAAACATGCTATTTTACAGTACACTTTTTAATGCATTTTCTTCTGGACAAATTTTTGACCGAATTCAGCTTAATTACCTATAAAATATTCATTAAAAGTGATTTCATCTCGATTGATCAATAAATAAAAATGTACCTCGATCTTTAATAACATTTTCAAAATCGACGTTTCTCGGCCAGAGAAGCACATTTTGAGTATTTTTTCACTATTTTCAAATATAACCACTGAAACCATTATTTTTGTACTTTTTGATTAAATTCAAGCAAATGTAACGATATTCATTCAAAAAACTGTTTAAATTCAATTTTGAATAAGAAATCGTTGTCAAGGATTTTGTATCTTTAAGAAAAAAACATGCTATTTTTTCGGTACACTTTTTAATGCATTTTCTTCTGGACAAATTTTTGACCGAATTCAGCTTAATTACCTATATAAAATACAAAGTGATTTCATCTCGATTGATCAATAAGTAAAAATGTACCTCGATTTTTAATAACATTTTCAAAATCGACGTTTTTCGACCAGAGAAGCACATTTTGAGAATTTTTTCACTATTTTCAAATATAATCAATGAAACCATTATTTTTGTACTTTTTGCTTTAATTCAAGCAAATGTAACGATATTCATTCAAAAAACTGTTCAAATTCAATTTTCAATAAGAAATCGTTGTCACGGATTTTGTATCTTGAAGAAAAAAAATGCTATTTTTTCGGTACACTTTTTAATGCATTTTCTTCTGGACAAATTTTTGACCGAATTCAGCTTAATTATCTATAAAATACTCATTAAAAGTGATTTCATCTCGATTGATCAATAAATAAAAATGTACCTCGATCTTTAATAACATTTTCGAAATCGACGTTTCTCGGCCAGAGAAGCACATTTTGAGAATTTTTTCACTATTTTCAAATATAACCACTGAAACCATTATTTTTGTACTTTTTGCATTAATTCATGCAAATGTAACGATATTTATTCAAAAAACTGTTCAAATTCAATTTTCAATAAGAAATCATTGTCATGGATTTTTTATCTTGAAGAAAAAAACATGCGATTTTTTCGGTACGCTTTTTAATGCATTAGTTTCTGGACATATTTATGACCCAATTCAGCTTATTTACCTATAAAATACTCATTAAAAGTGATTTCATCTCGATTGATCAATAAGTAAAAATGTACCTCGATTTTTAATAACATTTTCAAAATCGACGTTTTTCGACCAGAGAAGCACATTTTGAGAATTTTTTCACTATTTTCAAATATAATCAATGAAACCATTATTTTTGTACTTTTTGCTTTAATTCAAGCAAATGTAACGATATTCATTCAAAAAACTGTTCAAATTCAATTTTCAATAAGAAATCGTTGTCAAGGATTTTGTATCTTTAAGAAAAAAAACATGCTATTTTTTCGGTACACTTTTTAATGCATTTTCTTCTGGACAAATTTTTGACCGAATTCAGCTTAATTACCTATATAAAATACAAAGTGATTTCATCTCGATTGATCAATAAGTAAAAATGTACATCGATTTTTAATAACATTTTCAAAATCGACGTTTTTCGACCAGAGAAGCACATTTTGAGAATTTTTTCACTATTTTCAAATATAATCAATGAAACCATTATTTTTGTACTTTTTGCTTTAATTCAAGCAAATGTAACGATATTCATTCAAAAAACTGTTCAAATTCAATTTTCAATAAGAAATCGTTGTCACGGATTTTGTATCTTGAAGAAAAAAAAATGCTATTTTTTCGGTACACTTTTTAATGCATTTTCTTCTGGACAAATTTTTGACCGAATTCAGCTTAATTATCTATAAAATACTCATTAAAAGTGATTTCATCTCGATTGATCAATAAATAAAAATGTACCTCGATCTTTAATAACATTTTCAAAATCGACGTTTCTCGGCCAGAGAAGCACATTTTGAGAATTTTTTCACTATTTTCAAATATAACCACTGAAACCATTATTTTTGTACATTTTGCATTAATTCATGCAAATGTAACGATATTCATTCAAAAAACTGTTCAAATTCAATTTTCAATAAGAAATTGTTGTCACGGATCTTGTATCTTGAAGAAAAAAAACATGCTATTTTTTCAGTACACTTTTTAATGCATTTTCTTCTGGACAAATTTTTGACCGAATTCAGCTTAATTATCTATAAAATACTCATTAAAAGTGATTTCATCTCGATTGATCAATAAATAAAAATGTACCTCGATCTTTAATAACATTTTCAAAATCGACGTTTTTCGACCAGAGAAGCACATTTTGAGAATTTTTTCACTATTTTCAAATATAATCAATGAAACCATTATTTTTGTACTTTTTGCTTTAATTCAAGCAAATGTAACGATATTCATTCAAAAAACTGTTCAAATTCAATTTTCAATAAGAAATCGTTGTCACGGATTTTGTATCTTTAAGAAAAAAAACATGCTATTTTTTCGGTACACTTTTTAATGCATTTTCTTCTGGACAAATTTTTGACCGAATTCAGCTTAATTACCTATATAAAATACAAAGTGATTTCATCTCGATTGATCAATAAATAAAAATGTACCTCGATTTTTAATAACATTTTCAAAATCGACGTTTCTCGACCAGAGAAGCACATTTTGAGAATTTTTTCACAATTTTCAAATATAACCAATGAAACCATTATTTTTGTACTTTTTGCTTTAATTCAAGCAAATGTAACGATATTCATTCAAAAAACTGTTCAAATTCAATTTTCAATAAGAAATTGTTGTCACGGATCTTGTATCTTGAAGAAAAAAAAACATGCTATTTTACAGTACACTTTTTAATGCATTTTCTTCTGGACAAATTTTTGACCGAATTCAGCTTAATTACCTATAAAATATTCATTAAAAGTGATTTCATCTCGATTGATCAATAAATAAAAATGTACCTCGATCTTTAATAACATTTTCAAAATCGACGTTTCTCGGCCAGAGAAGCACATTTTGAGTATTTTTTCACTATTTTCAAATATAACCACTGAAACCATTATTTTTGTACTTTTTGATTAAATTCAAGCAAATGTAACGATATTCATTCAAAAAACTGTTTAAATTCAATTTTGAATAAGAAATCGTTGTCACGGATCTTGTAACTTGAAGAAAAAAAACATGCGATTTTTTCAGTACACTTTTGAATGCATTTTTTTCTGAACAATTTTTTTACCGAATTCAGCTTAATTACCTATATAAAATACAAAGTGATTTCATCTCGATTGATCAATAAATAAAAATGTACCTCGATTTTTAATAACATTTTCAAAATCGACGTGTCTCGACCAGAGAAGCACATTTTGAGAATTTTTTCACAATTTTCAAATATAACCAATGAAACCATTATTTTTGTACTTTTTGCTTTAATTCAAGCAAATGTAACGATATTCATTCAAAAAACTGTTCAAATTCAATTTTCAATAAGAAATTGTTGTCACGGATCTTGTATCTTGAAGAAAAAAACATGGGATTTTTTCGGTACACTTTTGAACGGATTTTTTTCTGGACAAATTTTTGACCGAATTTAGCTTAAATACTTATAAAATACTCATTAAAAGTGATTTCATCTCGATTGATCAATAAATAAAAATGTACCTCGATTTTTAATAACATTTTCAAAATTGAATTTTCTCGACCAGAGAAGCACATTTTGAGAATTTTTTCACAATTTTCAAATATAACCAATGAAACCATTATTTTTGTACTTTTTGCTTTAATTCAAGCAAATGTAACGATATTCATTCAAAAAACTGTTCAAATTCAACTTTCAATAAGAAATCATTGTCACGGATTTTTTATCTTGAAGAAAAAAACATGCGATTTTTTCGGTACGCTTTTTAATGCATTATTTTCTGGACATACTTATGACCCAATTCAGCTTATTTACCTATATAATACTCATTAAAAGTGATTTCATCTCGATTGATCAATAAGTAAAAATGTACCTCGATTTTTAGTAACATTTTCAAAATCGACGTTTTTCGACCAGAGAAGCACATTTTGAGAATTTTTTCACTATTTTCAAATATAATCAATGAAACCATTATTTTTGTACTTTTTGCTTTAATTCAAGCAAATGTAACGATATTCATTCAAAAAACTGTTCAAATTCAATTTTCAATAAGAAATCGTTGTCACGGATTTTGTATCTTGAAGAAAAAAAACATGCTATTTTTTCAGTACACTTTTGAATGCATTTTTTTCTGGACAATTTTTTTACCGAATTCAGCTTAAATATCTATAAAATACTCATTAAAAGTGATTTCATCTCGATTGATCAATAAATAAAAATGTACCTTGATTTTTAATACCATTTTCAAAATCGACGTTTCTCGGCCAGAGAAGCATATTTTGAGTATTTTTTCACTATTTTCAAATATAACCACTGAAACCATTATTTTTGTACTTTTTGCTTAAATTCAAGCAAATGTAACGATATTCATTCAAAAAACTGTTTAAATTCAATTTTCAATAAGAAATCGTTGTCACGGATTTTGTATCTTGAAGAAAAAAACATGCGATTTTTTCGGTACCCTTTTGAACGGATTTTTTTCTGGACAAATTTTTGACCGAATTTAGCTTAAATACTTATAAAATACTCATTAAAAGTGATTTCATCTCGATTGATCAATAAATAAAAATGTACCTCGATTTTTAATACCATTTTCAAAATTGACGTTTCTCGGCCAGAGAAGCACATTCTGAGTATTTTTTCACTATTTTCAAATATAACCACTGAAACCATTATTTTTGTACTTTTTGCTTTAATTCAAGCAAATGTAACGATATTCATTCAAAAAACTGTTCAAATTGAATTTTCAATAAGAAATTGTTGTCACGGATCTTGTATCTTGAAGAAAAAAACATGCGATTTTTTCGGTACACTTTTTAATGCATTTTCTTTTGGACAAATTTTTGACCGAATTCAGCTTTATTACCTATAAAATACTCATTAAAAGTGATTTCATCTCGATTGATCAATAAATAAAAATGTACCGCGATTTTTAATAACATTTTCAAAAACGACGTTTCTCGACCAGAGAAGCACATTTTCCGAATTTTTTCACTATTTTCAAATATAATCACTGAAACCATAGTTTTTGTACTTTTTGTTTTAATTCATGTTAATGTAACGATATTCATTCAAAAAACTGTTCAAATTCAATTTTCAATAAGAAATCGTTGTCACGGAATTTGTATCTTGAAGAAAAAAACATGCGATTTTTTCGGTACACTTTTGAACGGATTTTTTTCTGGACAAATTTTTGACCGAATTTAGCTTAAATACTTATAAAATACTCATTAAAAGTGATTTCATCTCGATTGATCAATAAATAAAAATGTACCTCGATTTTTAATAACATTTTCAAAATTGAATTTTCTCGACCAGAGAAGCACATTTTGAGAATTTTTTCACTATTTTCAAATATAACCAATGAAACCATTATTTTTGTACTTTTTGCTTTAATTCAAGCAAATTTAACGATATTCATTCAAAAAACTGTTCAAATTCAATTTTCAATAAGAAATCGTTGTCACGGATTTTGTATCTTGAAGAAAAAAAACATGCGATTTTTTCGGTACACTTTTGAATGCATTATTTTCTGGACAAATTTATGACCGAATTCAGCTTAATTATCTATAAAATACAAAGTGATTTCATCTTGATTGATCAATAAATAAAAATGTACCTCGATTTTTAATAACATTTTCAAAATCGACATTTCTCGACCAGAGAAGTACATTTTGAGAATTTTTTCACAATTTTCAAATATAACCAATGAAACCATTATTTTTGTACTTTTTGCTTTAATTCAAGCAAATGTAACGATATTCATTCAAAAAACTGTTCAAATTCAATTTTCAATAAGAAATCATTGTCACGGATTTTTTATCTTGAAGAAAAAAACATGCGATTTTTTCGGTACGCTTTTTAATGCATTATTTTCTGGACATATTTATGACCCAATTCAGCTTATTTACCTATAAAATACTCATTAAAAGTGATTTCATCTCGATTGATCAATAAGTAAAAATGTACCTCGATTTTTAATAACATTTTCAAAATCGACGTTTTCGACCAGAGAAGCACATTTTGAGAATTTTTTCACTATTTTCAAATATAATCAATGAAACCATTATTTTTGTACTTTTTGCTTTAATTCAAGCAAATGTAACGATATTCATTCAAAAAACTTTTCAAATTCAATTTTCAATAAGAAATCGTTGTCACGGATTTTGTATCTTGAAGAAAAAAAAATGCTATTTTTTCGGTACACTTTTTAATGCATTTTCTTCTGGACAAATTTTTGACCGAATTCAGCTTAATTATCTATAAAATACTCATTAAAAGTGATTTCATCTCGATTGATCAATAAATAAAAATGTACCTCGATCTTTAATAACATTTTCAAAATCGACGTTTCTCGGCCAGAGAAGCACATTTTGAGAATTTTTTCACTATTTTCAAATATAACCACTGAAACCATTATTTTTGTACTTTTTGCATTAATTCATGCAAATGTAACGATATTCATTCAAAAAACTGTTCAAATTCAATTTTCAGTAAGAAATCATTGTCATGGATTTTTTATCTTGAAGAAAAAAACATGCGATTTTTTCGGTACGCTTTTTAATGCATTATTTTCTGGACATATTTATGACCCAATTCAGCTTATTTACCTATAAAATACTCATTAAAAGTGATTTCATCTCGATTGATCAATAAGTAAAAATGTACCTCGATTTTTAATAACATTTTCAAAATCGACGTTTTTCGACCAGAGAAGCACATTTTGAGAATTTTTTCACTATTTTCAAATATAATCAATGAAACCATTATTTTTGTACTTTTTGCTTTAATTCAAGCAAATGTAACGATATTCATTCAAAAAACTGTTCAAATTCAATTTTCAATAAGAAATCGTTGTCACGGATTTTGTATCTTTAAGAAAAAAAACATGCTATTTTTTCGGTACACTTTTTAATGCATTTTCTTCTGGACAAATTTTTGACCGAATTCAGCTTAATTTCCTATATAAAATACAAAGTGATTTCATCTCGATTGATCAATAAATAAAAATGTACCTCGATCTTTAATAACATTTTCAAAATCGACGTTTCTCGGCCAGAGAAGCACATTTTGAGTATTTTTTCACTATTTTCAAATATAACCACTGAAACCATTATTTTTGTACTTTTTGCTTTAATTCAAGCAAATGTAACGATATTCATTCAAAAAACTGTTCAAATTGAATTTTCAATAAGAAATTGTTGTCACGGATCTTGTAACTTGAAGAAAAAAAACATGCGATTTTTTCAGTACACTTTTGAATGCATTTTTTTCTGGACAATTTTTTTACCGAATTCAGCTTAAATATCTATAAAATACTCATTAAAAGTGATTTCATCTCGATTGATCAATAAATAAAAATGTACCTTGATTTTTAATACCATTTTCAAAATCGACGTTTCTCGGCCAGAGAAGCATATTTTGAGTATTTTTTCACTATTTTCAAATATAACCACTGAAACCATTATTTTTGTACTTTTTGCTTAAATTCAAGCAAATGTAACGATATTCATTCAAAAAACTGTTTAAATTCAATTTTCAATAAGAAATCGTTGTCACGGATTTTGTATCTTGAAGAAAAAAACATGCGATTTTTTCGGTACACTTTTGAACGGATTTTTTTCTGGACAAATTTTTGACCGAATTTAGCTTAAATACTTATAAAATACTCATTAAAAGTGATTTCATCTCGATTGATCAATAAATAAAAATGTACCTCGATTTTTAATAACATTTTCAAAATTGAATTTTCTCGACCAGAGAAGCACATTTTGAGAATTTTTTCACAATTTTCAAATATAACCAATGAAACCATTATTTTTGTACTTTTTGCTTTAATTCAAGCAAATGTAACGATATTCATTCAAAAAACTGTTCAAATTCAACTTTCAATAAGAAATCATTGTCACGGATTTTTTATCTTGAAGAAAAAAACATGCGATATTTCGGTACGCTTTTTAATGCATTATTTTCTGGACATACTTATGACCCAATTCAGCTTATTTACCTATAAAATACTCATTAAAAGTGATTTCATCTCGATTGATCAATAAGTAAAAATGTACCTCGATTTTTAGTAACATTTTCAAAATCGACGTTTTTCGACCAGAGAAGCACATTTTGAGAATTTTTTCACAATTTTCAAATATAACCAATGAAACCATTATTTTTGTACTTTTTGCTTTAATTCAAGCAAATGTAACGATATTCATTCAAAAAACTGTTCAAATTCAATTTTCAATAAGAAATTGTTGTCACGGATCTTGTATCTTGAAGAAAAAAAAACATGCTATTTTACAGTACACTTTTTAATGCATTTTCTTCTGGACAAATTTTTGACCGAATTCAGCTTAATTACCTATAAAATATTCATTAAAAGTGATTTCATCTCGATTGATCAATAAATAAAAATGTACCTCGATCTTTAATAACATTTTCAAAATCGACGTTTCTCGGCCAGAGAAGCACATTTTGAGTATTTTTTCACTATTTTCAAATATAACCACTGAAACCATTATTTTTGTACTTTTTGATTAAATTCAAGCAAATGTAACGATATTCATTCAAAAAACTGTTTAAATTCAATTTTGAATAAGAAATCGTTGTCACGGATCTTGTAACTTGAAGAAAAAAAACATGCGATTTTTTCAGTACACTTTTGAATGCATTTTTTTCTGGACAATTTTTTTTACCGAATTCAGCTTAAATATCTATAAAATACTCATTAAAAGTGATTTCATCTCGATTGATCAATAAATAAAAATGTACCTTGATTTTTAATACCATTTTCAAAATCGACGTTTCTCGGCCAGAGAAGCATATTTTGAGTATTTTTTCACTATTTTCAAATATAACCACTGAAACCATTATTTTTGTACTTTTTGCTTAAATTCAAGCAAATGTAACGATATTCATTCAAAAAACTGTTTAAATTCAATTTTCAATAAGAAATCGTTGTCACGGATTTTGTATCTTGAAGAAAAAAACATGCGATTTTTTCGGTACACTTTTGAACGGATTTTTTTCTGGACAAATTTTTGACCGAATTTAGCTTAAATACTTATAAAATACTCATTAAAAGTGATTTCATCTCGATTGATCAATAAATAAAAATGTACCTCGATTTTTAATAACATTTTCAAAATTGAATTTTCTCGACCAGAGAAGCACATTTTGAGAATTTTTTCACAATTTTCAAATATAACCAATGAAACCATTATTTTTGTACTTTTTGCTTTAATTCAAGCAAATGTAACGATATTCATTCAAAAAACTGTTCAAATTCAACTTTCAATAAGAAATCATTGTCACGGATTTTTTATCTTGAAGAAAAAAACATGCGATTTTTTCGGTACGCTTTTTAATGCAATATTTTCTGGACATACTTATGACCCAATTCAGCTTATTTACCTATAAAATACTCATTAAAAGTGATTTCATCTCGATTGATCAATAAGTAAAAATGTACCTCGATTTTTAGTAACATTTTCAAAATCGACGTTTTTCGACCAGAGAAGCACATTTTGAGAATTTTTTCACTATTTTCAAATATAATCAATGAAACCATTATTTTTGTACTTTTTGCTTTAATTCAAGCAAATGTAACGATATTCATTCAAAAAACTGTTCAAATTCAATTTTCAATAAGAAATCGTTGTCACGGATTTTGTATCTTGAAGAAAAAAAAATGCTATTTTTTCGGTACACTTTTTAATGCATTTTCTTCTGGACAAATTTTTGACCGAATTCAGCTTAAATATCTATAAAATACTCATTAAAAGTGATTTCATCTCGATTGATCAATAAATAAAAATGTACCTCGATCTTTAATAACATTTTCAAAATCGACGTTTCTCGGCCAGAGAAGCACATTTTGAGAATATTTTCACTATTTTCAAATATAACCACTGAAACCATTATTTTTGTACTTTTTGCATTAATTCATGCAAATGTAACGTTATTCATTCAAAAAACTGTTCAAATTCAATTTTCAATAAGAAATTGTTGTCACGGATCTTGTATCTTGAAGAAAAAAACATGCTATTTTTTCAGTACACTTTTTAATGCATTTTCTTCTGGACAAATTTTTGACCGAATTCAGCTTAATTACCTATATAAAATACAAAGTGATTTCATCTCGATTGATCAATAAATAAAAATGTACCTCGATTTTTAATAACATTTTCAAAATCGACGTTTCTCGACCAGAGAAGCACATTTTGAGAATTTTTTCACAATTTTCAAATATAACCAATGAAACCATTATTTTTGTACTTTTTGCTTTAATTCAAGCAAATGTAACGATATTCATTCAAAAAACTGTTCAAATTCAATTTTCAATAAGAAATTGTTGTCACGGATCTTGTATCTTGAAGAAAAAAAAACATGCTATTTTTTCAGTACACTTTTTAATGCATTTTCTTCTGGACAAATTTTTGACCGAATTCAGCTTAATTACCTATAAAATATTCATTAAAAGTGATTTCATCTCGATTGATCAATAAATAAAAATGTACCTCGATCTTTAATAACATTTTCAAAATCGACGTTTCTCGGCCAGAGAAGCACATTTTGAGTATTTTTTCACTATTTTCAAATATAACCACTGAAACCATTATTTTTGTACTTTTTGATTAAATTCAAGCAAATGTAACGATATTCATTCAAAAAACTGTTTAAATTCAATTTTGAATAAGAAATCGTTGTCACGGATCTTGTAACTTGAAGAAAAAAAACATGCGATTATTTCAGTAAACTTTTGAATGCATTTTTTTCTGGACAATTTTTTTACCGAATTCAGCTTAAATATCTATAAAATACTCATTAAAAGTGATTTCATCTCGATTGATCAATAAATAAAAATGTACCTTGATTTTTAATACCATTTTCAAAATCGACGTTTCTCGGCCAGAGAAGCATATTTTGAGTATTTTTTCACTATTTTCAAATATAACCACTGAAACCATTATTTTTGTACTTTTTGCTTAAATTCAAGCAAATGTAACGATATTCATTCAAAAAACTGTTTAAATTCAATTTTCAATAAGAAATCGTTGTCACGGATTTTGTATCTTGAAGAAAAAAACATGCGATTTTTTCGGTACACTTTTGAACGGATTTTTTTCTGGACAAATTTTTGACCGAATTTAGCTTAAATACTTATAAAATACTCATTAAAAGTGATTTCATCTCGATTGATCAATAAATAAAAATTTACCTCGATTTTTAATAACATTTTCAAAATTGAATTTTCTCGACCAGAGAAGCACATTTTGAGAATTTTTTCACTATTTTCAAATATAACCAATGAAACCATTATTTTTGTACTTTTTGCTTTAATTCAAGCAAATGTAACGATATTCATTCAAAAAACTGTTCAAATTCAATTTTCAATAAGAAATCGTTGTCACGGATTTTGTATCTTGAAGAAAAAAAACATGCGATTTTTTCGGTACACTTTTGAATGCATTATTTTCTGGACAAATTTATGACCGAATTCAGCTTAATTATCCATAAAATACAAAGTGATTTCATCTCGATTGATCAATAAATAAAAATGTACCTCGATTTTTAATAACATTTTCAAAATCGACATTTCTCGACCAGAGAAGCACATTTTGAGAATTTTTTCACAATTTTCAAATATAACCAATGAAACCATTATTTTTGTACTTTTTGCTTTAATTCAAGCAAATGTAACGATATTCATTCAAAAAACTGTTCAAATTCAATTTTCAATAAGAAATCATTGTCACGGATTTTTTATCTTGAAGAAAAAAACATGCGATTTTTTCGGTACGCTTTTTAATGCATTATTTTCTGGACATACTTATGACCCAATTCAGCTTATTTACCTATAAAATACTCATTAAAAGTGATTTCATCTCGATTGATCAATAAGTAAAAATGTACCTCGATTTTTAGTAACATTTTCAAAATCGACGTTTTTCGACCAGAGAAGCACATTTTGAGAATTTTTTCACTATTTTCAAATATAATCAATGAAACCATTATTTTTGTACTTTTTGCTTTAATTCAAGCAAATGTAACGATATTCATTCAAAAAACTGTTCAAATTCAATTTTCAATAAGAAATCATTGTCACGGATTTTTTATCTTGAAGAAAAAAACATGCGATTTTTTCGGTACGCTTTTTAATGCATTATTTTCTGGACATACTTATGACCCAATTCAGCTTATTTACCTATAAAATACTCATTAAAAGTGATTTCATCTCGATTGATCAATAAGTAAAAATGTACCTCGATTTTTAGTAACATTTTCAAAATCGACGTTTTTCGACCAGAGAAGCACATTTTGAGAATTTTTTCACTATTTTCAAATATAATCAATGAAACCATTATTTTTGTACTTTTTGCTTTAATTCAAGCAAATGTAACGATATTCATTCAAAAAACTGTTCAAATTGAATTTTCAATAAGAAATTGTTGTCACGGATCTTGTATCTTGAAGAAAAAAAACATGCGATTTTTTCGGTACACTTCTTAATGCATTTTTTTCTGGACAAATTTTTGACCGAATTCAGCTTAATTACTTATATAATACTCATTAAAAGTGATTTCATCTCGATTGATCAATAAATAAAAATGTACCTCGATTTTTAATAACATTTTCAAAATCGACGTCTCTCGACCAGAGAAGCACATTTTGAGAATTTTTTCACTATTTTCAAATATAATCACTGAAACCATAGTTTTTGTACTTTTTGTTTTAATTCATGCAAATGTAACGATATTCATTCAAAAAACTGTTCAAATTCAATTTTAAATAAGAAATCGTTGTCACGGATTTTGTATCTTGATGAAAAAAAACATGCGATTTTTTCGGTACACTTTTTAATGCATTATTTTCTGGACATATTTATGACCCAATTCAGCTTATTTACCTAAAAAATACTAATTAAAAGTGATTTCATCTCGATTGATCAATAAGTAAAAATGTACCTCGATTTTTAATAACATTTTCAAAATCGACGTTTCTCGACCTGAGAAGCACATTTTGAGAATTTTTTCACTATTTTCAAATATAATCAATGAAACCATTATTTTTGTACTTTTTGCTTTAATTCAAGCAAATGTAACGATATTCATTCAAAAAACTGTTCAAATTCAATTATCAATAAGAAATCGTTGTCACGGATTTTGTATCTTGAAGAAAAAAAACATGCTATTTTTTCGGTACACTTTTTAATGCATTTTCTTCTGGACAAATTTTTGACCGAATTCAGCTTAATTACCTATAAAATACAAAGTGATTTCATCTCGATTGATCAATAAATAAAAATGTACCTCGATTTTTAATAACATTTTCAAAATCGACGTTTCTCGACCAGAGAAGCACATTTTGAGAATTTTTTCACAATTTTCAAATATAACCAATGAAACCATTATTTTTGTACTTTTTGCTTTAATTCAAGCAAATGTAACGATATTCATTCAAAAAACTGTTCAAATTCAATTTTCAATAAGAAATTGTTGTCACGGATCTTGTATCTTGAAGAAAAAATAACATGCTATTTTTTCAGTACACTTTTTAATGCATTTTCTTCTGGACAAATTTTTGACCGAATTCAGCTTAATTATCTATAAAATACTCATTAAATGTGATTTCATCTCGATTGATCAATAAATAAAAATGTACCTCGATTTTTAATAACATTCTCAAAATCGACGTTTCCGACCAGAGAAGCACATTTTGAGAATTTTTTCACTATTTTCAAATATAACCAATGAAACCATTATTTTTGTACTTTTTGCTTTAATTCAAGCAAATGTAACGATATTCATTCAAAAAACTGTTCAAATTGAATTTTCAATAAGAAATTGTTGTCACGGATCTTGTATCTTGAAAAAAAAACATGCGATTTTTTCGGTACACTTTTTAATGCATTTTCTTTTGGACAAATTTTTGACCGAATTCAGCTTAATTACCTATAAAATACTCATTAAAAGTGATTTCATCTCGATTGATCAATAAATAAAAATGTACTTCGATTTTTAATAACATTTTCAAAATCGACGTTTCTCGACCAGAGAAGCACATTTTCCGAATTTTTTCACTATTTTCAAATATATTTACTGAAACCATAGTTTTTGTACTTTTTGTTTTAATTCATGTTAATGTAACGATATTCATTCAAAAAACTGTTCAAATTCAATTTTCAATAAGAAATCGTTGTCACGGAAATGTATCTTGAAGAAAAAAACATGCGATTTTTTCGGTACACTTTTGAACGGATTTTTTTCTGGACAAATTTTTGACCGAATTTATCTTAAATACTTAAAAAATACTCATTAAAAGTGATTTCATCTCGATTGATCAATAAATAAAAATGTACCTCGATTTTTAATAACATTTTCAAAATCGACGTTTCTCGACCACAGAAGCATATTTTGAGAATTTTTTCACTATTTTCAAATATAACCAATGAAACTATTATTTTGCACTTTTTGCTTTAATTCAAGCAAATGTAACGATATTCATTCAAAAAACTGTTCAAATTCAATTTTCAATAAGAAATCATTGTCACGGATTTTTTATCTTGAAGAAAAAACATGCGATTTTTTCGGTACGCTTTTTAATGCATTATTTTCTGGACATACTTATGACCCAATTCAACTTATTTACCTATAAAATACTCATTAAAAGTGATTTCATCTCGATTGATCAATAAGTAAAAATGTACCTCGATTTTTAGTAACATTTTCAAAATCGACGTTTTTCGACCAGAGAAGCACATTTTGAGAATTTTTTCACTATTTTCAAATATAATCAATGAAACCATTATTTTTGTACTTTTTGCTTTAATTCAAGCAAATGTAACGATATTCATTCAAAAAACTGTTCAAATTGAATTTTCAATAAGAAATTGTTGTCACGGATCTTGTATCTTGAAGAAAAAAACATGCGATTTTTTCGGTACACTTCTTAATGCATTTTTTTCTGGACAAATTTTTGACCGAATTCAGCTTAATTACTTATATAATACTCATTAAAAGTGATTTCATCTCGATTGATCAATAAATAAAAATGTACCTCGATTTTTAATAACATTTTCAAAATCGACGTCTCTCGACCAGAGAAGCACATTTTGAGAATTTTTTCACTATTTTCAAATATAATCACTGAAACCATAGTTTTTGTACTTTTTGTTTTAATTCATGCAAATGTAACGATATTCATTCAAAAAACTGTTCAAATTCAATTTTAAATAAGAAATCGTTGTCACGGATTTTGTATCTTGATGAAAAAAAACATGCGATTTTTTCGGTACACTTTTTAATGCATTATTTTCTGGACATATTTATGACCCAATTCAGCTTATTTACCTAAAAAATACTAATTAAAAGTGATTTCATCTCGATTGATCAATAAGTAAAAATGTACCTCGATTTTTAATAACATTTTCAAAATCGACGTTTCTCGACCTGAGAAGCACATTTTGAGAATTTTTTCACTATTTTCAAATATAATCAATGAAACCATTATTTTTGTACTTTTTGCTTTAATTCAAGCAAATGTAACGATATTCATTCAAAAAACTGTTCAAATTCAATTATCAATAAGAAATCGTTGTCACGGATTTTGTATCTTGAAGAAAAAAAACATGCTATTTTTTCGGTACACTTTTTAATGCATTTTCTTCTGGACAAATTTTTGACCGAATTCAGCTTAATTACCTATAAAATACAAAGTGATTTCATCTCGATTGATCAATAAATAAAAATGTACCTCGATTTTTAATAACATTTTCAAAATCGACGTTTCTCGACCAGAGAAGCACATTTTGAGAATTTTTTCACAATTTTCAAATATAACCAATGAAACCATTATTTTTGTACTTTTTGCTTTAATTCAAGCAAATGTAACGATATTCATTCAAAAAACTGTTCAAATTCAATTTTCAATAAGAAATTGTTGTTACGGATCTTGTATCTTGAAGAAAAAAAAAACATGCTATTTTTTCAGTACACTTTTTAATGCATTTTCTTCTGGACAAATTTTTGACCGAATTCAGCTTAATTATCTATAAAATACTCATTAAATGTGATTTCATCTCGATTGATCAATAAATAAAAATGTACCTCGATTTTTAATAACATTCTCAAAATCGACGTTTCCGACCAGAGAAGCACATTTTGAGAATTTTTTCACTATTTTCAAATATAACCAATGAAACCATTATTTTTGTACTTTTTGCTTTAATTCAAGCAAATGTAACGATATTCATTCAAAAAACTGTTCAAATTGAATTTTCAATAAGAAATTGTTGTCACGGATCTTGTATCTTGAAAAAAAAAACATGCGATTTTTTCGGTACACTTTTTAATGCATTTTCTTTTGGACAAATTTTTGACCGAATTCAGCTTAATTACCTATAAAATACTCATTAAAAGTGATTTCATCTCGATTGATCAATAAATAAAAATGTACTTCGATTTTTAATAACATTTTCAAAATCGACGTTTCTCGACCAGAGAAGCACATTTTGAGAATTTTTTCACTATTTTCAAATATAACCAATGAAACCATTATTTTTGTACTTTTTGCTTTAATTCAAGCAAATGTATCGATATTCATTCAAAAAACTGTTCAAATTGAATTTTCAATAAGAAATTGTTGTCACGGATCTTGTATCTTGAAGAAAAAAAACATGCGATTTTTTCGGTACACTTCTTAATGCATTTTTTTCTGGACAAATTTTTGACCGAATTCAGCTTAATTACCTATAAAATACTCATTAAAAGTGATTTCATCTCGATTGAGACCTTGCAAACCCGCTCCCGGATGGGCTCGAACCACAACCCTTTTGAATAACAGCTGAACGCGCTAACCATTGCGCAACGGAAGCCCAAAGATTAAATGTTCGTCAGGTATTGTGGAAAAACTCTGAATTTTACGTTACATCAAAGACCTCACAACACCGCTCCCGGATGGGCTCGAACCACCAACCTTTCGGTTAACAGCCCACGGCGCTAACCATTGCGCAACGGCATCCCAAAGATTAAATGTTCGTCAGGTATTGTGGAAAAACTTTGGATTTTTACGTTACACTTGAGATCTCACAACACCGCTCCCGGGTGGGCTCCATCCACCAACCTTTCGGTTAAGAGCCCACGGCGCTAACCATTGCGCCACGGAAGCCCAAAAATTAAATGGTCGTCAGGTATTGTGGAAAAACTTTGGCTTTTTACGTTACATTTGAGACTTCACAACACCGCTCCTGGGTGGGCTCGAACCACCAAACTTTTGGTTAACATCCGAACGAGCTAACCATGGAGCCAAGAAAGCTCAGAAATGAAATGGTCGTCAGGTATTGTGGAAAAACTTTGACTTTTTACGTCACATCTGAGACCTCACAACACCGCTACCGAATGGGCTCGAACCAGCAACCTTTCGGTTAACAGCCGAACGCGCTAACCATTGCGACACGGAAGCCCAAAAATTAAATGGTCGTCAGGTATTGTGGAAAAACTTTGGTATTTTACATTACATTTGAGATCCCACAACACCGCTCCCAGGTGTGCTCGAACCACCAACCTATTGGTTAACAGCCGATCGCCCTAACCATTGAGCCAAGGAAGCTCAGAAATTAAATGGTTGTCACGTTATGTGGAAAAGTTTTGACTTTTTACGCTACTTCTGAGACCCCACAGCACCACTTCCGGGTGGGCTCGAACCACCAGCCTCTCGGTTAACAGCCGAACGCGCTAACCATTGCACCAAGGAAGCCAAAAAATTAAATGGTCGTAAGGTATTGTGGAAAAACTTTGGCTTTTTACGTCACATCTGAGACCTCACAACACCGCTCCCGGATGGGCTTGAACCACAAACCTTTTGAATAACAGCTGAACGCGCTAACCATTGCGCCACGGAAGCCCAAAAATTAAATGGTGGTCAGGTATTGTGGAAAAACTTTGGCTTTTTACGTTACATTTGAGATCCCACAACACCGCTCCCGGGTGGGCTCGAACCACAAACCTATTGGTTACCAGCTTAACGCGCTAACCATTGAGCCACGGAAGCTCAGAAATTAAATGGTTGTCACGTATTGTGGAAAAGTTTTGACATTTTACGTCACATCTGAGACCTCACAACACCGCTCACGGATGGGCTCGAACCAACAACCTTTCGGTTAACAGCCAAACGCGCTAACCATTGCGCCACGGAAGCCCAAAAATTAAATGGTCAACAGGTATTGTGGAAAAACTTTGGGTTTTTACGTTACATTTGAGTTCTTACAACACCGCTCCCGGGTGGGCTCGAACCACCAACCTTTCGGTTAACAGCTTTACGCGCAAACCATTGCGCCACGGAAGCCCAAAAATTAAATGTTCGTCAGGTATTGTGGAAAAACTTTGGCTTTTTACGTTACATTTGAGACTTCACAACACCGCTCCTGGGTGGGCTCGAACCACCAAACTTTTGGTTAACATCCGAACGAGCTAACCATGGAGCCAAGAAAGCTCAGAAATGAAATGGTCGTCAGGTATTGTGGAAAAACTTTGACTTTTTACGTTACATTTGAGATACCACAACACCGCTCCCGGGTGGGCTCGAACCACAAACCTATTGGTTAACAGGTGAAACGCGCTAACCATTGAGCCACGGAAGCTCAGAAATTAAATGGTTGTCACGTATTGTGGAAAAGGTTCGACATTTTACGTCACATCTGAGACCTCACAACACCGCTCCCGGATGGGCTCGAACCACCAACTTTTCGGTTAACAGCCGAACGCGCTAACCATTGCGCCACGGAAGCTCAGAAATTAAATGGTTGTCACGTATTGTGGAAAAGTTTTGACTTTTTACATTACATCTGAGACCTCACATCACCGCTCCCGGGTGGGCTCGAACCACCAACCTTTTTAATAACAGCTGAACGCGCTAACCATTGCGCCACGGAAGCCCAAAAATTAAATGTTCGTCAGTTATTGTGGAAAAACTCTGAATTTTACGTTACATCTAAGACCTCACATCACCGCTCCCGGATGGGCTCGAACCACCAACCTTTCGGTTAACAGCCGACGGCGCTAACCATTGCGCCACGGAAGCCCAAAAATTATATGGTCGTCAGGAATTGTGGAAAAACTTTGGCTTTTTACGTTACATTTGAGATACCACAACACCGCTCCCGGGTGGGCTCGAACCACAAACCTATTGGTTAACAGCCGAACGCGCTTACCATTGAGCCACGGAAGCTCAGAAATTAAATGGTTGTCACGTATTGTGGAAAATCTTTGACATTTTACGTCACATCTGAGACCTCACAACACCGCTCCCGGATGGGCTCGAACCACCAACTTTTCGGTTAACAGCCGAACGCGCTAACCATTGCGCCACGGAAGCCCAAAAATTAAATGGTGGTCAGGTATTGTGGAAAAAGTTTGGCTTTTTACGTTACATTTGAGATCCCACAACACCGCTCCCGGGTGGGCTCGAACCACAAACCTATTGTTTACCAGCTGAACGCGCTAACCATTGAGCCACGGAAGCTCAGAAATTAAATGGTTGTCACGTATTGTGGAAAAGTTTTGACATTTTACGTCACATCTGAGACCTCACAACACCGCTCACGGATGGGCTCGAACCACCAACCTGTTGGTTAACAGCTGAACGCGCTAACCATTGCGCCACGGAAGCCCAAAAATTAAATGGTCGTCAGGTATTGTTGAAAAACTGACTTGGTATGTCACATCTGAGACCTCACAACACCGCTCCCGGGTGGGCTCGAACCAGCAACCTTTCGGTTAACAGCCGAACGCGCTAACCATTGCGACACGGAAGCCCAAAAATTAAATGGTCGTCAGGTATTGTGGAAAAACTTTGGTATTTTACATTACATTTGAGATCCCACAACACCGCTCCCAGGTGGGCTCGAACCACCAGCCTCTCGGTTAATAGCCGAACGCGCTAACCATTGCGCCACGGAAGCCCAAAAACTAAATGGTCGTCAGGTATTGTGGAAAAACTTTGGCTTTTTACGTCACATCTGAGACCTCACAACACCGCTCCCGGATGGGCTTGAACCACAAACCTTTTGAATAACAGCTGAACGCGCTAACCATTGCGCCACGGAGGCCCAAAAATTAAATGTTCGTCAGTTATTGTGGAAAAACTCTGAATTTTACGTTACATCTAAGACCTCACATCACCGCTCCCGGATGGGCTCGAACCACCAACCTTTCGGTTAACAGCCGACGGCGCTAACCATTGTGTCACGGAAGCCCAACAATTATATGGTCGTCAGGAATTGGGGAAAAACTTTGGCTTTTTACATTACATTTGAGATACCACAACACCGCTCCCGGGTGGGCTCGAACCACAAACCTATTGGTGAACAGCCGAACGCGCTAACCATTGAGCCAAGGAAGCTCAGAAATTAAATGGTTGTCACGTATTGTGGAAACGTTTTGACATTTTACGTCACTTCGAGCCCACCCGGGAGCGGTGTTGTGAGATCTCACATGTAACTTAAAAATCCAAAGTTTTTCCACAATACCTGACGAACATTTAATCTTTGGGTTTCCGTGGCGCAATGGTTAGCGCGTTCGGCTGTTAACCGAAAGGTTGGTGGTTCGAGCCCACCCGGGAGCGGTGTTGTGAGCTCTCACATTTAACGTAAAATGCCAAAGTGTTTCCACAATACCCGACGACCATTTAATTTTTGGGCTTCCGTGGCGCAATGGTTAGAGCGTTCGGCTGTTAACCGAAAGGTTGGTGGTTCGAGCCCATCCGTGAGCGGTGTTGTGAGGTCTCAGATGTGACGTAAAAATCCAAAGTTTTTCCACAATGCCTGACGAACATTTAATCTTTGGGTTTCCGTGGCGCAATGGTTAGCGCGTTCGGCTGTTAACCGAAAGGTTGGTGGTTCGAGCCCACCCGGGAGCGGTGTTGTGAGCTCTCACATGTAACGTAAAATGCCAAAGTGTTTCCACAATACCCGACGACCAATCAATTTTTGGGCTTCCGTGGCGCAATGGTTAGCGCGTTCGGCTGTTAACCGAAAGGTTGGTGGTTCGAGCCCATCCGTGAGCGGTGTTGTGAGGTCTCAGATGTGACGTAAAAAGTCAAAGTTTTTCCACAATACCTGACGAACATTTAATCTTTGGGCTTCCGTTGCACAATGGTTAACGCCGTCGGCTGTTAACCGAAAGGTTGGTGGTTCGAGACCATCCGGGATCGGTGTTGTGAGGTCTTAGATGTAACGTAAAATTCAGAGTTTTTTAAAAATAACTGACGAACATTTAATTTTTGGTCTTCCGTGGCGCAATGGTTAGCGCGTTCAGCTGTTATTCAAAAGGTTTGTGGTTCGAGCCCATCCGGGAGCGGTGTTGTGAAGTCTCAGATGTGACGTAAAAATTCAAAGTTTTTCCACAATACCTGACGAACATTTAATCTTTGGGCATCCGTTGCACAATGGTTAACGCCGTCGGCTGTTAACCGAAAGGTTGGTGGTTCGAGACCATCCGGGATCGGTGTTGTGAGGTCTTAGATGTAACGTAAAATTCAGAGTTTTTTAAAAATAACTGACGAACATTTAATTCTTGGTCTTCCGTGGCGCAATGGTTAGCGCGTTCGGCTGTTAACCGAAAGGTTGGTGGTTCGAGCCCACCCGGGAGCGGTGTTGTGAAATCTCACATGTAACCTAAAAATCCAAAGTTTTTCCACAATACCTGACGAACATTTAATTTTTGGGCTTCCGTGGCGCAATGGTTAGCGCGATCGGCTGTTAACCGAAAGGTTGGTGGTTCGAGCCCATCCGGGAGCGGTGTTGTGAGGTCTTAGATGTAACGTAAAATTCAGAGTTTTTTAAAAATAACTGACGAACATTTAATTTTTGGGCTTCCGTGGCGCAATGGTTAGAGCGTTCGGCTGTTAACCGAAAGGTTGGTGGTTCGAGCCCACCCGGGAGCGGTGTTGTGAGATCTCACATGTAACGTAAAAATCCAAAGCTTTTCAACAATACCTGACGAACATTTAAACTTTGGGTTTCCGTGGCTCAATGGTTAGCGCGTTCGGCTGTTAACCGAAAGGTTGGTGGTTCGAGCCCACCCGGGAGCGGTGTTGTGAGCTCTCACATGTAACGCAAAAAGCCAAAGTGTTTCCACAATACCCGACGACCATTTAATTTTTGGGCTTCCGTGGCGCAATGGTTAGCGCGTTCGGCTGTTAACCGAAAGGTTGGTGGTTCGAGCCCATCCGTGAGCGGTGTTGTGAGGTCTCAGATGTGACGTAAAAAGTCAAAGTTTTTCCACAATACCTGACGAACATTTAATTTTTGGGCTTCCGTGAAGCAATGGTTAGCGCGTTCGGCTGTTAACCGAAAGGTTGGTGGTTCGAGCCCATCCGGGAGCGGTGTTGTGAGGTCTTAGATGTAACGTAAAATTCAGAGTTTTTTAAAAATAACTGACGAACATTTAATTTTTGGGCTTCCGTGGCGCAATGGTTAGAGCGTTCAGCTGTTATTCAAAAGGTTTGTGGTTCGAGCCCATCCGGGAGCGGTGTTGTGAAGTCTCAGATGTGACGTAAAAAGTCAAAGTTTTTCCACAATACCTGACGAACATTTAATCTTTGGGCTTCCGTTGCACAATGGTTAACGCCGTCGGCTGTTAACCGAAAGGTTGGTGGTTCGAGACCATCCGGGAGCGGTGTTGTGAGGTCTTAGATGTAACGTAAAATTCAGAGTTTTTTAAAAATAACTGACGAACATCTAATTTTTGGTCTTCCGTGGCGCAATGGTTAGCGCGTTCGGCTGTTAACCGAAAGGTTGGTGGTTCGAGCCCACCCGGGAGCGGTGTTGTGAAATCTCACATGTAACCTAAAAATCCAAAGTTTTTCCACAATACCTGACGAACATTTAATTTTTGGGCTTCCGTGGCGCAATGGTTAGCGCGATCGGCTGTTAACCGAAAGGTTGGTGGTTCGAGCCCATCCGGGAGCGGTGTTGTGAGGTCTTAGATGTAACGTAAAATTCAGAGTTTTTTAAAAATAACTGACGAACATTTAATTTTTGGGCTTCCGTGGCGCAATGGTTAGAGCGTTCGGCTGTTAAACGAAAGGTTGGTGGTTCGAGCCCACCCGGGAGCGGTGTTGTGAGATCTCACATGTAACGTAAAAATCCAAAGCTTTTCAACAATACCTGACGAACATTTAATCTTTGGGTTTCCGTGGCGCAATGGTTAGCGCGTTCGGCTGTTAACCGAAAGGTTGGTGGTTCGAGCCCACCCGGGAGCGGTGTTGTGAGCTCTCACATGTAACGTAAAAAGCCAAAGTGTTTCCACAATACCCGACGACCATTTAATTTTTGGGCTTCCGTGGCGCAATGGTTAGCGCGTTCGGCTGTTAACCGAAAGGTTGGTGGTTTGAGCCCATCCGTGAGCGGTGTTGTGAGGTCTCAGATGTGACGTGAAAAGTCAAAGTTTTTCCACAATACCTGACGAACATTTAATTTTTGGGCTTCCGTGAAGCAATGGTTCGCGCGTTCGGCTGTTAACCGAAAGGTTGGTGGTTCGAGCCCACCCGGGAGAGGTGTTGTGAAATCTCACATGTAACCTAAAAATCCAAAGTTTTTCCACAATACCTGACGAACATTTAATTTTTGGGCTTCCGTGGCGCAATGGTTAGCGCGTTCGGCTGTTAACCGAAAGGTTGGTGGTTCGAGCCCATCCGGGAGCGGTGTTGTGAGGTCTTAGATGTAACGTAAAATTCAGAGTTTTTTAAAAATAACTGACGAACATTTAATTTTTGGGCTTCCGTGGCGAAATGGTTAGAGCGTTCAGCTGTTATTCAAAAGGTTTGTGGTTCGAGCCCATCCGGGAGCGGTGTTGTGAAGTCTCAGATGTGACGTAAAAAGTCAAAGTTTTTCCACAATACCTGACGAACATTTAATCTTTGGGCTTCTGTGGCGCAATGGTTAGCGCGTTCGGCTGTTAACCGAAAGGTTGGTGGTTCGAGCCCACCCGGGAGCGGTGTTGTGAGATCTCACATGTAACGTAAAAATCCAAAGTTTTCCCACAATACCTGACCGACATTTAATCTTTGGGCTTCCGTTGCGCAATGGTTAACGCCGTCGGCTGTTAACCGAAAGGTTGGTGGTTCGAGCCCATCCGGGAGCGGTATTGTGAGGTCTTAGATGTAACGTAAAATTCAGAGTTTTTTAAAAATACCTGACGAACATTTAATCTTTGGGCTTCTGTGGCGCAATGGTTAGCGCGTTCGGCTGTTAACCGAAAGGTTGGTGGTTCGAGCCCACCCGGGAGCAGTGTTGTGAGCTCTCACATGTAACGTAAAAAGCCAAAGTGTTTCCACAATACCCGACGACCATTTAATTTTTGGGCTTCCGTGGCGCAATGGTTAGCGCGTTCGGCTGTTAACCGAAAGGTTGGTGGTTCGAGCCCATCCGTGAGCGGTGTTGTGAGATCTCACATGTAAAGTAAAAATCCAAAGTTTTTCCACAATACCTGACGAACATTTAATCTTTGGGTTTCCGTGGCGCAATGGTTAGCGCGTTCGGCTGTTAACCGAAAGGTTGGTGGTTCGAGCCCACCCGGGAGCGGTGTTGTGAGCTCTCTTATGTAATGTAAAAAGCCAAAGTGTTTCCACAATACCCGACGACCATTTAATTTTTGGGCTTCCGTGGCGCAATGGTTAGCGCGTTCGGCTGTTAACAGAAAGGTTGGTGGTTCGAGCCCATCCGTGAGCGGTGTTGTGAGGTCTCAGATGTGACGTAAAAAGTCAAAGTTTTTCCACAATACCTGACGAACATTTAATTTTTGGGCTTCCGTGGCGCAATGGTTAGCGCGTTCGGCTGTTAACCGAAAGGTTGGTGGTTCGAGCCCATCCGGGAGCGGTGTTGTGAGGTCTTAGATGTAACGTAAAATTCAGAGTTTTTTAAAAATAACTGACGAACATTTAATTTTTGGGCTTCCGAGGCGCAATGGTTAGAGCGTTCAGCTGTTATTCAAAAGGTTTGTGGTTCGAGCCCATCCGGGAGCGGTGTTGTGAAGTCTCAGATGTGACGTAAAAAGTCAAAGTTTTTCCACAATACCTGACGAACATTTAATCTTTGGGCTTCCGTTGCACAATGGTTAACGCCGTCGGCTGTTAACCGAAAGGTTGGTGGTTCGAGCCCATCCGGGAGCGGTGTTGTGAGGTCTTAGATGTAACGTAAAATTCAGAGTTTTTTAAAAATAACTGACGAACATTTAATTTTTGGTCTTCCGTGGCGCAATGGTTAGAGCGTTCAGCTGTTATTCAAAAGGTTTGTGGTTCGAGCCCATCCGGGAGCGGTGTTGTGAAGTCTCAGATGTGACGTAAAAAGTCAAAGTTTTTCCACAATACCTGACGAACATTTAATCTTTGGGCTTCTGTGGCGCAATGGTTAGCGCGTTCGGCTGTTAACCGAAAGGTTGGTGTTTCGAGCCCACCCGGGAGCGGTGTTGTGAGATCTCACATGTAACGTAAAAATCCAAAGTTTTCCCACAATACCTGACCGACATTTAATCTTTGGGCTTCCGTTGCGCAATGGTTAACGCCGTCGGCTGTTAACCGAAAGGTTGGTGGTTCGAGCCCATCCGGGAGCGGTGTTGTGAGGTCTTAGATGTAACGTAAAATTCAGAGTTTTTTAAAAATACCTGACGAACATTTAATCTTTGGGCTTCTGTGGCGCAATGGTTAGCGCGTTCGGCTGTTAACCGAAAGGTTGGTGGTTCGAGCCCACCCGGGAGCGGTGTTGTGAGCTCTCACATGTAACGTAAAAAGCCAAAGTGTTTCCACAATACCCGACGACCATTTAATTTTTTGGGCTTCCGTGGCGCAATGGTTAGCGCGTTCGGCTGTTAACCGAAAGGTTGGTGGTTCGAGCCCATCCGTGAGCGGTGTTGTGAGATCTCACATGTAACGTAAAAATCCAAAGTTTTTCCACAATACCTGACGAACATTTAATCTTTGGGTTTCCGTGGCGCAATGGTTAGCGCGTTCGGCTGTTAACCGTAAGGTTGGTGGTTCGAGCCCAAACGTGAGCGGTGTTGTGAGCTCTCACATGTAACGTAAAAATCGAAAGTTTTTCCACAATACCTGACGAACATTTAATCTTTGGGTTTCCGTGGCGCAATGGTTAGCGCGTTCGGCTGTTAACCGAAAGGTTGGTGGTTCGAGCCCACCCGGGAGCGGTGTTGTGAGCTCTCACATGTAACGTAAAAAGCCAAATTGTTTCCACAATACCCGACGACCATTTAATTTTTGGGCTTCCGTGGCGCAATGGTTAGCGCGTTCGGCTGTTAACCGAAAGGTTGGTGGTTCGAGCCCATCCGTGAGCGGTGTTGTGAGGTCTAAGATGTGACGTAAAAAGTCAAAGTTTTTCCACAATACCTGACGAACATTTAATTTTTGGGCTTCCGCGAAGCAATGGTTAGCGCGTTCGGCTGTTAACCGAAAGGTTGGTGGTTCGAGCCCACCCGGGAGCGGTGTTGTGAGGTCTTAGATGTAACGTAAAATTCAGAGTTTTTTAAAAATAACTGACGAACATTTAATTTTTGGGCTTCCGTGGCGCAATGTTTAGAGCGTTCAGCTGTTATTCAAAAGGTTTGTGGTTCGAGCCCATCCGGGAGCGGTGTTGTGAAGTCTCAGATGTGACGTAAAAAGTCAAAGTTTTTCCACAATACCTGACGAACATTTAATCTTTGGGCTTCCGTTGCACAATGGTTAACGCCGTCGGCTGTTAACCGAAAGGTTGGTGGTTCGAGCCCATCCGGGAGCGGTGTTGTGAGGTCTTAGATGTAACGTAAAATTCAGAGTTTTTTAAAAATAACTGACGAACATTTAATTTTTGGTCTTCCGTGGCGCAATGGTTAGAGCGTTCAGCTGTTATTCAAAAGGTTTGTGGTTCGAGCCCATCCGTGAGCGGTGTTGTGAGGTCTCAGATGTGACGTAAAAAGTCAAAGTTTTTCCACAATACCTGACGAACATTTAATATTTGGGCTTCCGTGAAGCAATGGTTAGCGCGTCCGGCTGTTAACCGAAAGGTTGGTGGTTCGAGCCCACCCGGGAGCGGTGTTGTCAAATCTCACATGTAACGTAAAAATCCAAAGTTTTTCCACAATACCTGACGATCATTTAATCTTTGGGCTTCCGTTGCGCAATGGTTAACGCCGTCGGCTGTTAACCGAAAGGTTGGTGGTTCGAGCCCATCCGGGAGCTGTGTTGTGAGGTCTTAGATGTAACGTAAAATTCAGAGTGTTTTAAAAATAACTGACGAACATTTAATTTTTGGGCTTCCGTGGCGCAATGGTTAGAGCGTTCAGCTGTTATTCAAAAGGGTTGTGGTTCGAGCCCATCTGGGAGCGGTGTTGTGAAGTCTCAGATGTGACGTAAAAAGTCAAAGTTTTTCCACAATACCTGACGAACATTTAATCTTTGGGCTTCTGTGGCGCAATGGTTAGCGCGTTCGGCTGTTAACCGAAAGGTTGGTGGTTCGAGCCCACCCGGGAGCGGTGTTGTAAGATCTCACATGTAACGTAAAAATCCAAAGTTTTCCCACAATACCTGACGAACATTTAATCTTTGGGCTTCTGTGGCGCAATGGTTAGCGCGTTCGGCTGTTAACCGAAAGGTTGGTGGTTCGAGCCCACCCGGGAGCGGTGTTGTGAGCTCTCACATGTAACGTAAAAAGCCAAATTGTTTCCACAATACCCGACGACCATTTAATTTTTGGGCTTCCGTGGCGCAATGGTTAGCGCGTTCGGCTGTTAACCGAAAGGTTGGTGGTTCGAGCCCATCCGTGAGCGGTGTTGTGAGGTCTAAGATGTGACGTAAAAAGTCAAAGTTTTTCCACAATACCTGACGAACATTTAATTTTTGGGCTTCCGCGAAGCAATGGTTAGCGCGTTCGGCTGTTAACCGAAAGGTTGGTGGTTCGAGCCCACCCGGGAGCGGTGTTGTGAGGTCTTAGATGTAACGTAAAATTCAGAGTTTTTTAAAAATAACTGACGAACATTTAATTTTTGGGCTTCCGTGGCGCAATGTTTAGAGCGTTCAGCTGTTATTCAAAAGGTTTGTGGTTCGAGCCCATCCGGGAGCGGTGTTGTGAAGTCTCAGATGTGACGTAAAAAGTCAAAGTTTTTCCACAATACCTGACGAACATTTAATCTTTGGGCTTCCGTTGCACAATGGTTAACGCCGTCGGCTGTTAACCGAAAGGTTGGTGGTTCGAGCCCATCCGGGAGCGGTGTTGTGAGGTCTTAGATGTAACGTAAAATTCAGAGTTTTTTAAAAATAACTGACGAACATTTAATTTTTGGTCTTCCGTGGCGCAATGGTTAGAGCGTTCAGCTGTTATTCAAAAGGTTTGTGGTTCGAGCCCATCCGTGAGCGGTGTTGTGAGGTCTCAGATGTGACGTAAAAAGTCAAAGTTTTTCCACAATACCTGACGAACATTTAATATTTGGGCTTCCGTGAAGCAATGGTTAGCGCGTCCGGCTGTTAACCGAAAGGTTGGTGGTTCGAGCCCACCCGGGAGCGGTGTTGTCAAATCTCACATGTAACGTAAAAATCCAAAGTTTTTCCACAATACCTGACGATCATTTAATCTTTGGGCTTCCGTTGCGCAATGGTTAACGCCGTCGGCTGTTAACCGAAAGGTTGGTGGTTCGAGCCCATCCGGGAGCTGTGTTGTGAGGTCTTAGATGTAACGTAAAATTCAGAGTGTTTTAAAAATAACTGACGAACATTTAATTTTTGGGCTTCCGTGGCGCAATGGTTAGAGCGTTCAGCTGTTATTCAAAAGGGTTGTGGTTCGAGCCCATCTGGGAGCGGTGTTGTGAAGTCTCAGATGTGACGTAAAAAGTCAAAGTTTTTCCACAATACCTGACGAACATTTAATCTTTGGGCTTCCCTTGCACAATGGTTAACGCCGTCGGCTGTTAACCGAAAGGTTGGTGGTTCGAGCCCATCCGTGAGCGGTGTTGTGAGGTCTCAGATGTGACGTAAAAAGTCAAAGTTTTTCCACAATACCTGACGAACATTTAATTATTGGGCTTCCGTGAAGCAATGGTTAGCGCGTTCGGCTGTTAACCGAAAGGTTGGTGGTTCGAGCCCACCCGGGAGCGGTGTTGTGAGGTCTTAGATGTAACGTAAAATTCAGAGTTTTTTAAAAATAACTGACGAACATTTAATTTTTGGGCTTCCGTGGCGCAATGTTTAGAGCGTTCAGCTGTTATTCAAAAAGTTTGTGGTTCGAGCCCATCCGTGAGCGGTGTTGTGAGGTCTCAGATGTGACGTAAAAAGTCAAAGTTTTTCCACAATACCTGACGAACATTTAATATTTGGGCTTCCGTGAAGCAATGGTTAGCGCGTCCGTCTGTTAACCGAAAGGTTGGTGGTTCGAGCCCACCCGGGAGCGGTGTTGTCAAATCTCACATGTAACGTAAAAATCCAAAGTTTTTCCACAATACCTGACGATCATTTAATCTTTGGGCTTCCGTTGCGCAATGGTTAACGCCGTCGGCTGTTAACCGAAAGGTTGGTGGTTCGAGCCCATCCGGGAGCTGTGTTGTGAGGTCTTAGATGTAACGTAAAATTCAGAGTGTTTTAAAAATAACTGACGAACATTTAATTTTTGGGCTTCCGTGGCGCAATGGTTAGAGCGTTCAGCTGTTATTCAAAAGGTTTGTGGTTCGAGCCCATCTGGGAGCGGTGTTGTGAAGTCTCAGATGTGACGTAAAAAGTCAAAGTTTTTCCACAATACCTGACGAACATTTAATCTTTGGGCTTCCCTTGCACAATGGTTAACGCCGTCGGCTGTTAACCGAAAGGTTGGTGGTTCGAGCCCATCCGGGAGCGTTGTTGTGAGGTCTTAGATGTAACGTAAAATTCAGAGTTTTTTAAAAATAACTGACGAACATTTAATTTTTGGTGTTCCGTGGCGCAATGGTTAGAGCGTTCAGCTGTTATTCAAAAGGTTTGTGGTTCGAGCCCATCCGGGAGCGGTGTTGTGAAGTCTCAGATGTGACGTAAAAAGTCAAAGTTTTTCCACAATACCTGACGAACATTTAATCTTTGGGCTTCCGTGGCGCAATGGTTAGCGCGTTCGGCTGTTAACCGAAAGGTAGGTGGTTCGAGCCCACCCAGGAGCGGTGTTGTGAGATCTCACATGTAACGTAAAAATCCAAAGTTTTTCCACAATACCTGACGAACATTTAATCTTTGGGCTTCCGTTGCGCAATGGTTAACGCCGTCGGCTGTTAACCGAAAGGTTGGTGGTTCGAGCCCATCCGGGAGCGGTGTTGTGAGGTCTTAGATGTAACGTAAAATTCAGAGTTTTTTAAAAATAACTGACGAACATTTAATTTTTGGGCTTCCGTGGCGCAATGTTTAGAGCGTTCAGCTGTTATTCAAAAGGTTTGTGGTTCGAGCCCATCCGGGAGCGGTGTTGTGAAGTCTCAGATGTGACGTGAAAAGTCAAAGTTTTTCCACAATACCTGACGAACATTTAATCTTTGGGCTTCCGTTGCACAATGGTTAACGCCGTCGGCTGATAGCCGAAAGGTTGGTGGTTCGAGCCCATCCGGGAGCTGTGTTGTGAGGTCTTAGATGTAACGTAAAATTCAGAGTGTTTTAAAAATAACTGACGAACATTTAATTTTTGGGCTTCCGTGGCGCAATGGTTAGAGCGTTCAGCTGTTATTCAAAAGGTTTGTGGTTCGAGCCCACCCGGGAGCGGTGTTGTGAAATCTCACATGTAACGTAAAAATCCAAAGTTTTACCACAATACCTGACGAACATTTAATCTTTGGGCTTCCGTTGCGCAATGGTTAACGCCGTCGGCTGTTAACCGAAAGGTTGGTGGTTCGAGCCCATCCGGGAGCGGTGTTGTGAGGTCTTATATGTAACGTAAAATTCAGAGTTTTTTAAAAATAACTGACGAACATTTAATTTTTGGTCTTCCGTGGCGCAATGGTTAGAGCGTTCAGCTGTTATTCAAAAGGTTTGTGGTTCGAGCCCATCCGTGAGCGGTGTTGTGAGGTCTCAGATGTGACGTAAAAAGTCAAAGTTTTTCCACAATACCTGACGAACATTTAATTTTTGGGCTTCCGTGAAGCAATGGTTAGCGCGTTCGGCTGTTAACCGAAAGGTTGGTGGTTTGAGCCCACCCGGGAGCGGTGTTGTGAAATCTCACATGTAACGTAAAAATCCAAAGTTTTTCGACAATACCTGACGATCATTTAATCTTTGGGCTTCCGTTGCGCAATAGTTAACGCCGTCGGCTGTTAACCGAAAGGTTGGTGGATCGAGCCCATCCGGGAGCTGTGTTGTGTGGTCTTAGATGTAACGTAAAATTCAGAGTGTTTTAAAAATAACTGACGAACATTTAATTTTTGGGCTCCCGTGGCGCAATGGTTAGAGCGTTCAGCTGTTATTCAAAAGGTTTGTGGTTCGAGCCCATCTGGGAGCGGTGTTGTGAAGTCTCAGATGTGACGTAAAAAGTCAAAGTTTTTCCACAATACCTGACGAACATTTAATCTTTGGGCTTCCCTTGCACAATGGTTAAAGCCGTCGGCTGTTAACCGAAAGGTTGGTGGTTCGAGCCCATCCGGGAGCGTTGTTGTGAGGTCTTAGATGTAACGTAAAATTCAGAGTTTTTTAAAAATAACTGACGAACATTTAATTTTTGGTCTTCCGTGGCGCAATGGTTAGAGCGTTCAGCTGTTATTCAAAAGGTTTGTGGTTCGAGCCCATCCGGGAGCAGTGTTGTGAAGTCTCAGATGTGACGTAAAAAGTCAAAGTTTTTCCACAATACCTGACGAACATTTAATCTTTGGGCTTCCGTGGCGCAATGGTTAGCGCGTTCGGCTGTTAACCGAAAGGTAGGTGGTTCGAGCCCACCCAGGAGCGGTGTTGTGAGATCTCACATGTAACGTAAAAATCCAAAGTTTTTCCACAATACCTGACGAACATTTAATCTTTGGGCTTCCGTTGCGCAATGGTTAACGCCGTCGGCTGTTAACCGAAAGGTTGGTGGTTCGAGCCCATCCGGGAGCGGTGTTGTGAGGTCTTAGATGTAACGTAAAATTCAGAGTTTTTTAAAAATAACTGACGAACATTTAATTTTTGGGCTTCCGTGGCGCAATGTTTAGAGCGTTCAGCTGTTATTCAAAAGGTTTGTGGTTCGAGCCCATCCGGGAGCGGTGTTGTGAAGTCTCAGATGTGACGTGAAAAGTCAAAGTTTTTCCACAATACCTGACGAACATTTAATCTTTGGGCTTCCGTTGCACAATGGTTAACGCCGTCGGCTGATAGCCGAAAGGTTGGTGGTTCGAGCCCATCCGGGAGCTGTGTTGTGAGGTCTTAGATGTAACGTAAAATTCAGAGTGTTTTAAAAATAACTGACGAACATTTAATTTTTGGGCTTCCGTGGCGCAATGGTTAGAGCGTTCAGCTGTTATTCAAAAGGTTTGTGGTTCGAGCCCACCCGGGAGCGGTGTTGTGAAATCTCACATGTAACGTAAAAATCCAAAGTTTTACCACAATACCTGACGAACATTTAATCTTTGGGCTTCCGTTGCGCAATGGTTAACGCCGTCGGCTGTTAACCGAAAGGTTGGTGGTTCGAGCCCATCCGGGAGCGGTGTTGTGAGGTCTTATATGTAACGTAAAATTCAGAGTTTTTTAAAAATAACTGACGAACATTTAATTTTTGGTCTTCCGTGGCGCAATGGTTAGAGCGTTCAGCTGTTATTCAAAAGGTTTGTGGTTCGAGCCCATCCGTGAGCGGTGTTGTGAGGTCTCAGATGTGACGTAAAAAGTCAAAGTTTTTCCACAATACCTGACGAACATTTAATTTTTGGGCTTCCGTGAAGCAATGGTTAGCGCGTTCGGCTGTTAACCGAAAGGTTGGTGGTTTGAGCCCACCCGGGAGCGGTGTTGTGAAATCTCACATGTAACGTAAAAATCCAAAGTTTTTCGACAATACCTGACGATCATTTAATCTTTGGGCTTCCGTTGCGCAATAGTTAACGCCGTCGGCTGTTAACCGAAAGGTTGGTGGATCGAGCCCATCCGGGAGCTGTGTTGTGTGGTCTTAGATGTAACGTAAAATTCAGAGTGTTTTAAAAATAACTGACGAACATTTAATTTTTGGGCTCCCGTGGCGCAATGGTTAGAGCGTTCAGCTGTTATTCAAAAGGTTTGTGGTTCGAGCCCATCTGGGAGCGGTGTTGTGAAGTCTCAGATGTGACGTAAAAAGTCAAAGTTTTTCCACAATACCTGACGAACATTTAATCTTTGGGCTTCCCTTGCACAATGGTTAAAGCCGTCGGCTGTTAACCGAAAGGTTGGTGGTTCGAGCCCATCCGGGAGCGTTGTTGTGAGGTCTTAGATGTAACGTAAAATTCAGAGTTTTTTAAAAATAACTGACGAACATTTAATTTTTGGTCTTCCGTGGCGCAATGGTTAGAGCGTTCAGCTGTTATTCAAAAGGTTTGTGGTTCGAGCCCATCCGGGAGCAGTGTTGTGAAGTCTCAGATGTGACGTAAAAAGTCAAAGTTTTTCCACAATACCTGACGAACATTTAATCTTTGGGCTTCCGTGGCGCAATGGTTAGCGCGTTCGGCTGTTAACCGAAAGGTAGGTGGTTCGAGCCCACCCAGGAGCGGTGTTGTGAGATCTCACATGTAACGTAAAAATCCAAAGTTTTTCCACAATACCTGACGAACATTTAATCTTTGGGCTTCCGTTGCGCAATGGTTAACGCCGTCGGCTGTTAACCGAAAGGTTGGTGGTTCGAGCCCATCCGGGAGCGGTGTTGTGAGGTCTTAGATGTAACGTAAAATTCAGAGTTTTTTAAAAATAACTGACGAACATTTAATTTTTGGGCTTCCGTGGCGCAATGTTTAGAGCGTTCAGCTGTTATTCAAAAGGTTTGTGGTTCGAGCCCATCCGGGAGCGGTGTTGTGAAGTCTCAGATGTGACGTGAAAAGTCAAAGTTTTTCCACAATACCTGACGAACATTTAATCTTTGGGCTTCCGTTGCACAATGGTTAACGCCGTCGGCTGTTAGCCGAAAGGTTGGTGGTTCGAGCCCATCCGGGAGCGGTGTTGTGAGGTCTTAGATGTAACGTAAAATTCAGAGTTTTTTAAAAATAACTGAGGAACATTAAATTTTTGGTCTTCCGTGGCGCAATGGTTAGAGCGTTCAGCTGTTATTCAAAAGGTTTGTGGTTCGAGCCCATCCGGGAGCGGTGTTGTGAAGTCTCAGATGTGACGTAAAAAGTCAAAGTTTTTCCACAATAACTGACGAACATTTATTCTTTGGGCTTCCGTGGCGCAATGGTTAACGCGTTCGGCTGTTAACCGAAAGGTTGGTGGTTCGAGCCCACCCAGGAGCGGTGTTGTGAGATCTCACATGTAACGTAAAAATCCAAAGTTTTTCCACAATACCTGACGAACATTTAATCTTTGGGCTTCCGTTGCGCAATGGTTAACGCCGTCGGCTGTTAACCGAAAGGTTGGTGGTTCGAGCCCATCCGGGAGCGGTGTTGTGAGGTCTTAGATGTAACGTAAAATTCAGAGTTTTTTAAAAATACCTGACGAACATTTAATCTTTGGGCTTCTGTGGCGCAATGGTTAGCGCGTTCGGCTGTTAACCGAAAGGTTGGTGGTTCGAGCCCACCCGGGAGCGGTGTTGTGAGCTCTCACATGTAACGTAAAAAGCCAAAGTGTTTCCACAATACCCGACGACCATTTAATTTTTGGGCTTCCGTGGCGCAATGGTTAGCGCGTTCGGCTGTTAACCGAAAGGTTGGTGGTTCGAGCTCACCCGGGAGCGGTGTTGTGAGATCTCACATGTAACGTAAAAATCCAAAGTTTTTCCACAATACCTGACGAACATTTAATTTTTGGGCTTTCTTGGCGCAATGGTTAGCGCGTTCGGCTGTTAACCGAAAGGTTGGTGGTTCGAGCCCATCCGGGAGCGGTGTTGTGAGGTCTTATATGTAACGTAAAAAGCCAAAGTGTTTCCACAATACCCGACGACCATTTAATTTTTGGGCTTCCGTGGCGCAATGGTTAGCGCGTTCGGCTGTTAACCGAAAGGTTGGTGGTTCGAGCCCACCCGGGAGCGGTGTTGTGAGCTCTCACATGTAACGTAAAAAGCCAAAGTGTTTCCACAATACCCGACGACCATTTAATTTTTGGGCTTCCGTGGCGCAATGGTTAGCGCGTTCGGCTGTTAACCGAAAGGTTGGTGGCTCGAGCCCACCCGGGAGCGGTGTTGTGAGGTCTTAGATGTAACGTAAAATTCAGAGTTTTTTAAAAATAACTGACGAACATTTAATTTTTGGGCTTCCGTGGCGCAATGTTTAGAGCGTTCAGCTGTTATTCAAAAGGTTTGTGGTTCGAGCCCATCCGGGAGCGGTGTTGTGAAGTCTCAGATGTGACGTAAAAAGTTAAAGTTTTTCCACAATACCTGACGAACATTTAATTTTTGGGCTTCCGTGAAGCAATGGTTAGCGCGTTCGGCTGTTAACCGAAAGGTTGGTGGTTCGAGCCCACCCGGGAGCGGTGTTGTGAGGTCTTAGATGTAACGTAAAATTCAGAGTTTTTTAAAAATACCTGACGAACATTTAATCTTTGGGGTTCTGTGGCGCAATGGTTAGCGCGTTCGGCTGTTAACCGAAAGGTTGGTGGTTCGAGCCCACCCGGGAGCGGTGTTGTGAGCTCTCACATGTAACGTAAAAAGCCAAAGTGTTTCCACAATACCCGACGACCATTTAATTTTTGGGCTTCCGTGGCGCAATGGTTAGCGCGTTCGGCTGTTAACCGAAAGGTTGGTGGCTCGAGCCCACCCGGGAGCGGTGTTGTGAGGTCTTAGATGTAACGTAAAATTCAGAGTTTTTTAAAAATAACTGACGAACATTTAATTTTTGGGCTTCCGTGGCGCAATGTTTAGAGCGTTCAGCTGTTATTCAAAAGGTTTGTGGTTCGAGCCCATCCGAGAGCGGTGTTGTGAAGTCTCAGATGTGACGTAAAAAGTTAAAGTTTTTCCACAATACCTGACGAACATTTAATTTTTGGGCTTCCGTGAAGCAATGGTTAGCGCGTTCGGCTGTTAACCGAAAGGTTGGTGGTTCGAGCCCACCCGGGAGCGGTGTTGTGAGGTCTTAGATGTAACGTAAAATTCAGAGTTTTTTAAAAATAACTGACGAACATTTAATTTTTGGGCTTCCGTGGCGCAATGTTTAGAGCGTTCAGCTGTTATTCAAAAGGTTTGTGGTTCGAGCCCATCCGGGAGCGGTGTTGTGAAGTCTCAGATGTGACGTAAAAAGTCAAAGTTTTTCCACAATACCTGACGAACATTTAATCTTTGGGCTTCCGTTGCACAATGGTTAACGCCGTCGGCTGTTAACCGAAAGGTTGGTGGTTCGAGCCCATCCGGGAGCGGTGTTGTGAAGTCTCAGATGTGACGTAAAAAGTCAAAGTTTTTCCACAATACCTGACGAACATTTAATCTTTGGGCTTCCTTGAAGCAATGGTTATCGCGTTCGGCTGTCAACCGAAAGGTTGGTGGTTCGAGCTTACCCGGGAGCGGTGTTGTGAGGTCTTAGATGTAACGTAAAACTCAGAGTTTTTTAAAAATACCTGACGAACATTTAATCTTTGGGCTTCTGTGGCGCAATGGTTAGCGCGTTCGGCTGTTAACCGAAAGGTTGGTGGTTCGAGCCCACCCGGGAGCGGTGTTGTGAGCTCTCACATGTAACGTAAAAAGCCAAAGTGTTTCCACAATACCCGACGACCATTTAATTTTTTGGGCTTCCGTGGCGCAATGGTTAGCGCGTTCGGCTGTTAACCGAAAGGTTGGTGGTTCGAGCCCATCCGTGAGCGGTGTTGTGAGATCTCACATGTAACGTAAAAATCCAAAGTGTTTCCACAATACCCGACGACCATTTAATTTTTGGGCTTCCGTGGCGCAATGGTTAGCGCGTTCGGCTGTTAACCGAAAGGTTGGTGGCTCGAGCCCACCCGGGAGCGGTGTTGTGAGGTCTTAGATGTAACGTAAAATTCAGAGTTTTTTAAAAATAACTGACGAACATTTAATTTTTGGGCTTCCGTGGCGCAATGTTTAGAGCGTTCAGCTGTTATTCAAAAGGTTTGTGGTTCGAGCCCATCCGGGAGCGGTGTTGTGAAGTCTCAGATGTGACGTAAAAAGTTAAAGTTTTTCCACAATACCTGACGAACATTTAATTTTTGGGCTTCCGTGAAGCAATGGTTAGCGCGTTCGGCTGTTAACCGAAAGGTTGGTGGTTCGAGCCCACCCGGGAGCGGTGTTGTGAGGTCTTAGATGTAACGTAAAATTCAGAGTTTTTTAAAAATAACTGACGAACATTTAATTTTTGGTCTTCCGTGGCGCAATGGTTAGAGCGTTCAGCTGTTATTCAAAAGGTTTGTGGTTCGAGCCCATCCGGGAGCGGTGTTGTGAAGTCTCAGATGTGACGTAAAAAGTCAAAGTTTTTCCACAATACCTGACGAACATTTAATCTTTGGGCTTCTGTGGCGCAATGGTTAGCGCGTTCGGCTGTTAACCGAAAGGTTGGTGGTTCGAGCCCACCCGGGAGCGGTGTTGTGAGATCTCACATGTAACGTAAAAATCCAAAGTTTTCCCACAATACCTGACCGACATTTAATCTTTGGGCTTCCGTTGCGCAATGGTTAACGCCGTCGGCTGTTAACCGAAAGGTTGGTGGTTCGAGCCCATCCGGGAGCGGTGTTGTGAGGTCTTAGATGTAACGTAAAATTCAGAGTTTTTTAAAAATACCTGACGAACATTTAATCTTTGGGGTTCTGTGGCGCAATGGTTAGCGCGTTCGGCTGTTAACCGAAAGGTTGGTGGTTCGAGCCCACCCGGGAGCGGTGTTGTGAGCTCTCACATGTAACGTAAAAAGCCAAAGTGTTTCCACAATACCCGACGACCATTTAATTTTTGGGCTTCCGTGGCGCAATGGTTAGCGCGTTCGGCTGTTAACCGAAAGGTTGGTGGCTCGAGCCCACCCGGGAGCGGTGTTGTGAGGTCTTAGATGTAACGTAAAATTCAGAGTTTTTTAAAAATAACTGACGAACATTTAATTTTTGGGCTTCCGTGGCGCAATGTTTAGAGCGTTCAGCTGTTATTCAAAAGGTTTGTGGTTCGAGCCCATCCGAGAGCGGTGTTGTGAAGTCTCAGATGTGACGTAAAAAGTTAAAGTTTTTCCACAATACCTGACGAACATTTAATTTTTGGGCTTCCGTGAAGCAATGGTTAGCGCGTTCGGCTGTTAACCGAAAGGTTGGTGGTTCGAGCCCACCCGGGAGCGGTGTTGTGAGGTCTTAGATGTAACGTAAAATTCAGAGTTTTTTAAAAATAACTGACGAACATTTAATTTTTGGGCTTCCGTGGCGCAATGTTTAGAGCGTTCAGCTGTTATTCAAAAGGTTTGTGGTTCGAGCCCATCCGGGAGCGGTGTTGTGAAGTCTCAGATGTGACGTAAAAAGTCAAAGTTTTTCCACAATACCTGACGAACATTTAATCTTTGGGCTTCCGTTGCACAATGGTTAACGCCGTCGGCTGTTAACCGAAAGGTTGGTGGTTCGAGCCCATCCGGGAGCGGTGTTGTGAAGTCTCAGATGTGACGTAAAAAGTCAAAGTTTTTCCACAATACCTGACGAACATTTAATCTTTGGGCTTCCTTGAAGCAATGGTTATCGCGTTCGGCTGTCAACCGAAAGGTTGGTGGTTCGAGCTTACCCGGGAGCGGTGTTGTGAGGTCTTAGATGTAACGTAAAACTCAGAGTTTTTTAAAAATACCTGACGAACATTTAATCTTTGGGCTTCTGTGGCGCAATGGTTAGCGCGTTCGGCTGTTAACCGAAAGGTTGGTGGTTCGAGCCCACCCGGGAGCGGTGTTGTGAGCTCTCACATGTAACGTAAAAAGCCAAAGTGTTTCCACAATACCCGACGACCATTTAATTTTTTGGGCTTCCGTGGCGCAATGGTTAGCGCGTTCGGCTGTTAACCGAAAGGTTGGTGGTTCGAGCCCATCCGTGAGCGGTGTTGTGAGATCTCACATGTAACGTAAAAATCCAAAGTTTTTCCACAATACCTGACGAACATTTAATCTTTGGGTTTCCGTGGCGCAATGGTTAGCGCGTTCGGCTGTTAACCGTAAGGTTGGTGGTTCGAGCCCACCCGTGAGCGGTGTTGTGAGCTCTCACATGTAACGTAAAAATCGAAAGTTTTTCCACAATACCTGACGAACATTTAATCTTTGGGTTTCCGTGGCGCAATGGTTAGCGCGTTCGGCTGTTAACCGAAAGGTTGATGGTTCGAGCCCATCCGGGAGCGGTGTTGTGAGGTCTTAGATGTAACGTAAAATTCAGAGTTTTTTTTAAAAATAACTGACGAACATTTAATTTTTGGGCTTCAGTGGCGCAATGGTTAGAGCGTTCAGCTGTTATTCAAAAGGTTTGTGGTTCGAGCCCATCCGGGAGCGGTGTTGTGAAGTCTCAGATGTGACGTAAAAAGTCAAAGTTTTTCCACAATACCTGACGAACATTTAATCTTTGGGCTTCCGTTGCACAATGGTTAACGCCGTCGGCTGTTAACCGAAAGGTTGGTGGTTCGAGCCCATCCGGGAGCGGTGTTGTGAGGTCTTAGATGTAACGTAAAAATCCAACGTTTTCCCACAATACCTGACGAACATTTAATCTTTGGGCTTCTGTGGCGCAATGGTTAGCGCGTTCGGCTGTTAACCGAAAGGTTGGTGGTTCGAGCCCACCCGGGAGCGGTGTTGTGAGCTCTCACATGTAACGTAAAAAGCCAAATTGTTTCCACAATACCCGACGACCATTTAATTTTTGGGCTTCAGTGGCGCAATGGTTAGAGCGTTCAGCTGTTATTCAAAAGGTTTGTGGTTCGAGCCCATCCGGGAGCGGTGTTGTGAAGTCTCAGATGTGACGTAAAAAGTCAAAGTTTTTCCACAATACCTGACGAACATTTAATCTTTGGGCTTCTGTGGCGCAATGGTTAGCGCGTTCGGCTGTTAACCGAAAGGTTGGTGGTTCGAGCCCACCCGGGAGCGGTGTTGTGAGCTCTCACATGTAACGTAAAAATCGAAAGTTTTTCCACAATACCTGACGAACATTTAATCTTTGGGTTTCCGTGGCGCAATGGTTAGCGCGTTCGGCTGTTAACCGAAAGGTTGATGGTTCGAGCCCATCCGGGAGCGGTGTTGTGAGGTCTTAGATGTAACGTAAAATTCAGAGTTTTTTTTAAAAATAACTGACGAACATTTAATTTTTGGGCTTCAGTGGCGCAATGGTTAGAGCGTTCAGCTGTTATTCAAAAGGTTTGTGGTTCGAGCCCATCCGGGAGCGGTGTTGTGAAGTCTCAGATGTGACGTAAAAAGTCAAAGTTTTTCCACAATACCTGACGAACATTTAATCTTTGGGCTTCCGTTGCACAATGGTTAACGCCGTCGGCTGTTAACCGAAAGGTTGGTGGTTCGAGCCCATCCGGGAGCGGTGTTGTGAGGTCTTAGATGTAACGTAAAAATCCAACGTTTTCCCACAATACCTGACGAACATTTAATCTTTGGGCTTCTGTGGCGCAATGGTTAGCGCGTTTGGCTGTTAACCGAAAGGTTGGTGGTTCGAGCCCACCCGGGAGCGGTGTTGTGAGCTCTCACATGTAACGTAAAAAGCCAAATTGTTTCCACAATACCCGACGACCATTTAATTTTTGGGCTTCAGTGGCGCAATGGTTAGAGCGTTCAGCTGTTATTCAAAAGGTTTGTGGTTCGAGCCCATCCGGGAGCGGTGTTGTGAAGTCTCAGATGTGACGTAAAAAGTCAAAGTTTTTCCACAATACCTGACGAACATTTAATCTTTGGGCTTCTGTGGCGCAATGGTTAGCGCGTTCGGCTGTTAACCGAAAGGTTGGTGGTTCGAGCCCACCCGGGAGCGGTGTTGTGAGCTCTCACATGTAACGTAAAAAGCCAAATTGTTTCCACAATACCCGACGACAATTTAATTTTTGGGCTTCCGTGGCGCAATGGTTAGCGCGTTCGGCTGTTAACCGAAAGGTTGGTGGTTCGAGCCCATCCGTGAGCGGTGTTGTGAGGTCTAAGATGTGACGTAAAAAGTCAAAGTTTTTCCACAATACCTGACGAACATTTAATTTTTGGGCTTCCGTGAAGCAATGGTTAGCTCGTTCGGCTGTTAACCGAAAGGTTGGTGGTTCGAGCCCACCCGGGAGCGGTGTTGTGAGGTCTTAGATGTAACGTAAAATTCAGAGTTTTTTAAAAATAACTGACGAACATTTAATTTTTGGGCTTCCGTGGCGCAATGTTTAGAGCGTTCAGCTGTTATTCAAAAGGCTTGTGGTTCGAGCCCATCCGGGAGCGGTGTTGTGAAGTCTCAGATGTGACGTAAAAAGTCAAAGTTTTTTCACAATACCTGACGAACATTTAATCTTTGGGCTTCCGTTGCACAATGGTTAACGCCGTCGGCTGTTAACCGAAAGGTTGGTGGTTCGAGAACATCCGGGAGCGGTGTTGTGAGGTCTTAGATGTAACGTAAAATTCAGAGTTTTTTAAAAATAACTGACGAACATTTAATTTTTGGTCTTCCGTGGCGCAATGGTTAGAGCGTTCAGCTGTTATTCAAAAGGTTTGTGGTTCGAGCCCATCCGTGAGCGGTGTTGTGAGGTCTCAGATGTGACGTAAAAAGTCAAAGTTTTTCCACAATACCTGACGAACATTTAATTTTTGGGCTTCCGTGAAGCAATGGTTAGCGCGTTCGGCTGTTAACCGAAAGGTTGGTGGTTCGAGCCCACCCGGGAGCGGTGTTGTGAAATCTCACATGTAACGTAAAAATCCAAAGTTTTTCCACAATACCTGACGATCATTTAATCTTTGGGCTTCCGTTGCGCAATGGTTAACGCCGTCGGCTGTTAACCGAAAGGTTGGTGGTTCGAGCCCATCCGGGAGCTGTGTTGTGAGGTCTTAGATGTAACGTAAAATTCAGAGTGTTTTAAAAATAACTGACGAACATTTAATTTTTGGGCTTCCGTGGCGCAATGGTTAGAGCGTTCAGCTGTTATTCAAAAGGTTTGTGGTTCGAGCCCATCTGGGAGCGGTGTTGTGAAGTCTCAGATGTGACGTAAAAAGTCAAAGTTTTTCCACAATACCTGACGAACATTTAATCTTTGGGCTTCCCTTGCACAATGGTTAACGCCGTCGGCTGTTAACCGAAAGGTTGGTGGTTCGAGCCCATCCGTGAGCGGTGTTGTGAGGTCTCAGATGTGACGTAAAAAGTCAAAGTTTTTCCACAATACCTGACGAGCATTTAATTATTGGGCTTCCGCGAAGCAATGGTTAGCGCGTTCGGCTGTTAACCGAAAGGTTGGTGGTTCGAGCCCACCCGGGAGCGGTGTTGTGAGGTCTTAGATGTAACGTAAAATTCAGAGTTTTTTAAAAATAACTGACGAACATTTAATTTTTGGGCTTCCGTGGCGCAATGTTTAGAGCGTTCAGCTGTTATTCAAAAGGTTTGTGGTTCGAGCCCATCCGGGAGCGGTGTTGTGAAGTCTCAGATGTGACGTAAAAAGTCAAAGTTTTTCCACAATACCTGACGAACATTTAATCTTTGGGCTTCCGTTGCACAATGGTTAACGCCGTCGGCTGTTAACCGAAAGGTTGGTGGTTCGAGCCCATCCGGGAGCGGTGTTGTGAGGTCTTAGATGTAACGTAAAATTCAGAGTTTTTTAAAAATAACTGACGAACATTTAATTTTTGGTCTTCCGTGGCGCAATGGTTAGAGCGTTCAGCTGTTATTCAAAAGGTTTGTGGTTCGAGCCCATCCGTGAGCGGTGTTGTGAGGTCTCAGATGTGACGTAAAAAGTCAAAGTTTTTCCACAATACCTGACGAACATTTAATATTTGGGCTTCCGTGAAGCAATGGTTAGCGCGTCCGGCTGTTAACCGAAAGGTTGGTGGTTCGAGCCCACCCGGGAGCGGTGTTGTCAAATCTCACATGTAACGTAAAAATCCAAAGTTTTTCCACAATACCTGACGATCATTTAATCTTTGGGCTTCCGTTGCGCAATGGTTAACGCCGTCGGCTGTTAACCGAAAGGTTGGTGGTTCGAGCCCATCCGGGAGCTGTGTTGTGAGGTCTTAGATGTAACGTAAAATTCAGAGTGTTTTAAAAATAACTGACGAACATTTAATTTTTGGGCTTCCGTGGCGCAATGGTTAGAGCGTTCAGCTGTTATTCAAAAGGGTTGTGGTTCGAGCCCATCTGGGAGCGGTGTTGTGAAGTCTCAGATGTGACGTAAAAAGTCAAAGTTTTTCCACAATACCTGACGAACATTTAATCTTTGGGCTTCCCTTGCACAATGGTTAACGCCGTCGGCTGTTAACCGAAAGGTTGGTGGTTCGAGCCCATCCGTGAGCGGTGTTGTGAGGTCTCAGATGTGACGTAAAAAGTCAAAGTTTTTCCACAATACCTGACGAACATTTAATTATTGGGCTTCCGTGAAGCAATGGTTAGCGCGTTCGGCTGTTAACCGAAAGGTTGGTGGTTCGAGCCCACCCGGGAGCGGTGTTGTGAGGTCTTAGATGTAACGTAAAATTCAGAGTTTTTTAAAAATAACTGACGAACATTTAATTTTTGGGCTTCCGTGGCGCAATGTTTAGAGCGTTCAGCTGTTATTCAAAAAGTTTGTGGTTCGAGCCCATCCGTGAGCGGTGTTGTGAGGTCTCAGATGTGACGTAAAAAGTCAAAGTTTTTCCACAATACCTGACGAACATTTAATATTTGGGCTTCCGTGAAGCAATGGTTAGCGCGTCCGGCTGTTAACCGAAAGGTTGGTGGTTCGAGCCCACCCGGGAGCGGTGTTGTCAAATCTCACATGTAACGTAAAAATCCAAAGTTTTTCCACAATACCTGACGATCATTTAATCTTTGGGCTTCCGTTGCGCAATGGTTAACGCCGTCGGCTGTTAACCGAAAGGTTGGTGGTTCGAGCCCATCCGGGAGCTGTGTTGTGAGGTCTTAGATGTAACGTAAAATTCAGAGTGTTTTAAAAATAACTGACGAACATTTAATTTTTGGGCTTCCGTGGCGCAATGGTTAGAGCGTTCAGCTGTTATTCAAAAGGTTTGTGGTTCGAGCCCACCCGGGAGCGGTGTTGTGAAATCTCACATGTAACGTAAAAATCCAAAGTTTTACCACAATACCTGACGAACATTTAATCTTTGGGCTTCCGTTGCGCAATGGTTAACGCCGTCGGCTGTTAACCGAAAGGTTGGTGGTTCGAGCCCATCCGGGAGCGGTGTTGTGAGGTCTTATATGTAACGTAAAATTCAGAGTTTTTTAAAAATAACTGACGAACATTTAATTTTTGGTCTTCCGTGGCGCAATGGTTAGAGCGTTCAGCTGTTATTCAAAAGGTTTGTGGTTCGAGCCCATCCGTGAGCGGTGTTGTGAGGTCTCAGATGTGACGTAAAAAGTCAAAGTTTTTCCACAATACCTGACGAACATTTAATTTTTGGGCTTCCGTGAAGCAATGGTTAGCGCGTTCGGCTGTTAACCGAAAGGTTGGTGGTTCGAGCCCACCCGGGAGCGGTGTTGTGAAATCTCACATGTAACGTAAAAATCCAAAGTTTTTCCACAATACCTGACGATCATTTAATCTTTGGGCTTCCGTTGCGCAATAGTTAACGCCGTCGGCTGTTAACCGAAAGGTTGGTGGTTCGAGCCCATCCGGGAGCTGTGTTGTGAGGTCTTAGATGTAACGTAAAATTCAGAGTGTTTTAAAAATAACTGACGAAAATTTAATTTTTGGGCTTCCGTGGCGCAATGGTTAGAGCGTTCAGCTGTTATTCAAAAGGTTTGTGGTTCGAGCCCATCTGGGAGCGGTGTTGTGAAGTCTCAGATGTGACGTAAAAAGTCAAAGTTTTTCCACAATACCTGACGAACATTTAATCTTTGGGCTTCCCTTGCACAATGGTTAACGCCGTCGGCTGTTAACCGAAAGGGTGGTGGTTCGAGCCCATCCGGGAGCGTTGTTGTGAGGTCTTAGATGTAACGTAAAATTCAGAGTGTTTTAAAAATAACTGACGAACATTTAATTTTTGGTGTTCCGTGGCGCAATGGTTAGAGCGTTCAGCTGTTATTCAAAAGGTTTGTGGTTCGAGCCCATCCGGGAGCGGTGTTGTGAAGTCTCAGATGTGACGTAAAAAGTCAAAGTTTTTCCACAATACCTGACGAACATTTAATCTTTGGGCTTCCGTGGCGCAATGGTTAGCGCGTTCGGCTGTTAACCGAAAGGTAGGTGGTTCGAGCCCACCCAGGAGCGGTGTTGTGAGATCTCACATGTAACGTAAAAATCCAAAGTTTTTCCACAATACCTGACGAACATTTAATTTTTGGGCTTCCGTGAAGCAATGGTTAGCGCGTTCGGCTGTTAACCGAAAGGTTGGTGGTTCGAGCCCACCCGGGAGCGGTGTTGTGAAATCTCACATGTAACGTAAAAATCCAAAGTTTTTCCACAATACCTGACGATCATTTAATCTTTGGGCTTCCGTTGCGCAATAGTTAACGCCGTCGGCTGTTAACCGAAAGGTTGGTGGTTCGAGCCCATCCGGGAGCGGTGTTGTGAGGTCTTATATGTAACGTAAAATTCAGAGTTTTTTAAAAATAACTGACGAACATTTAATTTTTGGTCTTCCGTGGCGCAATGGTTAGAGCGTTCAGCTGTTATTCAAAAGGTTTGTGGTTCGAGCCCATCCGTGAGCGGTGTTGTGAGGTCTCAGATGTGACGTAAAAAGTCAAAGTTTTTCCACAATACCTGACGAACATTTAATTTTTGGGCTTCCGTGAAGCAATGGTTAGCGCGTTCGGCTGTTAACCGAAAGGTTGGTGGTTTGAGCCCACCCGGGAGCGGTGTTGTGAAATCTCACATGTAACGTAAAAATCCAAAGTTTTTCGACAATACCTGACGATCATTTAATCTTTGGGCTTCCGTTGCGCAATAGTTAACGCCGTCGGCTGTTAACCGAAAGGTTGGTGGATCGAGCCCATCCGGGAGCTGTGTTGTGTGGTCTTAGATGTAACGTAAAATTCAGAGTGTTTTAAAAATAACTGACGAACATTTAATTTTTGGGCTCCCGTGGCGCAATGGTTAGAGCGTTCAGCTGTTATTCAAAAGGTTTGTGGTTCGAGCCCATCTGGGAGCGGTGTTGTGAAGTCTCAGATGTGACGTAAAAAGTCAAAGTTTTTCCACAATACCTGACGAACATTTAATCTTTGGGCTTCCCTTGCACAATGGTTAACGCCGTCGGCTGTTAACCGAAAGGTTGGTGGTTCGAGCCCATCCGGGAGCGTTGTTGTGAGGTCTTAGATGTAACGTAAAATTCAGAGTTTTTTAAAAATAACTGACGAACATTTAATTTTTGGTCTTCCGTGGCGCAATGGTTAGAGCGTTCAGCTGTTATTCAAAAGGTTTGTGGTTCGAGCCCATCCGGGAGCAGTGTTGTGAAGTCTCAGATGTGACGTAAAAAGTCAAAGTTTTTCCACAATACCTGACGAACATTTAATCTTTGGGCTTCCGTGGCGCAATGGTTAGCGCGTTCGGCTGTTAACCGAAAGGTAGGTGGTTCGAGCCCACCCAGGAGCGGTGTTGTGAGATCTCACATGTAACGTAAAAATCCAAAGTTTTTCCACAATACCTGACGAACATTTAATCTTTGGGCTTCCGTTGCGCAATGGTTAACGCCGTCGGCTGTTAACCGAAAGGTTGGTGGTTCGAGCCCATCCGGGAGCGGTGTTGTGAGGTCTTAGATGTAACGTAAAATTCAGAGTTTTTTAAAAATAACTGACGAACATTTAATTTTTGGGCTTCCGTGGCGCAATGTTTAGAGCGTTCAGCTGTTATTCAAAAGGTTTGTGGTTCGAGCCCATCCGGGAGCGGTGTTGTGAAGTCTCAGATGTGACGTGAAAAGTCAAAGTTTTTCCACAATACCTGACGAACATTTAATCTTTGGGCTTCCGTTGCACAATGGTTAACGCCGTCGGCTGTTAGCCGAAAGGTTGGTGGTTCGAGCCCATCCGGGAGCGGTGTTGTGAGGTCTTAGATGTAACGTAAAATTCAGAGTTTTTTAAAAATAACTGAGGAACATTAAATTTTTGGTCTTCCGTGGCGCAATGGTTAGAGCGTTCAGCTGTTATTCAAAAGGTTTGTGGTTCGAGCCCATCCGGGAGCGGTGTTGTGAAGTCTCAGATGTGACGTAAAAAGTCAAAGTTTTTCCACAATAACTGACGAACATTTATTCTTTGGGCTTCCGTGGCGCAATGGTTAACGCGTTCGGCTGTTAACCGAAAGGTTGGTGGTTCGAGCCCACCCAGGAGCGGTGTTGTGAGATCTCACATGTAACGTAAAAATCCAAAGTTTTTCCACAATACCTGACGAACATTTAATCTTTGGGCTTCCGTTGCGCAATGGTTAACGCCGTCGGCTGTTAACCGAAAGGTTGGTGGTTCGAGCCCATCCGGGAGCGGTGTTGTGAGGTCTTAGATGTAACGTAAAATTCAGAGTTTTTTAAAAATAACTGACGAACATTTAATTTTTGGTCTTCCGTGGCGCAATGGTTAGAGCGTTCAGCTGTTATTCAAAAGGTTGGTGGTTCGAGCCCATCCGTGAGCGGTGTTGTGAGGTCTCAGATGTGACGTAAAAAGTCAAAGTTTTTCCACAATACCTGACGAACATTTAATTTTTGGGCTTCCGTGAAGCAATGGTTAGCGCGTTCGGCTGTTAACCGAAAGGTTGGTGGTTTGAGCCCACCCGGGAGCGGTGTTGTGAAATCTCACATGTAACGTAAAAATCCAAAGTTTTTCGACAATACCTGACGATCATTTAATCTTTGGGCTTCCGTTGCGCAATAGTTAACGCCGTCGGCTGTTAACCGAAAGGTTGGTGGATCGAGCCCATCCGGGAGCTGTGTTGTGTGGTCTTAGATGTAACGTAAAATTCAGAGTGTTTTAAAAATAACTGACGAACATTTAATTTTTGGGCTCCCGTGGCGCAATGGTTAGAGCGTTCAGCTGTTATTCAAAAGGTTTGTGGTTCGAGCCCATCTGGGAGCGGTGTTGTGAAGTCTCAGATGTGACGTAAAAAGTCAAAGTTTTTCCACAATACCTGACGAACATTTAATCTTTGGGCTTCCCTTGCACAATGGTTAACGCCGTCGGCTGTTAACCGAAAGGTTGGTGGTTCGAGCCCATCCGGGAGCGTTGTTGTGAGGTCTTAGATGTAACGTAAAATTCAGAGTTTTTTAAAAATAACTGACGAACATTTAATTTTTGGTCTTCCGTGGCGCAATGGTTAGAGCGTTCAGCTGTTATTCAAAAGGTTTGTGGTTCGAGCCCATCCGGGAGCAGTGTTGTGAAGTCTCAGATGTGACGTAAAAAGTCAAAGTTTTTCCACAATACCTGACGAACATTTAATCTTTGGGCTTCCGTGGCGCAATGGTTAGCGCGTTCGGCTGTTAACCGAAAGGTAGGTGGTTCGAGCCCACCCAGGAGCGGTGTTGTGAGATCTCACATGTAACGTAAAAATCCAAAGTTTTTCCACAATACCTGACGAACATTTAATCTTTGGGCTTCCGTTGCGCAATGGTTAACGCCGTCGGCTGTTAACCGAAAGGTTGGTGGTTCGAGCCCATCCGGGAGCGGTGTTGTGAGGTCTTAGATGTAACGTAAAATTCAGAGTTTTTTAAAAATAACTGACGAACATTTAATTTTTGGGCTTCCGTGGCGCAATGTTTAGAGCGTTCAGCTGTTATTCAAAAGGTTTGTGGTTCGAGCCCATCCGGGAGCGGTGTTGTGAAGTCTCAGATGTGACGTGAAAAGTCAAAGTTTTTCCACAATACCTGACGAACATTTAATCTTTGGGCTTCCGTTGCACAATGGTTAACGCCGTCGGCTGTTAGCCGAAAGGTTGGTGGTTCGAGCCCATCCGGGAGCGGTGTTGTGAGGTCTTAGATGTAACGTAAAATTCAGAGTTTTTTAAAAATAACTGAGGAACATTAAATTTTTGGTCTTCCGTGGCGCAATGGTTAGAGCGTTCAGCTGTTATTCAAAAGGTTTGTGGTTCGAGCCCATCCGGGAGCGGTGTTGTGAAGTCTCAGATGTGACGTAAAAAGTCAAAGTTTTTCCACAATAACTGACGAACATTTATTCTTTGGGCTTCCGTGGCGCAATGGTTAACGCGTTCGGCTGTTAACCGAAAGGTTGGTGGTTCGAGCCCACCCAGGAGCGGTGTTGTGAGATCTCACATGTAACGTAAAAATCCAAAGTTTTTCCACAATACCTGACGAACATTTAATCTTTGGGCTTCCGTTGCGCAATGGTTAACGCCGTCGGCTGTTAACCGAAAGGTTGGTGGTTCGAGCCCATCCGGGAGCGGTGTTGTGAGATCTCACATGTAACGTAAAAATCCAAAGTTTTTCCACAATACCTGACGAACATTTAATCTTTGGGCTTCCGTTGCGCAATGGTTAACGCCGTCGGCTGTTAACCGAAAGGTTGGTGGTTCGAGCCCATCCGGGAGCGGTGTTGTGAGGTCTTAGATGTAACGTAAAATTCAGAGTTTTTTAAAAATACCTGACGAACATTTAATCTTTGGGCTTCTGTGGCGCAATGGTTAGCGCGTTCGGCTGTTAACCGAAAGGTTGGTGGTTCGAGCCCACCCGGGAGCGGTGTTGTGAGCTCTCACATGTAACGTAAAAAGCCAAAGTGTTTCCACAATACCCGACGAACATTTAATTTTTGGGCTTCCGTGGCGCAATGGTTAGCGCGTTCGGCTGTTAACCGAAAGGTTGGTGGTTCGAGCCCATCCGGGAGCGGTGTTGTGAGGTCTTAGATGTAACGTAAAAAGCCAAAGTGTTTCCACAATACCCGACGACCATTTAATTTTTGGGCTTCCGTGGCGCAATGGTTAGCGCGTTCGGCTGTTAACCGAAAGGTTGGTGGTTCGAGCCCACCCGGGAGCGGTGTTGTGAGCTCTCACATGTAACGTAAAAAGCCAAAGTGTTTCCACAATACCCGACGACCATTTAATTTTTGGGCTTCCGTGGCGCAATGGTTAGCGCGTTCGGCTGTTAACCGAAAGGTTGGTGGCTCGAGCCCACCCGGGAGCGGTGTTGTGAGGTCTTAGATGTAACGTAAAGTTCAGAGTTTTTTAAAAATAACTGACGAACATTTAATTTTTGGGCTTCCGTGGCGCAATGTTTAGAGCGTTCAGCTGTTATTCAAAAGGTTTGTGGTTCGAGCCCATCCGGGAGCGGTGTTGTGAAGTCTCAGATGTGACGTAAAAAGTTAAAGTTTTTCCACAATACCTGACGAACATTTAATTTTTGGGCTTCCGTGAAGCAATGGTTAGCGCGTTCGGCTGCTAACCGAAAGGTTGGTGGTTCGAGCCCACCCGGGAGCGGTGTTGTGAGGTCTTAGATGTAACGTAAAATTCAGAGTTTTTTAAAAATAACTGACGAACATTTAATTTTTGGGCTTCCGTGGCGCAATGTTTAGAGCGTTCAGCTGTTATTCAAAAGGTTTGTGGTTCGAGCCCATCCGGGAGCGGTGTTGTGAAGTCTCAGATGTGACGTAAAAAGTCTAAGTTTTTCCACAATACCTGTCGAACATTTAATCTTTGGGCTTCCGTTGCACAATGGTTAACGCCGTCGGCTGTTAACCGAAAGGTTGGTGGTTCGAACCCATCCGGGAGCGGTGTTGTGAGGTCTTAGATGTAACGTAAAATTCAGAGTTTTTTAAAAATAACTGACGAACATTTAATTTTTGGGCTTCCGTGGCGCAATGTTTAGAGCGTTCAGCTGTTATTCAAAAGGTTTGTGGTTCGAGCCCATCCGGGAGCGGTGTTGTGAAGTCTCAGATGTGACGTAAAAAGTTAAAGTTTTTCCACAATACCTGACGAACATTTAATTTTTGGGCTTCCGTGAAGCAATGGTTAGCGCGTTCGGCTGTTAACCGAAAGGTTGGTGGTTCGAGCCCACCCGGGAGCGGTGTTGTGAGGTCTTAGATGTAACGTAAAATTCAGAGTTTTTTAAAAATAACTGACGAACATTTAATTTTTGGGCTTCCGTGGCGCAATGTTTAGAGCGTTCAGCTGTTATTCAAAAGGTTTGTGGTTCGAGCCCATCCGGGAGCGGTGTTGTGAAGTCTCAGATGTGACGTAAAAAGTCTAAGTTTTTCCACAATACCTGTCGAACATTTAATCTTTGGGCTTCCGTTGCACAATGGTTAACGCCGTCGGCTGTTAACCGAAAGGTTGGTGGTTCGAACCCATCCGGGAGCGGTGTTGTGAGGACTTAGATGTAACGTAAAATTCAGAGTTTTTTAAAAATAACTGACGAACATTTAATTTTTGGTCTTCCGTGGCGCAATGGTTAGAGCGTTCAGCTGTTATTCAAAAGGTTTGTGGTTCGAGCCCATCCGGGAGCGGTGTTGTGAAGTCTCAGATGTGACGTAAAAAGTCAAAGTTTTTCCACAATACCTGACGAACATTTAATCTTTGGGCTTCTGTGGCGCAATGGTTAGCGCGTTCGGCTGTTAACCGAAAGGTTGGTGGTTCGAGCCCACCCGGGAGCGGTGTTGTGAGATCTCACATGTAACGTAAAAATCCAAAGTTTTCCCACAATACCTGACCGACATTTAATCTTTGGGCTTCCGTTGCGCAATGGTTAACGCCGTCGGCTGTTAACCGAAAGGTTGGTGGTTCGAGCCCATCCGGGAGCGGTGTTGTGAGGTCTTAGATGTAACGTAAAATTCAGAGTTTTTTAAAAATACCTGACGAACATTTAATCTTTGGGGTTCTGTGGCGCAATGGTTAGCGCGTTCGGCTGTTAACCGAAAGGTTGGTGGTTCGAGCCCACCCGGGAGCGGTGTTGTGAGCTCTCACATGTAACGTAAAAAGCCAAAGTGTTTCCACAATACCCGACGACCATTTAATTTTTGGGCTTCCGTGGCGCAATGGTTAGCGCGTTCGGCTGTTAACCGAAAGGTTGGTGGCTCGAGCCCACCCGGGAGCGGTGTTGTGAGGTCTTAGATGTAACGTAAAATTCAGAGTTTTTTAAAAATAACTGACGAACATTTAATTTTTGGGCTTCCGTGGCGCAATGTTTAGAGCGTTCAGCTGTTATTCAAAAGGTTTGTGGTTCGAGCCCATCCGGGAGCGGTGTTGTGAAGTCTCAGATGTGACGTAAAAAGTTAAAGTTTTTCCACAATACCTGACGAACATTTAATTTTTGGGCTTCCGTGAAGCAATGGTTAGCGCGTTCGGCTGTTAACCGAAAGGTTGGTGGTTCGAGCCCACCCGGGAGCGGTGTTGTGAGGTCTTAGATGTAACGTAAAATTCAGAGTTTTTTAAAAATAACTGACGAACATTTAATTTTTGGGCTTCCGTGGCGCAATGTTTAGAGCGTTCAGCTGTTATTCAAAAGGTTTGTGGTTCGAGCCCATCCGGGAGCGGTGTTGTGAAGTCTCAGATGTGACGTAAAAAGTCAAAGTTTTTCCACAATACCTGACGAACATTTAATCTTTGGGCTTCCGTTGCACAATGGTTAACGCCGTCGGCTGTTAACCGAAAGGTTGGTGGTTCGAGCCCATCCGGGAGCGGTGTTGTGAAGTCTCAGATGTGACGTAAAAAGTCAAAGTTTTTCCACAATACCTGACGAACATTTAATCTTTGGGCTTCCGTGGCGCAATGTTTAGAGCGTTCAGCTGTTATTCAAAAGGTTTGTGGTTCGAGCCCATCCGGGAGCGGTGTTGTGAAGTCTCAGATGTGACGTAAACAGTCAAAGTTTTTCCACAATACCTGACGAACATTTAATCTTTGGGCTTCCGTTGCACAATGGTTAACGCCGTCGGCTGTTAACCGAAAGGTTGGTGGTTCGAGCCCATCCGGGAGCGGTGTTGTGAGGTCTTAGATGTAACGTAAAATTCAGAGTTTTTTAAAAATAACTGACGAACATTTAATTTTTGGTCTTCCGTGGCGCAATGGTTAGAGCGTTCAGCTGTTATTCAAAAGGTTTGTGGTTCGAGCAAATCCGGGAGCGGTGTTGTGAAGTCTCAGATGTGACGTAAAAAGTCAAAGTTTTTCCACAATACCTGACGAACATTTAATCTTTGGGCTTCCGTGGCGCAATGGTTAGCGCGTTCGGCTGTTAACCGAAAGGTTGGTGGTTCGAGCCCACCCAGGAGCGGTGTTGTGAGATCTCACATGTAACGTAAAAATCCAAAGTTTTTCCACAATACCTGACGAACATTTAATCTTTGGGCTTCCGTTGCGCAATGGTTAACGCCGTCGGCTGTTAACCGAAAGGTTGGTGGTTCGAGCCCATCCGGGAGCGGTGTTGTGAGGTCTTAGATGTAACGTAAAATTCAGAGTTTTTTAAAAATAACTGTCGAACATTTAATTTTTGGGCTTCCATGGCGCAATGGTTAGAGCGTTCAGCTGTTATTCAAAAGGTTTGTGGTTCGAGCCCATCCGGGAGCGGAGTTGTGAAGTCTCAGATGTGACGTAAAAAGTCTAAGTTTTTCCACAATACCTGTCGAACATTTAATCTTTGGGCTTCCGTTGCACAATGGTTAACGCCGTCGGCTGTTAACCGAAAGGTTGGTGGTTCGAACCCATCCGGGAGCGGTGTTGTGAGGTCTTAGATGTAACGTAAAATTCAGAGTTTTTTAAAAATAACTGACGAACATTTAATTTTTGGTCTTCCGTGGCGCAATGGTTAGAGCGTTCAGCTGTTATTCAAAAGGTTTGTGGTTCGAGCCCATCCGGGAGCGGTGTTGTGAAGTCTCAGATGTGACGTAAAAAGTCTAAGTTTTTCCACAATACCTGTCGAACATTTAATCTTTGGGCTTCCGTTGCACAATGGTTAACGCCGTCGGCTGTTAACCGAAAGGTTGGTGGTTCGAACCCATCCGGGAGCGGTGTTGTGAGGTCTTAGATGTAACGTAAAATTCAGAGTTTTTTAAAAATAACTGACGAACATTTAATTTTTGGTCTTCCGTGGCGCAATGGTTAGAGCGTTCAGCTGTTATTCAAAAGGTTTGTGGTTCGAGCCCATCCGGGAGCGGTGTTGTGAAGTCTCAGATGTGACGTAAAAAGTCAAAGTTTTTCCACAATACCTGACGAACATTTAATCTTTGGGCTTCTGTGGCGCAATGGTTAGCGCGTTCGGCTGTTAACCGAAAGGTTGGTGGTTCGAGCCCACCCGGGAGCGGTGTTGTGAGATCTCACATGTAACGTAAAAATCCAAAGTTTTCCCACAATACCTGACCGACATTTAATCTTTGGGCTTCCGTTGCGCAATGGTTAACGCCGTCGGCTGTTAACCGAAAGGTTGGTGGTTCGAGCCCATCCGGGAGCGGTGTTGTGAGGTCTTAGATGTAACGTAAAATTCAGAGTTTTTTAAAAATACCTGACGAACATTTAATCTTTGGGGTTCTGTGGCGCAATGGTTAGCGCGTTCGGCTGTTAACCGAAAGGTTGGTGGTTCGAGCCCACCCGGGAGCGGTGTTGTGAGCTCTCACATGTAACGTAAAAAGCCAAAGTGTTTCCACAATACCCGACGACCATTTAATTTTTGGGCTTCCGTGGCGCAATGGTTAGCGCGTTCGGCTGTTAACCGAAAGGTTGGTGGCTCGAGCCCACCCGGGAGCGGTGTTGTGAGGTCTTAGATGTAACGTAAAATTCAGAGTTTTTTAAAAATAACTGACGAACATTTAATTTTTGGGCTTCCGTGGCGCAATGTTTAGAGCGTTCAGCTGTTATTCAAAAGGTTTGTGGTTCGAGCCCATCCGGGAGCGGTGTTGTGAAGTCTCAGATGTGACGTAAAAAGTTAAAGTTTTTCCACAATACCTGACGAACATTTAATTTTTGGGCTTCCGTGAAGCAATGGTTAGCGCGTTCGGCTGTTAACCGAAAGGTTGGTGGTTCGAGCCCACCCGGGAGCGGTGTTGTGAGGTCTTAGATGTAACGTAAAATTCAGAGTTTTTTAAAAATAACTGACGAACATTTAATTTTTGGGCTTCCGTGGCGCAATGTTTAGAGCGTTCAGCTGTTATTCAAAAGGTTTGTGGTTCGAGCCCATCCGGGAGCGGTGTTGTGAAGTCTCAGATGTGACGTAAAAAGTCAAAGTTTTTCCACAATACCTGACGAACATTTAATCTTTGGGCTTCCGTTGCACAATGGTTAACGCCGTCGGCTGTTAACCGAAAGGTTGGTGGTTCGAGCCCATCCGGGAGCGGTGTTGTGAAGTCTCAGATGTGACGTAAAAAGTCAAAGTTTTTCCACAATACCTGACGAACATTTAATCTTTGGGCTTCCTTGAAGCAATGGTTAGCGCGTTCGGCTGTCAACCGAAAGGTTGGTGGTTCGAGCTTACCCGGGAGCGGTGTTGTGAGGTCTTAGATGTAACGTAAAACTCAGAGTTTTTTAAAAATAACTGACGAACATTTAATTTTTGGGCTTCATTGGCGCAATGTTTAGAGCGTTCAGCTGTTATTCAAAAGGTTTGTGGTTCGAGCCCATCCGGGAGCGGTGTTGTGAAGTCTCAGATGTGACGTAAAAAGTCAAAGTTTTTCCACAATACCTGACGAACATTTAATCTTTGGGCTTCCGTTGCACAATGGTTAACGCCGTCGGCTGTTAACCGAAAGGTTGGTGGTTCGAGCCCATCCGGGAGCGGTGTTGTGAGGTCTTAGATGTAACGTAAAATTCAGAGTTTTTTAAAAATAACTGACGAACATTTAATTTTTGGTCTTCCGTGGCGCAATGGTTAGAGCGTTCAGCTGTTATTCAAAAGGTTTGTGTTTCGAGCAAATCCGGGAGCGGTGTTGTGAAGTCTCAGATGTGACGTAAAAAGTCAAAGTTTTTCCACAATACCTGACGAACATTTAATCTTTGGGCTTCCGTGGCGCAATGGTTAGCGCGTTCGGCTGTTAACCGAAAGGTTGGTGGTTCGAGCCCACCCAGGAGCGGTGTTGTGAGATCTCACATGTAACGTAAAAATCCAAAGTTTTTCCACAATACCTGACGAACATTTAATCTTTGGGCTTCCGTTGCGCAATGGTTAACGCCGTCGGCTGTTAACCGAAAGGTTGGTGGTTCGAGCCCATCCGGGAGCGGTGTTGTGAGGTCTTAGATGTAACGTAAAATTCAGAGTTTTTTAAAAATAACTGTCGAACATTTAATTTTTGGGCTTCCATGGCGCAATGGTTAGAGCGTTCAGCTGTTATTCAAAAGGTTTGTGGTTCGAGCCCATCCGGGAGCGGAGTTGTGAAGTCTCAGATGTGACGTAAAAAGTCTAAGTTTTTCCACAATACCTGTCGAACATTTAATCTTTGGGCTTCCGTTGCACAATGGTTAACGCCGTCGGCTTTTAACCGAAAGGTTGGTGGTTCGAACCCATCCGGGAGCGGTGTTGTGAGGTCTTAGATGTAACGTAAAATTCAGAGTTTTTTAAAAATAACTGACGAACATTTAATTTTTGGTCTTCCGTGGCGCAATGGTTAGAGCGTTCAGCTGTTATTCAAAAGGTTTGTGGTTCGAGCCCATCCGGGAGCGGTGTTGTGAAGTCTCAGATGTGACGTAAAAAGTCAAAGTTTTTCCACAATACCTGACGAACATTTAATCTTTGGGCTTCTGTGGCGCAATGGTTAGCGCGTTCGGCTGTTAACCGAAAGGTTGGTGGTTCGAGCCCACCCGGGAGCGGTGTTGTGAGATCTCACATGTAACGTAAAAATCCAAAGTTTTCCCACAATACCTGACCGACATTTAGTCTTTGGGCTTCCGTTGCGCAATGGTTAACGCCGTCGGCTGTTAACCGAAAGGTTGGTGGTTCGAGCCCATCCGGGAGCGGTGTTGTGAGGTCTTAAATGTAACGTAAAATTCAGAGTTTTTTAAAAATACCTGACGAACATTTAGTCTTTGGGGTTCTGTGGCGCAATGGTTAGCGCGTTCGGCTGTTAACCGAAAGGTTGGTGGTTCGAGCCCACCCGGGAGCGGTGTTGTGAGCTCTCACATGTAACGTAAAAAGCCAAAGTGTTTCCACAATACCCGACGACCATTTAATTTTTGGGCTTCCGTGGCGCAATGGTTAGCGCGTTCGGCTGTTAACCGAAAGGTTGGTGGCTCGAGCCCACCCGGGAGCGGTGTTGTGAGGTCTTAGATGTAACGTAAAATTCAGAGTTTTTTAAAAATAACTGACGAACATTTAATTTTTGGGCTTCCGTGGCGCAATGTTTAGAGCGTTCAGCTGTTATTCAAAAGGTTTGTGGTTCGAGCCCATCCGGGAGCGGTGTTGTGAAGTCTCAGATGTGACGTAAAAAGTTAAAGTTTTTCCACAATACCTGACGAACATTTAATTTTTGGGCTTCCGTGAAGCAATGGTTAGCGCGTTCGGCTGTTAACCGAAAGGTTGGTGGTTCGAGCCCACCCGGGAGCGGTGTTGTGAGGTCTTAGATGTAACGTAAAATTCAGAGTTTTTTAAAAATAACTGACGAACATTTAATTTTTGGGCTTCCGTGGCGCAATGTTTAGAGCGTTCAGCTGTTATTCAAAAGGTTTGTGGTTCGAGCCCATCCGGGAGCGGTGTTGTGAAGTCTCAGATGTGACGTAAAAAGTCAAAGTTTTTCCACAATACCTGACGAACATTTAATCTTTGGGCTTCCGTTGCACAATGGTTAACGCCGTCGGCTGTTAACCGAAAGGTTGGTGGTTCGAGCCCATCCGGGAGCGGTGTTGTGAAGTCTCAGATGTGACGTAAAAAGTCAAAGTTTTTCCACAATACCTGACGAACATTTAATCTTTGGGCTTCCTTGAAGCAATGGTTAGCGCGTTCGGCTGTCAACCGAAAGGTTGGTGGTTCGAGCTTACCCGGGAGCGGTGTTGTGAGGTCTTAGATGTAACGTAAAACTCAGAGTTTTTTAAAAATAACTGACGAACATTTAATTTTTGGGCTTCATTGGCGCAATGTTTAGAGCGTTCAGCTGTTATTCAAAAGGTTTGTGGTTCGAGCCCATCCGGGAGCGGTGTTGTGAAGTCTCAGATGTGACGTAAAAAGTCAAAGTTTTTCCACAATACCTGATGAACATTTAATCTTTGGGCTTCCGTTGCACAATGGTTAACGCCGTCGGCTGTTAACCGAAAGGTTGGTGGTTCGAGCCCATCCGGGAGCGGTGTTGTGAGGTCTTAGATGTAACGTAAAATTCAGAGTTTTTTAAAAATAACTGACGAACATTTAATTTTTGGGCTTCCGTGGCGCAATGTTTAGAGCGTTCAGCTGTTATTCAAAAGGTTTGTGGTTCGAGCCCATCCGGGAGCGGTGTTGTGAAGTCTCAGATGTGACGTAAAAAGTCAAAGTTTTTCCACAATACCTGACGAACATTTAATCTTTGGGCTTCCGTTGCACAATGGTTAACGCCGTCGGCTGTTAACCGAAAGGTTGGTGGTTCGAGCCCATCCGGGAGCGGTGTTGTGAAGTCTCAGATGTGACGTAAAAAGTCAAAGTTTTTCCACAATACCTGACGAACATTTAATCTTTGGGCTTCCTTGAAGCAATGGTTAGCGCGTTCGGCTGTCAACCGAAAGGTTGGTGGTTCGAGCTTACCCGGGAGCGGTGTTGTGAGGTCTTAGATGTAACGTAAAACTCAGAGTTTTTTAAAAATAACTGACGAACATTTAATTTTTGGGCTTCATTGGCGCAATGTTTAGAGCGTTCAGCTGTTATTCAAAAGGTTTGTGGTTCGAGCCCATCCGGGAGCGGTGTTGTGAAGTCTCAGATGTGACGTAAAAAGTCAAAGTTTTTCCACAATACCTGATGAACATTTAATCTTTGGGCTTCCGTTGCACAATGGTTAACGCCGTCGGCTGTTAACCGAAAGGTTGGTGGTTCGAGCCCATCCGGGAGCGGTGTTGTGAGGTCTTAGATGTAACGTAAAATTCAGAGTTTTTTAAAAATAACTGACGAACATTTAATTTTTGGTCTTCCGTGGCGCAATGGTTAGAGCGTTCAGCTGTTATTCAAAAGGTTTGTGGTTCGAGCAAATCCGGGAGCGGTGTTGTGAAGTCTCAGATGTGACGTAAAAAGTCAAAGTTTTTCCACAATACCTGACGAACATTTAATCTTTGGGCTTCCGTGGCGCAATGGTTAGCGCGTTCGGCTGTTAACCGAAAGGTTGGTGGTTCGAGCCCACCTAGGAGCGGTGTTGTGAGATCTCACATGTAACGTAAAAATCCAAAGTTTTTCCACAATACCTGACGAACATTTAATCTTTGGGCTTCCGTTGCGCAATGGTTAACGCCGTCGGCTGTTAACCGAAAGGTTGGTGGTTCGAGCCCATCCGGGAGCGGTGTTGTGAGGTCTTAGATGTAACGTAAAATTCAGAGTTTTTTAAAAATAACTGACGAACATTTAATTTTTGGGCTTCCGTGGCGCAATGTTTAGAGCGTTCAGCTGTTATTCAAAAGGTTTGTGGTTCGAGCCCATCCGGGAGCGGTGTTGTGAAGTCTCAGATGTGACGTAAAAAGTTAAAGTTTTTCCACAATACCTGACGAACATTTAATTTTTGGGCTTCCGTGAAGCAATGGTTAGCGCGTTCGGCTGTTAACCGAAAGGTTCGTGGTTCGAGCCCACCCGGGAGCGGTGTTGTGAGGTCTTAGATGTAACGTAAAATTCAGAGTTTTTTAAAAATAACTGACGAACATTTAATTTTTGGGCTTCCGTGGCGCAATGTTTAGAGCGTTCAGCTGTTATTCAAAAGGTTTGTGGTTCGAGCCCATCCGGGAGCGGTGTTGTGAAGTCTCAGATGTGACGTAAAAAGTCAAAGTTTTTCCACAATACCTGACGAACATTTAATCTTTGGGCTTCTGTGGCGCAATGGTTAGCGCGTTCGGCTGTTAACCGAAAGGTTGGTGGTTCGAGCCCACCCGGGAGCGGTGTTGTGAGATCTCACATGTAACGTAAAAATCCAAAGTTTTCCCACAATACCTGACCGACATTTAATCTTTGGGCTTCCGTTGCGCAATGGTTAACGCCGTCGGCTGTTAACCGAAAGGTTGGTGGTTCGAGCCCATCCGGGAGCGGTGTTGTGAGGTCTTAGATGTAACGTAAAATTCAGAGTTTTTTAAAAATACCTGACGAACATTTAATCTTTGGGGTTCTGTGGCGCAATGGTTAGCGCGTTCGGCTGTTAACCGAAAGGTTGGTGGTTCGAGCCCACCCGGGAGCGGTGTTGTGAGCTCTCACATGTAACGTAAAAAGCCAAAGTGTTTCCACAATACCCGACGACCATTTAATTTTTGGGCTTCCGTGGCGCAATGGTTAGCGCGTTCGGCTGTTAACCGAAAGCTTGGTGGCTCGAGCCCACCCGGGAGCGGTGTTGTGAGGTCTTAGATGTAACGTAAAATTCAGAGTTTTTTAAAAATAACTGACGAACATTTAATTTTTGGGCTTCCGTGGCGCAATGGTTAGCGCGTTCGGCTGTTAACCGAAAGGTTGGTGGTTCGAGCCCACCTAGGAGCGGTGTTGTGAGATCTCACATGTAACGTAAAAATCCAAAGTTTTTCCACAATACCTGACGAACATTTAATCTTTGGGCTTCCGTTGCACAATGGTTAACGCCGTCGGCTGTTAGCCGAAAGGTTGGTGGTTCGAGCCCATCCGGGAGCGGTGTTGTGAGGTCTTAGATGTAACGTAAAATTCAGAGTTTTTTAAAAATAACTGACGAACATTAAATTTTTGGTCTTCCGTGGCGCAATGGTTAGAGCGTTCAGCTGTTATTCAAAAGGTTTGTGGTTCGAGCCCATCCGGGAGCGGTGTTGTGAAGTCTCAGATGTGACGTGAAAAGTCAAAGTTTTTCCACAATACCTGACGAACGTTTAATCTTTGGGCTTCCGTTGCACAATGGTTAACGCCCTCGGCTGTTAGCCGAAAGGTTGGTGGTTCGAGCCCATCCGGGAGCGGTGTTGTGAGGTCTTAGATGTAACGTAAAATTCAGAGTTTTTTAAAAATAACTGACGAACATTAAATTTTTGGTCTTCCGTGGCGCAATGGTTAGAGCGTTCAGCTGTTATTCAAAAGGTTTGTGGTTCGAGCCCATCCGGGAGCGGTGTTGTGAAGTCTCAGATGTGACGTAAAAAGTCAAAGTTTTTCCACAATAACTGACGAACATTTATTCTTTGGGCTTCCGTGGCGCAATGGTTAACGCGTTCGGCTGTTAACCGAAAGGTTGGTGGTTCGAGCCCACCCGGGAGCGGTGTTGTGAGATCTCACATGTAACGTAAAAATCCAAAGTTTTTCCACAATACCTGACGAACATTTAATCTTTGGGCTTCCGTTGCGCAATGGTTAACGCCGTCGGCTGTTAACCGAAAGGTTGGTGGTTCGAGCCCACCCGGGAGCGGTGTTGTGAGCTCTCACATGTAACGTAAAAAGCCAAAGTGTTTCCACAATACCCGACGACCATTTAATTTTTGGGCTTCCGTGGCGCAATGGTTAGCGCGTTCGGCTGTTAACCGAAAGGTTGGTGGTTCGAACCCACCCGGGAGCGGTGTTGTGAGGTCTTAGATGTAACGTAAAATTCAGAGTTTTTTAAAAATAACTGACGAACATTTAATTTTTGGTCTTCCGTGGCGCAATGGTTAGAGCGTTCAGCTGTTATTCAAAAGGTTTGTGGTTCGAGCCCATCCGGGAGCGGTGTTGTGAATTCTCAGATGTGACGTAAAAAGTCAAAGTTTTTCCACAATACCTGACGAACATTTAATCTTTGGGCTTCTGTGGCGCAATGGTTAGCGCGTTCGGCTGTTAACCGAAAGGTTGGTGGTTCGAGCCCACCCGGGAGCGGTGTTGTGAGATCTCACATGTAACGTAAAAATCCAAAGTTTTCCCACAATACCTGACCGACATTTAATCTTGGGCTTCCGTTGCGCAATGGTTAACGCCGTCGGCTGTTAACCGAAAGGTTGGTGGTTCGAGCCCATCCGGGAGCGGTGTTGTGAGGTCTTAGATGTAACGTAAAATTCAGAGTTTTATAAAAATAACTGACGAACATTTAATTTTTGAGCTTCCGTGGCGCAATGTTTAGAGCGTTCAGCTGTTATTCAAAAGGTTTGTGGTTCGAGCCCATCCGGGAGCGGTGTTGTGAAGTCTCAGATGTGACGTGAAAAGTCAAAGTTTTTCCACAATACCTGACGAACATTTAATCTTTGGGCTTCCGTTGCACAATGGTTAACGCCCTCGGCTGTTAGCCGAAAGGTTGGTGGTTCGAGCCCATCCGGGAGCGGTGTTGTGAGGTCTTAGATGTAACGTAAAATTCAGAGTTTTTTAAAAATAACTGACGAACATTAAATTTTTGGTCTTCCGTGGCGCAATGGTTAGAGCGTTCAGCTGTTATTCAAAAGGTTTGTGGTTCGAGCCCATCCGGGAGCGGTGTTGTGAAGTCTCAGATGTGACGTAAAAAGTCAAAGTTTTTCCACAATACCTGACGAACATTTAATCTTTGGGCTTCCGTTGCACAATGGTTAACGCCGTCGGCTGTTAGCCGAAAGGTTGGTGGTTCGAGCCCATCCGGGAGCGGTGTTGTGAGGTCTTAGATGTAACGTAAAATTCAGAGTTTTTTAAAAATAACTGACGAACATTAAATTTTTGGTCTTCCGTGGCGCAATGGTTAGAGCGTTCAGCTGTTATTCAAAAGGTTTGTGGTTCGAGCCCATCCGGGAGCGGTGTTGTGAAGTCTCAGATGTGACGTGAAAAGTCAAAGTTTTTCCACAATACCTGACGAACATTTAATCTTTGGGCTTCCGTTGCACAATGGTTAACGCCCTCGGCTGTTAGCCGAAAGGTTGGTGGTTCGAGCCCATCCGGGAGCGGTGTTGTGAGGTCTTAGATGTAACGTAAAATTCAGAGTTTTTTAAAAATAACTGACGAACATTAAATTTTTGGTCTTCCGTGGCGCAATGGTTAGAGCGTTCAGCTGTTATTCAAAAGGTTTGTGGTTCGAGCCCATCCGGGAGCGGTGTTGTGAAGTCTCAGATGTGACGTAAAAAGTCAAAGTTTTTCCACAATAACTGACGAACATTTATTCTTTGGGCTTCCGTGGCGCAATGGTTAACGCGTTCGGCTGTTAACCGAAAGGTTGGTGGTTCGAGCCCACCCGGGAGCGGTGTTGTGAGATCTCACATGTAACGTAAAAATCCAAAGTTTTTCCACAATACCTGACGAACATTTAATCTTTGGGCTTCCGTTGCGCAATGGTTAACGCCGTCGGCTGTTAACCGAAAGGTTGGTGGTTCGAGCCCACCCGGGAGCGGTGTTGTGAGCTCTCACATGTAACGTAAAAAGCCAAAGTGTTTCCACAATACCCGACGACCATTTAATTTTTGGGCTTCCGTGGCGCAATGGTTAGCGCGTTCGGCTGTTAACCGAAAGGTTGGTGGTTCGAACCCACCCGGGAGCGGTGTTGTGAGGTCTTAGATGTAACGTAAAATTCAGAGTTTTTTAAAAATAACTGACGAACATTAAATTTTTGGTCTTCCGTGGCGCAATGGTTAGAGCGTTCAGCTGTTATTCAAAAGGTTTGTGGTTCGAGCCCATCCGGGAGCGGTGTTGTGAATTCTCAGATGTGACGTAAAAAGTCAAAGTTTTTCCACAATACCTGACGAACATTTAATCTTTGGGCTTCTGTGGCGAAATGGTTAGCGCGTTCGGCTGTTAACCGAAAGGTTGGTGGTTCGAGCCCATCCGGGAGCGGTGTTGTGAGGTCTTAGATGTAACGTAAAATTCAGAGTTTTTTAAAAATAACTGACGAACATTAAATTTTTGGTCTTCCGTGGCGCAATGGTTAGAGCGTTCAGCTGTTATTCAAAAGGTTTGTGGTTCGAGCCCATCCGGGAGCGGTGTTGTGAAGTCTCAGATGTGACGTAAAAAGTCAAAGTTTTTCCACAATAACTGACGAACATTTATTCTTTGGGCTTCCGTGGCGCAATGGTTAACGCGTTCGGCTGTTAACCGAAAGGTTGGTGGTTCGAGCCCACCCGGGAGCGGTGTTGTGAGATCTCACATGTAACGTAAAAATCCAAAGTTTTTCCACAATACCTGACGAACATTTAATCTTTGGGCTTCCGTTGCGCAATGGTTAACGCCGTCGGCTGTTAACCGAAAGGTTGGTGGTTCGAGCCCACCCGGGAGCGGTGTTGTGAGCTCTCACATGTAACGTAAAAAGCCAAAGTGTTTCCACAATACCCGACGACCATTTAATTTTTGGGCTTCCGTGGCGCAATGGTTAGCGCGTTCGGCTGTTAACCGAAAGGTTGGTGGTTCGAACCCACCCGGGAGCGGTGTTGTGAGGTCTTAGATGTAACGTAAAATTCAGAGTTTTTTAAAAATAACTGACGAACATTTAATTTTTGGTCTTCCGTGGCGCAATGGTTAGAGCGTTCAGCTGTTATTCAAAAGGTTTGTGGTTCGAGCCCATCCGGGAGCGGTGTTGTGAATTCTCAGATGTGACGTAAAAAGTCAAAGTTTTTCCACAATACCTGACGAACATTTAATCTTTGGGCTTCTGTGGCGAAATGGTTAGCGCGTTCGGCTGTTAACCGAAAGGTTGGTGGTTCGAGCCCACCCGGGAGCGGTGTTGTGAGATCTCACATGTAACGTAAAAATCCAAAGTTTTCCCACAATACCTGACCGACATTTAATCTTGGGCTTCCGTTGCGCAATGGTTAACGCCGTCGGCTGTTAACCGAAAGGTTGGTGGTTCGAGCCCATCCGGGAGCGGTGTTGTGAGGTCTTAGATGTAACGTAAAATTCAGAGTTTTTTAAAAATACCTGACGAACATTTAATCTCTGGGCTTCTGTGGCGCAATGGTTAGCGCGTTCGGCTGTTAACCGAAAGGTTGGTGGTTCGAGCCCACCCGGGAGCGGTGTTGTGAGCTCTCACATGTAACGTAAAAAGCCAAAGTGTTTCCACAATACCCGACGACCATTTAATTTTTGGGCTTCCGTGGCGCAATGGTTAGCGCGTTCGGCTGTTAACCGAAAGGTTGGCGGTTCGAGCCCACCCGGGAGCGGTGTTGTGAGATCTCACATGTAACGTAAAAATCCGAAGTTTTTCCACAATACCTGACGAACATTTAATCTTTGGGCTTCCGTTGCGCAATGTTTAACGCCGTCGGCTGTTAACCGAAAGGTTGGTGGTTCGAGCCCACCCGGGAGCGGTGTTGTGAGGTCTCAGATGTGACGTAAAAAGTCAAAGTTTTTCCACAATACCTGACGAACATTTAATTTTTGGGCTTCCGTGAAGCAATGGTTAGCGCGTTCGGCTGTTAACCGAAAGGTTGGTGGTTCGAGCCCACCCGGGAGCGGTGTTGTGAGGTCTTAGATGTAACGTAAAATTCAGAGTTTTTTAAAAATATCTGACGAACATTTAATTTTTGGGCTTCCGTGGCGCAATGGTTAGCGCGTTCAGCTGTTATTCAAAAGGTTTGAGGTTCGAGCCCATCCGGGAGCGGTGTTTTGAAGTCTCGGATGTGACGTACAAAGTCAGAGTTTTTCCACAATACCTGACGACCATATCATTTCTGAGCTTCCTTGGCTCGAAGGTTAGCGCGTTCGGATGTTAACCAAAAGGTTGGTGGTTCGAGCCCACCCGGCTGCCGTGTTTGAAGTGTCAAATGTAACGTAAAAAGCCAAAGTTTTTCCACAATACCTGACGACCGTTTAATTTTTGAGCTTCCGTGGCGCAATGGTTAGCGCGTTCGGCTGTTAACCGAAAGGTTGGTGGTTCGAGCCCACCCGGGAGCGGTGTTGTGAGATCTCAAACGTAATGTCAAATGCCAAAGTTTTTCCACAATACCTGACAAACATTTAATCTTTGGGCTTCCGTGGCGCAATGGTTAGCGCGTTCAGCTGTTAACTGAAAGGTTGGTGGTTCGAGACCATCCGGGAGCATTGTTGTGAGGTCTCAGATGTGACGGAAAAAGTCAAAGTTTTTCCACAATACCTGACGACCATTTAATTTTTGAGCTTCCGTGGCGCAATGGTTAGCGCGTTCGGCTGTTAACCGAAAGGTTGGTGGTTCGAGCCCATCCGGGAGTGGTGTTGTGAGGTCTCAGATGTGACGTAAAAAGTCAAAGTTTTTCCACAATACCTGACGAACATTTAATCTTTGGGCTTCCGTTGCGCAATGTTTAACGCCGTCGGCTGTTAACCGAAAGGTTGGTGGTTCGAGCCCATCCGGGAGCGGTGTTGTGAGGTCTTAGATGTAACGTAAAATTCAGAGTTTTTTAAAAATATCTGACGAACATTTAATTTTTGGGCTTCCGTGGCGCAATGGTTAGCGCGTTCAGCTGTTATTCAAAAGGTTTGAGGTTCGAGCCCATCCGGGAGCGGTGTTGTGAAGTCTCAAATGTAACGTAAAAAGCCAAAGTTTTCCACAATACCTGACGACCGTTTAATTTTTGAGCTTCCGTGGCGCAATGGTTCGCGCGTTCGGCTGTTAACCGAAAGGTTGGTGGTTCGAGACCATCCGGGAGCGGTGTTGTGAGGTCTCAGATGTGACGTAAAAAGTCAAGGTTTTTCCACAATACCTGACGAACATTTAATCTTTGGGCTTCCGTGGCGCAATGGTTAGCGCGTTCGGCTGTTAACCGAAAGGTTGGTGGTTCGAACCCATCCGTGAGCGGTGTTGTGAGGTCTCAGATGTGACGTAAAAAGTCAAAGTTTTTCCACAATACCTGACGAACATTTAATTTTTGGGCTTCCGTGGCGCAATGGTTAGCGCGTTCGGCTGTTAACCGAAAGGTTGGTGGTTCGAGCCCATCCGGGAGCTGTGTTGTGAGGTCTTAGATGTAACGTAAAATTCAGAGTTTTTTAAATATAACTGACGAACATTTAATTTTTGGGCTTCCGTGGCGCAAAGGTTAGAGCGTTCAGCTGTTATTCAAAAGGTTTGTGGTTCGAGCACATCCGGGAGCGGTGTTGTGAAGTCTCAGATGTGACGTAAATAGTTAAAGTTTTTCCACAATACCTGACAAACATTTAATCTTTGGGCTTCCGTTGCACAATGGTTAACGCCGTCGGCTGTTAACCGAAAGGTTGGTGGTTCGAGCCCATCCGGGAGCGGTGTTGTGAGGTCTCAGATGTGACGTAAAAAGTCAAAGTTTTTCCACAATACCTGACGAACATTTAATCTTTGGGTTTCCGTGGCGCAATGGTTAGCGCGTTCAGCTGTTAACTGAAAGGTTGGTGGTTCGAGACCATCCGGGAGCATTGTTGTGAGGTCTCAGATGTGACGGAAAAAGTCAAAGTTTTTCCACAATACCTGACGACCATTTAATTTTTGAGCTTCCGTGGCGCAATGGTTAGCGCGTTCGGCTGTTAACCGAAAGGTTGGTGGTTCGAGCCCATCCGGGAGTGGTGTTGTGAGGTCTCAGATGTGACGTAAAAAGTCAAAGTTTTTCCACAATACCTGACGAACATTTAATCTTTGGGCTTCCGTTGCGCAATGTTTAACGCCGTCGGCTGTTAACCGAAAGGTTGGTGGTTCGAGCCCATCCGGGAGCGGTGTTGTTAGGTCTTAGATGTAACGTAAAATTCAGAGTTTTTTAAAAATATCTGACGAACATTTAATTTTTGGGCTTCCGTGGCGCAATGGTTAGCGCGTTCAGCTGTTATTCAAAAGGTTTGAGGTTCGAGCCCATCCGGGAGCGGTGTTTTGAAGTCTCGGATGTGACGTACAAAGTCAGAGTTTTTCCACAATACCTGACGACCATTTCAATTCTGAGCTTCCTTGGCTCGAAGGTTAGCGCGTTCGGATGTTAACCAAAAGGTTGGTGGTTCGAGCCCACCCGGCTGCCGTGTTGTGAAGTCTCAAATGTAACGTAAAAAGCCAAAGTTTTTCCACAATACCTGACGACCGTTTAATTTTTGAGCTTCCGTGGCGCAATGGTTAGCGCGTTCGGCTGTTAACCGAAAGGTTGGTGGTTCGAGCCCACCCGGGAGCGGTGTTGTGAAATCTCATATGTAACGTAAAAATCCAAACTTTTTCCACAATACCTGACGAACATTTAATCGTTGGGCTTCCGTTGCGCAATGGTTAACGCCGTCGGCTGTTACCGAAAGGTTGGTGGTTCGAGCCCATCCGGGAGCGGTGTTGTGAGGTCTTAGATGTAACGTAAAATTCAGAGTTTTTTAAAAATAACTGACGAACATTTAATTTTTGGGCTTACTTGGCGCAATGGTTAGAGCGTTCAGCTGTTATTCAAAAGGTTTGTGGTTCGAGCCCATCCGGGAGCGGTGTTGTGAAGTCTCAGATGTGACGTAAAAAGTCAAAGTTTTTCCACAATACCTGACGACCATTTCATTTCTGAGCTTCCTTGGCTCCATGGTTAGCGTGTTCGGATGTTAACCTTAAGGTTGGTGGTTCGAGCCCACCCGGGAGCAGTGTTGTGAAGTCTCAAATGTAACGTAAAAAGTCAAAGTTTTTCCACATACCTGACGACCATTTAATTTTTGAGCTTCCGTGGCGCAATGGTTAGCGCGTTCGGCTGTTAACCGAAAGGTTGGTGGTTCGAGCCCATCCGGGAGCGGTGTTGTGAGGTCTCAGATGTGACGTAAAAAGTCAAAGTTTTTCCACAATACCTGACGACCATTTCATTTCTGAGCTTCCGTGGCGCAATGGTTAGCGCGTTCGGCTGTTACCCGAAAGGTTGGTGGTTCGAGCCCATCCGTGAGCGGGTTTGTGAGGTCTCAGATGTGACGTAAAAAGTCAAAGTTTTTCCACAATACCTGACGAACATTTAATTTTTGGGCTTCCGTGGCGCAATGGTTAGCGCGTTCGGCTGTTAACCGAAAGGTTGGTGGTTCGAGCCCACCCGGGAGCGGTGTTGTGAAATCTCACATGTAACGTAAAAATCCAAAGTTTTTCCACAATACCTGACGAACATTAAATCGTTGGGCTTCCGTTGCGCAATGGTTAACGCCGTCGGCTGTTAACCGAAAGGTTGGTGGTTCGAGCCCATCCGGGAGCGGTGTTGTGAGGTCTTAGATGTAACGTAAAATTCAGAGTTTTTTAAAAATAACTGACGAGCATTTAATTTTTGGGCTTCCGTGGCGCAATGGTTAGCGCGTTCGGCTGTTAACCGAAAGGTTGGTGGTTCGAGCCCATCCGGGAGCGGTAATGTGAGGTCTTAGATGTAACGTAAAATTCAGAGTTTTTTAAAAATACCTGACGAACATTTAATCTTTGGGCTTCCGTGGCGCAATGGTTAGCGCGTTCGGCTGTTAACCGAAAGGTTGGTGGTTCGAACCCACCCGGGATCGGTGTTGTGAGCTCTCACATGTAACGTAAAAAGCCAAAGTGTTTCCACAATAGCCGACGACCATTTAATTTTTGGGCTTCCGTTGCGCAATGGTTAACGCCGTCGGCTGTTAACCGAAAGGTTGGTGGTTCGAGCCCATCCGGGAGCTGTGTTGTGAGGTCTTAGATGTAACGTAAAATTCAGAGTTTTTTAATAATAACTGACGAACATTTTATTTTTGGGCTTCCGTGGCGCAATGGTTAGAGCGTTCAGCTGTTATTCAAAAGGTTTGTGGTTCGAGCCCATCCGGGAGCGGTGTTGTGAAGTCTCAGATGTGACGTAAAAAGTCAAAGTTTTTCCACAATACCTGACGAACATTTAATCTTTGGGCTTCCGTTGCACAATGGTTAACGCCGTCGGCTGTTAACCGAAAGGTTGGTGGTTCGAGCCCATCCGGGAGCGGTGTTGTGAGGTCTTAGATATAACGTAAAATTCAGAGTTTTTTAAAAATAACTGACGAACATTTAATTTTTGGTCTTCCGTGGCGCAATGGTTATAGCGTTCAGATGTTATTCAAAAGGTTTGTGGTTCGAGCCCATCCGGGAGCGGTGTTGTGAAGTCTCAGATGTGACGTAAAAAGTCAAAGTTTTTCCACAATACCTGACGAACATTTAATCTTTGGGCTTCCGTTGCGCAATGGTTAACGCCGTCGGCTGTTAACCGAAAGGTTGATGGTTTGAGCCCATCCGGGAGCGGTGTTGTGAGGTCTCAGATGTGACGTAAAAAGTCAAAGTTTTTCCACAATACCTGACGACCATTTAATCTTTGGGCTTCCGTGGCGCAATGGTTAGCGCGTTCGGCTGTTAACCGAAAGGTTGGTGGTTCGAGCCCATCCGTGAGCGGGTTTGTGAGGTCTCAGATGTGACGTAAAAAGTCAAAGTTTTTCCACAATACCTGACGAACATTTAATTTTTGGGCTTCCGTGGCGCAATGGTTAGCGCGTTCGGCTGTTAACCGAAAGGTTGGTGGTTCGAGCCCACCCGGGAGCGGTGTTGTGAAATCTCACATGTAACGTAAAAATCCAAAGTTTTTCCACAATACCTGACGAACATTAAATCGTTGGGCTTCCGTTGCGCAATGGTTAACGCCGTCGGCTGTTAACCGAAAGGTTGGTGGTTCGAGCCCATCCGGGAGCGGTGTTGTGAGGTCTTAGATGTAACGTAAAATTCAGAGTTTTTTAAAAATAACTGACGAGCATTTAATTTTTGGGCTTCCGTGGCGCAATGGTTAGCGCGTTCGGCTGTTAACCGAAAGGTTGGTGGTTCGAGCCCATCCGGGAGCGGTAATGTGAGGTCTTAGATGTAACGTAAAATTCAGAGTTTTTTAAAAATACCTGACGAACATTTAATCTTTGGGCTTCCGTGGCGCAATGGTTAGCGCGTTCGGCTGTTAACCGAAAGGTTGGTGGTTCGAACCCACCCGGGATCGGTGTTGTGAGCTCTCACATGTAACGTAAAAAGCCAAAGTGTTTCCACAATAGCCGACGACCATTTAATTTTTGGGCTTCCGTTGCGCAATGGTTAACGCCGTCGGCTGTTAACCGAAAGGTTGGTGGTTCGAGCCCATCCGGGAGCTGTGTTGTGAGGTCTTAGATGTAACGTAAAATTCAGAGTTTTTTAATAATAACTGACGAACATTTTATTTTTGGGCTTCCGTGGCGCAATGGTTAGAGCGTTCAGCTGTTATTCAAAAGGTTTGTGGTTCGAGCCCATCCGGGAGCGGTGTTGTGAAGTCTCAGATGTGACGTAAAAAGTCAAAGTTTTTCCACAATACCTGACGAACATTTAATCTTTGGGCTTCCGTTGCACAATGGTTAACGCCGTCGGCTGTTAACCGAAAGGTTGGTGGTTCGAGCCCATCCGGGAGCGGTGTTGTGAGGTCTTAGATATAACGTAAAATTCAGAGTTTTTTAAAAATAACTGACGAACATTTAATTTTTGGTCTTCCGTGGCGCAATGGTTATAGCGTTCAGATGTTATTCAAAAGGTTTGTGGTTCGAGCCCATCCGGGAGCGGTGTTGTGAAGTCTCAGATGTGACGTAAAAAGTCAAAGTTTTTCCACAATACCTGACGAACATTTAATCTTTGGGCTTCCGTTGCGCAATGGTTAACGCCGTCGGCTGTTAACCGAAAGGTTGGTGGTTTGAGCCCATCCGGGAGCGGTGTTGTGAGGTCTTAGATGTAACGTAAAAAGTCAAAGTTTTTCCACAATACCTGACGAACATTTAATCTTTGGGCTTCCGTGGCGCAATGGTTAGCGCGTTCGGCTGTTAACCGAAAGGTTGGTGGTTCGAGCCCATCCGTGAGCGGTGTTGTGAGGTCTCAGATGTGACGTAAAAAGTCAAAATTTTTCCACAATACCTGACGAACATTTAATTTTTGGGCTTCCGTGGCGCAATGGTTAGCGCGTTCGGCTGTTAACCGAAAGGTTGGTGGTTCGAGCCCACCCGGGAGCGGTGTTGTGAAATCTCATATGTAACGCAAAAATCCAAACTTTTTCCACAATACCTGACGAACATTTAATCGTTGGGCTTCCGTTGCGCAATGGTTAACGCCGTCGGCTGTTACCGAAAGGTTGGTGGTTCGAGCCCATCCTTGAGCGGTGTTGTGAGGTCTTAGATGTAACGTAAAATTCAGAGTTTTTTAAAAATAACTGACGAACATTTAATTTTTGGGCTTCCTTGGCGCAATGGTTAGAGCGTTCAGCTGTTATTCAAAAGGTTTGTGGTTCGAGCCCATCCGGGAGCGGTGTTGTGAAGTCTCAGATGTGACGTAAAAAGTCAAAGTTTTTCCACAATACCTGACGACCATTTCATTTCTGAGCTTCCTTGGCTCCATGGTTAGCGTGTTCGGATGTTAACCTTAAGGTTGGTGGTTCGAGCCCACCCGGGAGCAGTGTTGTGAAGTCTCAAATGTAACGTAAAAAGTCAAAGTTTTTCCACATACCTGACGACCATTTAATTTTTGAGCTTCCGTGGCGCAATGGTTAGCGCGTTCGGCTGTTAACCGAAAGGTTGGTGGTTCGAGCCCATCCGGGAGCGGTGTTGTGAGGTCTCAGATGTGACGTAAAAAGTCAAAGTTTTTCCACAATACCTGACGACCATTTCATTTCTGAGCTTCCTTGGCTCCATGGTTAGCGTGTTCGGATGTTAACCTTAAGGTTGGTGGTTCGAGCCCACCCGGGAGCAGTGTTGTGAAGTCTCAAATGTAACGTAAAAAGTCAAAGTTTTTCCACATACCTGACGACCATTTAATTTTTGAGCTTCCGTGGCGCAATGGTTAGCGCGTTCGGCTGTTAACCGAAAGGTTGGTGGTTCGAGCCCATCCGTGAGCGGTGTTGTGAGGTCTCAGATGTGACGTAAAAAGTCAAAGTTTTTCCACAATACCTGACGAACATTTAATTTTTGGGCTTCCGTGGCGCAATGGTTAGCGCGTTCGGCTGTTAACCGAAAGGTTGGTGGTTCGAGCCCACCCGGGAGCGGTGTTGTGAAATCTCACATGTAACGTAAAAATCCAAAGTTTTTCCACAATACCTGACGAACATTAAATCGTTGGGCTTCCGTTGCGCAATGGTTAACGCCGTCGGCTGTTAACCGAAAGGTTGGTGGTTCGAGCCCATCCGGGAGCGGTAATGTGAGGTCTTAGATGTAACGTAAAATTCAGAGTTTTTTAAAAATACCTGACGAACATTTAATCTTTGGGCTTCCGTGGCGCAATGGTTAGCGCGTTCGGCTGTTAACCGAAAGGTTGGTGGTTCGAACCCACCCGGGATCGGTGTTGTGAGCTCTCACATGTAACGTAAAAAGCCAAAGTGTTTCCACAATAGCCGACGACCATTTAATTTTTGGGCTTCCGTTGCGCAATGGTTAACGCCGTCGGCTGTTAACCGAAAGGTTGGTGGTTCGAGCCCATCCGGGAGCTGTGTTGTGAGGTCTTAGATGTAACGTAAAATTCAGAGTTTTTTAATAATAACTGACGAACATTTTATTTTTGGGCTTCCGTGGCGCAATGGTTAGAGCGTTCAGCTGTTATTCAAAAGGTTTGTGGTTCGAGCCCATCCGGGAGCGGTGTTGTGAAGTCTCAGATGTGACGTAAAAAGTCAAAGTTTTTCCACAATACCTGACGAACATTTAATCTTTGGGCTTCCGTTGCACAATGGTTAACGCCGTCGGCTGTTAACCGAAAGGTTGGTGGTTCGAGCCCATCCGGGAGCGGTGTTGTGAGGTCTTAGATATAACGTAAAATTCAGAGTTTTTTAAAAATAACTGACGAACATTTAATTTTTGGTCTTCCGTGGCGCAATGGTTATAGCGTTCAGATGTTATTCAAAAGGTTTGTGGTTCGAGCCCATCCGGGAGCGGTGTTGTGAAGTCTCAGATGTGACGTAAAAAGTCAAAGTTTTTCCACAATACCTGACGAACATTTAATCTTTGGGCTTCCGTTGCGCAATGGTTAACGCCGTCGGCTGTTAACCGAAAGGTTGGTGGTTTGAGCCCATCCGGGAGCGGTGTTGTGAGGTCTTAGATGTAACGTAAAAAGTCAAAGTTTTTCCACAATACCTGACGAACATTTAATCTTTGGGCTTCCGTGGCGCAATGGTTAGCGCGTTCGGCTGTTAACCGAAAGGTTGGTGGTTCGAGCCCATCCGTGAGCGGTGTTGTGAGGTCTCAGATGTGACGTAAAAAGTCAAAATTTTTCCACAATACCTGACGAACATTTAATTTTTGGGCTTCCGTGGCGCAATGGTTAGCGCGTTCGGCTGTTAACCGAAAGGTTGGTGGTTCGAGCCCACCCGGGAGCGGTGTTGTGAAATCTCATATGTAACGCAAAAATCCAAACTTTTTCCACAATAGCCGACGACCATTTAATTTTTGGGCTTCCGTTGCGCAATGGTTAACGCCGTCGGCTGTTAACCGAAAGGTTGGTGGTTCGAGCCCATCCGGGAGCTGTGTTGTGAGGTCTTAGATGTAACGTAAAATTCAGAGTTTTTTAATAATAACTGACGAACATTTTATTTTTGGGCTTCCGTGGCGCAATGGTTAGAGCGTTCAGCTGTTATTCAAAAGGTTTGTGGTTCGAGCCCATCCGGGAGCGGTATTGTGAAGTCTCAGATGTGACGTAAAAAGTCAAAGTTTTTCCACAATACCTGACGAACATTAAATCGTTGGGCTTCCGTTGCGCAATGGTTAACGCCGTCGGCTGTTAACCGAAAGGTTGGTGGTTCGAGCCCATCCGGGAGCGGTGTTGTGAGGTCTTAGATGTAACGTAAAATTCAGAGTTTTTTAAAAATAACTGACGAGCATTTAATTTTTGGGCTTCCGTGGCGCAATGGTTAGCGCGTTCGGCTGTTAACCGAAAGGTTGGTGGTTCGAGCCCATCCGTGAGCGGTAATGTGAGGTCTTAGATGTAACGTAAAATTCAGAGTTTTTTAAAAATACCTGACGAACATTTAATCTTTGGGCTTCCGTGGCGCAATGGTTAGCGCGTTCGGCTGTTAACCGAAAGGTTGGTGGTTCGAACCCACCCGGGATCGGTGTTGTGAGCTCTCACATGTAACGTAAAAAGCCAAAGTGTTTCCACAATAGCCGACGACCATTTAATTTTTGGGCTTCCGTTGCGCAATGGTTAACGCCGTCGGCTGTTAACCGAAAGGTTGGTGGTTCGAGCCCATCCGGGAGCTGTGTTGTGAGGTCTTAGATGTAACGTAAAATTCAGAGTTTTTTAAAAATAACTGACGAACATTTAATTTTTGGGCTTCCGTGGCGCAATGGTTAGAGCGTTCAGCTGATATTCAAAAGGTTTGTGGTTCGAGCCCATCCGGGAGCGGTGTTGTGAAGTCTCAGATGTGACGTAAAAAGTCAAAGTTTTTCCACATACCTGACGACCATTTAATTTTTGAGCTTCCGTGGCGCAATGGTTAGCGCGTTCGCCTGTTAACCGAAAGGTTGGTGGTTCGAGCCCATCCGGGAGCGGTGTTGTGAGGTCTCAGATGTGACGTAAAAAGTCAAAGTTTTTCCACAATACCTGACGACCATTTCATTTCTGAGCTTCCGTGGCGCAATGGTTAGCGCGTTCGGCTGTTAACCGAAAGGTTGGTGGTTCGAGCCCATCCGTGAGCGGTGTTGTGAGGTCTCAGATGTGACGTAAAAAGTCAAAGTTTTTCCACAATACCTGACGAACATTTAATTTTTGGGCTTCCGTGGCGCAATGGTTAGCGCGTTCGGCTGTTAACCGAAAGGTTGGTGGTTCGAGCCCACCCGGGAGCGGTGTTGTGAAATCTCACATGTAACGTAAAAATCCAAAGTTTTTCCACAATACCTGACGAACATTTAATCGTTGAGCTTCCGTTGCGCAATGGTTAACGCCGTCGGCTGTTAACCGAAAGGTTGGTGGTTCGAGCCCATCCGGGAGTGGTGTTGTGAGGTCTTAGATGTAACGTGAAATTCAGAGTTTTTTAAAAATAACTGACGAACATTTTATTTTTGGGCTTCCGTGGCGCAATGGTTAGCGCGTTCGGCTGTTAACCGAAAGGTTGGTGGTTCGAGCCCATCCGTGAGCGGTAATGTGAGGTCTTAGATGTAACGTAAAATTCAGAGTTTTTTAAAAATAACTGACGAACATTTAATTTTTGGGCTTCCGTGGCGCAATGGTTAGAGCGTTCAGCTGTTATTCAAAAGGTTTGTGGTTCGAGCCCATCCGGGAGCGGTGTTGTGAAGTCTCAGATGTGACGTAAAAAGTCAAAGTTTTTCCACAATACCTGACGACCATTTCATTTCTGAGCTTCCTTGGCTCCATGGTTAGCGTGTTCGGATGTTAACCTTAAGGTTGGTGGTTCGAGCCCATCCGGGAGCGGTGTTGTGAAGTCTCAGATGTGACGTAAAAAGTCAAAGTTTTTCCACAATACCTGACGACCATTTCATTTCTGAGCTTCCTTGGCTCCATGGTTAGCGTGTTCGGATGTTAACCTTAAGGTTTGTGGTTCGAGCCCATCCGGGAGCGGTGTTGTGAAGTCTCAGATGTGACGTAAAAAGTCAAAGTTTTTCCACATACCTGACGACCATTTAATTTTTGAGCTTCCGTGGCGCAATGGTTAGCGCGTTCGCCTGTTAACCGAAAGGTTGGTGGTTCGAGCCCATCCGTGAGCGGTAATGTGAGGTCTTAGATGTAACGTAAAATTCAGAGTTTTTTAAAAATAACTGACGAACATTTAATTTTTGGGCTTCCGTGGCGCAATGGTTAGAGCGTTCAGCTGTTATTCAAAAGGTTTGTGGTTCGAGCCCATCCGGGAGCGGTGTTGTGAAGTCTCAGATGTGACGTAAAAAGTCAAAGTTTTTCCACAATACCTGACGACCATTTCATTTCTGAGCTTCCTTGGCTCCATGGTTAGCGTGTTCGGATGTTAACCTTAAGGTTGGTGGTTCGAGCCCATCCGGGAGCGGTGTTGTGAAGTCTCAGATGTGACGTAAAAAGTCAAAGTTTTTCCACAATACCTGACGACCATTTCATTTCTGAGCTTCCTTGGCTCCATGGTTAGCGTGTTCGGATGTTAACCTTAAGGTTTGTGGTTCGAGCCCATCCGGGAGCGGTGTTGTGAAGTCTCAGATGTGACGTAAAAAGTCAAAGTTTTTCCACATACCTGACGACCATTTAATTTTTGAGCTTCCGTGGCGCAATGGTTAGCGCGTTCGCCTGTTAACCGAAAGGTTGGTGGTTCGAGCCCATCCGGGAGCGGTGTTGTGAGGTCTCAGATGTGACGTAAAAAGTCAAAGTTTTTCCACAATACCTGACGACCATTTCATTTCTGAGCTTCCGTGGCGCAATGGTTAGCGCGTTCGGCTGTTAACCGAAAGGTTGGTGGTTCGAGCCCATCCGTGAGCGGTGTTGTGAGGTCTCAGATGTGACGTAAAAAGTCAAAGTTTTTCCACAATACCTGACGAACATTTAATTTTTGGGCTTCCGTGGCGCAATGGTTAGCGCGTTCGGCTGTTAACCGAAAGGTTGGTGGTTCGAGCCCACCCGGGAGCGGTGTTGTGAAATCTCACATGTAACGTAAAAATCCAAAGTTTTTCCACAATACCTGACGAACATTTAATCGTTGGGCTTCCGTTGCGCAATGGTTAACGCCGTCGGCTGTTAACCGAAAGGTTGGTGGTTCGAGCCCATCCGGGAGTGGTGTTGTGAGGTCTTAGATGTAACGTGAAATTCAGAGTTTTTTAAAAATAACTGACGAACATTTAATTTTTGGGCTTCCGTGGCGCAATGGTTAGCGCGTTCGGCTGTTAACCGAAAGGTTGGTGGTTCGAGCCCATCCGTGAGCGGTAATGTGAGGTCTTAGATGTAACGTAAAATTCAGAGTTTTTTAAAAATACCTGACGAACATTTAATCTTTGGGCTTCCGTGGCGCAATGGTTAGCGCGTTCGGCTGTTAACCGAAAGGTTGGTGGTTCGAACCCACCCGGGATCGGTGTTGTGAGCTCTCACATGTAACGTAAAAAGCCAAAGTGTTTACACAATAGCCGACGACCATTTAATTTTTGGGCTTCCGTTGCGCAATGGTTAACGCCGTCGGCTGTTAACCGAAAGGTTGGTGGTTCGAGCCCATCCGGGAGCTGTGTTGTGAGGTCTTAGATGTAACGTAAAATTCAGAGTTTTTTAAAAATAACTGACGAACATTTAATTTTTGGGATTCCGTGGCGCAATGGTTAGAGCGTTCAGCTGTTATTCAAAAGGTTTGTGGTTCGAGCCCATCCGGGAGCGGTGTTGTGAAGTCTCAGATGTGACGTAAAAAGTCAAAGTTTTTCCACAATACCTGACGACCATTTCATTTCTGAGCTTCCTTGGCTCCATGGTTAGCGTGTTCGGATGTTAACCTTAAGGTTGGTGGTTCGAGCCCACCCGGAAGCAGTGTTGTGAAGTCTCAAATGTAACGTAAAAAGTCAAAGTTTTTCCACATACCTGACGACCATTTAATTTTTGAGCTTCCGTGGCGCAATGGTTAGCGCGTTCGCCTGTTAACCGAAAGGTTGGTGGTTCGAGCCCATCCGGGAGCGGTGTTGTGAGGTCTCAGATGTGACGTAAAAAGTCAAAGATTTCCACAATACCTGACGACCATTTCATTTCTGAGCTTCCGTGGCGCAATGGTTAGCGCGTTCGGCTGTTAACCGAAAGGTTGGTGGTTCGAGCCCATCCGTGAGCGGTGTTGTGAGGTCTCAGATGTGACGTAAAAAGTCAAAGTTTTTCCACAATACCTGACGAACATTTAATTTTTGGGCTTCCGTGGCGCAATGGTTAGCGCGTTCGGCTGTTAACCGAAAGGTTGGTGGTTCGAGCCCACCCGGGAGCGGTGTTGTGAAATCTCACATGTAACGTAAAAATCCAAAGTTTTTCCACAATACCTGACGAACATTTAATCGTTGGGCTTCCGTTGCGCAATGGTTAACGCCGTCGGCTGTTAACCGAAAGGTTGGTGGTTCGAGCCCATCCGGGAGCGGTGTTGTGAGGTCTTAGATGTAACGTGAAATTCAGAGTTTTTTAAAAATAACTGACGAACATTTAATTTTTGGGCTTCCGTGGCGCAATGGTTAGCGCGTTCGGCTGTTAACCGAAAGGTTGGAGGTTCGAGCCCATCCGGGAGCGGTAATGTGAGGTCTTAGATGTAACGTAAAATTCAGAGTTTTTTAAAATTACCTGACGAACATTTAATCTTTGGGCTTCCGTGGCGCAATGGTTAGCGCGTTCGGCTGTTAACCGAAAGGTTGGTGGTTCGAACCCACCCGGGATCGGTGTTGTGAGCTCTCACATGTAACGTAAAAAGCCAAAGTGTTTCCACAATAGCCGACGACCATTTAATTTTTGGGCTTCCGTTGCGCAATGGTTAACGCCGTCGGCTGTTAACCGAAAGGTTGGTGGTTCGAGCCCATCCGGGAGCTGTGTTGTGAGGTCTTAGATGTAACGTAAAATTCAGAGTTTTTTAATAATAACTGACGAACATTTAATTTTTGGGCTTCCGTGGCGCAATGGTTAGAGCGTTCAGCTGTTATTCAAAAGGTTTGTGGTTCGAGCCCATCCGGGAGCGGTGTTGTGAAGTCTCAGATGTGACGTAAAAAGTCAAAGTTTTTCCACAATACCTGACGAACATTTAATCTTTGGGCTTCCGTTGCACAATGGTTAACGCCGTCGGCTGTTAACCGAAAGGTTGGTGGTTCGAGCCCATCCGGGAGCGGTGTTGTGAGGTCTTAGATATAACGTAAAATTCAGAGTTTTTTAAAAATAACTGACGAACATTTAATTTTTGGTCTTCCGTGGCGCAATGGTTATAGCGTTCAGATGTTATTCAAAAGGTTTGTGGTTCGAGCCCATCCGGGAGCGGTGTTGTGAAGTCTCAGATGTGACGTAAAAAGTCAAAGTTTTTCCACAATACCTGACGAACATTTAATCCTTGGGCTTCCGTTGCGCAATGGTTAACGCCGTCGGCTGTTAACCGAAAGGTTGGTGGTTTGAGCCCATCCGGGAGCGGTGTTGTGAGGTCTTAGATGTAACGTAAAATTCAGAGTTTTTTAAAAATAACTGACGAACATTTAATTTTTGGGCTTCCGTGGCGCAATGGTTAGCGCGTTCGGCTGTTAACCGAAAGGTTGGTGGTTCGAGCCCATCCGGGAGCGGTAATGTGAGGTCTTAGATGTAACGTAAAATTCAGAGTTTTTTAAAAATACCTGACGAACATTTAATCTTTGGGCTTCCGTGGCGCAATGGTTAGCGCGTTCGGCTGTTAACCGAAAGGTTGGTGGTTCGAGCCCACCCGGGATCGGTGTTGTGAGCTCTCACATGTAACGTAAAAAGCCAAAGTGTTTCCACAATAGCCGACGACCATTTAATTTTTGGGCTTCCGTTGCGCAATGGTTAACGCCGTCGGCTGTTAACCGAAAGGTTGGTGGTTCGAGCCCATCCGGGAGCTGTGTTGTGAGGTCTTAGATGTAACGTAAAATTCAGAGTTTTTTAATAATAACTGACGAACATTTAATTTTTGGGCTTCCGTGGCGCAATGGTTAGAGCGTTCAGCTGTTATTCAAAAGGTTTGTGGTTCGAGCCCATCCGGGAGCGGTGTTGTGAAGTCTTAGATGTGACGTAAAAAGTCAAAGTTTTTCCACAATACCTGACGAACATTTAATCTTTGGGCTTCCGTTGCGCAATGGTTAACGCCGTCGGCTGTTAACCGAAAGGTTGGTGGTTCGAGCCCATCCGGGAGCTGTGTTGTGAGGTCTTAGATGTAACGTAAAATTCAGAGTTTTTTAATAATAACTGACGAACATTTAATTTTTGGGCTTCCGTGGCGCAATGGTTAGAGCGTTCAGCTGTTATTCAAAAGGTTTGTGGTTCGAGCCCATCCGGGAGCGGTGTTGTGAAGTCTCAGATGTGACGTAAAAAGTCAAAGTTTTTCCACAATACCTGACGAACATTTAATCTTTGGGCTTCCGTTGCACAATGGTTAACGCCGTCGGCTGTTAACCGAAAGGTTGGTGGTTCGAGCCCATCCGGGAGCGGTGTTGTGAGGTCTTAGATATAACGTAAAATTCAGAGTTTTTTAAAAATAACTGACGAACATTTAATTTTTGGTCTTCCGTGGCGCAATGGTTATAGCGTTCAGATGTTATTCAAAAGGTTTGTGGTTCGAGCCCATCCGGGAGCGGTGTTGTGAAGTCTCAGATGTGACGTAAAAAGTCAAAGTTTTTCCACAATACCTGACGAACATTTAATCCTTGGGCTTCCGTTGCGCAATGGTTAACGCCGTCGGCTGTTAACCGAAAGGTTGGTGGTTTGAGCCCATCCGGGAGCGGTGTTGTGAGGTCTTAGATGTAACGTAAAATTCAGAGTTTTTTAAAAATAACTGACGAACATTTAATTTTTGGGCTTCCGTGGCGCAATGGTTAGCGCGTTCGGCTGTTAACCGAAAGGTTGGTGGTTCGAGCCCATCCGGGAGCGGTAATGTGAGGTCTTAGATGTAACGTAAAATTCAGAGTTTTTTAAAAATACCTGACGAACATTTAATCTTTGGGCTTCCGTGGCGCAATGGTTAGCGCGTTCGGCTGTTAACCGAAAGGTTGGTGGTTCGAGCCCACCCGGGATCGGTGTTGTGAGCTCTCACATGTAACGTAAAAAGCCAAAGTGTTTCCACAATAGCCGACGACCATTTAATTTTTGGGCTTCCGTTGCGCAATGGTTAACGCCGTCGGCTGTTAACCGAAAGGTTGGTGGTTCGAGCCCATCCGGGAGCTGTGTTGTGAGGTCTTAGATGTAACGTAAAATTCAGAGTTTTTTAAAAATAACTGACGAACATTTAATTTTTGGGCTTCCGTGGCGCAATGGTTAGAGCGTTCAGCTGTTATTCAAAAGGTTTGTGGTTCGAGCCAATCCGGGAGCGGTGTTGTGAAGTCTTAGATGTGACGTAAAAAGTCAAAGTTTTTCCACATACCTGACGACCATTTAATTTTTGAGCTTCCGTGGCGCAATGGTTAGCGGGTTCGGCTGTTAACCGAAAGGTTGGTGGTTCGAGCCCATCCGGGAGCGGTGTTGTGAGGTCTCAGATGTGACGTAAAAAGTCAAAGTTTTTCCACAATACCTGACGACCATTTCATTTCTGAGCTTCCGTGGCGCAATGGTTAGCGCGTTCGGCTGTTAACCGAAAGGTTGGTGGTTCGAGCCCATCCGTGAGCGGTGTTGTGAGGTCTCAGATGTGACGTAAAAAGTCAAAGTTTTTCCACAATACCTGACGAACACATAATTTTTGGGCTTCCGTGGCGCAATGGTTAGCGCGTTCGGCTGTTAACCGAAAGGTTGGTGGTTCGAGCCCACCCGGGAGCGGTGTTGTGAAATCTCACATGTAACGTAAAAATCCAAAGTTTTTCCACAATACCTGACCAACATTTAATCGTTGGGCTTCCGTTGCGCAATGGTTAACGCCGTCGGCTGTTAACCGAAAGGTTGGTGGTTCGAGCCCATCCGGGAGCGGTGTTGTGAGGTCTTAGATGTAACGTAAAATTCAGAGTTTTTTAAAAATAACTGACGAACATTTAATTTTTGGGCTTCCGTGGCGCAATGGTTAGCGCGTTCGGCTGTTAACCGAAAGGTTGGAGGTTCGAGCCCATCCGGGAGCGGTAATGTGAGGTCTTAGATGTAACGTAAAATTCAGAGTTTTTTAAAAATACCTGACGAACATTTAATCTTTGGGCTTCCGTGGCGCAATGGTTAGCGCGTTCGGCTGTTAACCGAAAGGTTGGTGGTTCGAACCCACCCGGGATCGGTGTTGTGAGCCCTCACATGTAACGTAAAAAGCCAAAGTGATTCCACAATAGCCGACGACCATTTAATTTTTGGGCTTCCGTTGCGCAATGGTTAACGCCGTCGGCTGTTAACCGAAAGGTTGGTGGTTCGAGCCCATCCGGGAGCTGTGTTGTGAGGTCTTAGATGTAACGTAAAATTCAGAGTTTTTTAATAATAACTGACGAACATTTAATTTTTGGGCTTCCGTGGCGCAATGGTTAGAGCGTTCAGCTGTTATTCAAAAGGTTTGTGGTTCGAGCCCATCCGGGAGCGGTGTTGTGAAGTCTCAGATGTGACGTAAAAAGTCAAAGTTTTTCCACAATACCTGACGAACATTTAATCTTTGGGCTTCCGTTGCACAATGGTTAACGCCGTCGGCTGTTAACCGAAAGGTTGGTGGTTCGAGCCCATCCGGGAGCGGTGTTGTGAGGTCTTAGATATAACGTAAAATTCAGAGTTTTTTAAAAATAACTGACGAACATTTAATTTTTGGTCTTCCGTGGCGCAATGGTTATAGCGTTCAGATGTTATTCAAAAGGTTTGTGGTTCGAGCCCATCCGGGAGCGGTGTTGTGAAGTCTCAGATGTGACGTAAAAAGTCAAAGTTTTTCCACAATACCTGACGAACATTTAATCTTTGGGCTTCCGTTGCGCAATGGTTAACGCCGTCGGCTGTTAACCGAAAGGTTGGTGGTTTGAGCCCATCCGGGAGCGGTGTTGTGAGGTCTTAGATGTAACGTAAAATTCAGAGTTTTTTAAAAATAACTGACGAACATTTAATTTTTGGGCTTCCGTGGCGCAATGGTTAGAGCGTTCAGCTGTTATTCAAAAGGTTTGTGGTTCGAGCCAATCCGGGAGCGGTGTTGTGAAGTCTTAGATGTGACGTAAAAAGTCAAAGTTTTTCCACAATACCTGACGAACATTTAATCTTTGGGCTTCCGTTGCACAATGGTTAACGCCGTCGGCTGTTAACCGAAAGGTTGGTGGTTCGAGCCCATCCGGGAGCGGTGTTGTGTGGTCTTAGATGTAACGTAAAATTCAGAGTTTTTTAAAAATAACTGACGAACATTTAATTTTTGGTCTTCCGTGGCGCAATGGTTATAGCGTTCAGATGTTATTCAAAAGGTTTGTGGTTCGAGCCCATCCGGGAGCGGTGTTGTGAAGTCTCAGATGTGACGTAAAAAGTCAAAGTTTTTCCACAATACCTGACGAACATTTAATCTTTGGGCTTCCGTGGCGCAATGGTTAGCGCGTTCGGCTGTTAACCGAAAGGTTGGTGGTTCGAGCCCACCCGGGAGCGGTGTTGTGAGATCTCACATGTAACGTAAAAATCCAAAGTTTTTCCACAATACCTGACGAACATTTAATCTTTGGGCTTCCGTTGCGCAATGGTTAACGCCGTCGGCTGTTAACCGAAAGGTTGGTGGTTCGAGCCCATCCGGGAGCGGTGTTGTGAGGTCTTAGATGTAACGTAAAATTCAGAGTTTTTTAAAAATAACTGACGAATATTAAATTTTTGGGCTTCCGTGGCGCAATGTTTAGAGCGTTCAGCTGTTATTCAAAAGGTTTGTGGTTCGAGCCCATCCGGGAGCGGTAATGTGAGGTCTTAGATGTAACGTAAAATTCAGAGTTTTTTAAAAATTCCTTACGAACATTTAATCTTTGGGCTTCCGTGGCGCAATGGTTATAGCGTTCAGATGTTATTCAAAAGGTTTGTGGTTCGAGCCCATCCGGGAGCGGTGTTGTGAAGTCTCAGATGTGACGTAAAAAGTCAAAGTTTTTCCACAATACCTGACGAACATTTAATCTTTGGGCTTCCGTTGCGCAATGGTTAACGCCGTCGGCTGTTAACCGAAAGGTTGGTGGTTCGAGCCCATCCGGGAGCGGTAATGTGAGGTCTTAGATGTAACGTAAAATTCAGAGTTTTTTAAAAATACCTGACGAACATTTAATCTTTGGGCTTCCGTGGCGCAATGGTTAGCGCGTTCGGCTGTTAACCGAAAGGTTGGTGGTTCGAGCCCACCCGGGATCGGTGTTGTGAGCTCTCACATGTAACGTAAAAAGCCAAAGTGTTTCCACAATAGCCGACGACCATTTAATTTTTGGGCTTCCGTTGCGCAATGGTTAACGCCGTCGGCTGTTAACCGAAAGGTTGGTGGTTCGAGCCCATCTGGGAGCTGTGTTGTGAGGTCTTAGATGTAACGTAAAATTCAGAGTTTTTTAAAAATAACTGACGAACATTTAATTTTTGGGCTTCCGTGGCGCAATGGTTAGAGCGTTCAGCTGTTATTCAAAAGGTTTGTGGTTCGAGCCAATCCGGGAGCGGTGTTGTGAAGTCTCAGATGTGACGTAAAAAGTCAAAGTTTTTCCACAATACCTGACGAACATTTAATCTTTGGGCTTCCGTTTTACAATGGTTAACGCCGTCGGCTGTTAACCGAAAGGTTGGTGGTTCGAGCCCATCCGGGAGCGGTGTTGTGAGGTCTTAGATATAACGTAAAATTCAGAGTTTTTTAAAAATAACTGACGAACATTTAATTTTTGGTCTTCCGTGGCGCAATGGTTATAGCTTTCAGATGTTATTCAAAAGGTTTGTGGTTCGAGCCCATCCGGGAGCGGTGTTGTGAAGTCTCAGATGTGACGTAAAAAGTCAAAGTTTTTCCACAATACCTGACGAACATTTAATCTTTGGGCTTCCGTTGCGCAATGGTTAACGCCGTCGGCTGTTAACCGAAAGGTTGGTGGTTTGAGCCCATCCGGGAGCGGTGTTGTGAGGTCTTAGATGTAACGTAAAATTCAGAGTTTTTTAAAAATAACTGACGAACATTTAATTTTTGGGCTTCCGTGGCGCAATGGTTAGAGCGTTCAGCTGTTATTCAAAAGGTTTGTGGTTCGAGCCAATCCGGGAGCGGTGTTGTGAAGTCTCAGATGTGACGTAAAAAGTCAAAGTTTTTCCACAATACCTGACGAACACTTAATCTTTGGGCTTCCGTTGCACAATGGTTAACGCCGTCGGCTGTTAACCGAAATGTTGGTGGTTCGAGCCCATCCGGGAGCGGTGTTGTGAGGTCTTAGATATAACGTAAAATTCAGAGTTTTTTAAAAATAACTGACGAACATTTAATTTTTGGTCTTCCGTGGCGCAATGGTTATAGCGTTCAGATGTTATTCAAAAGGTTTGTGGTTCGAGCCCATCCGGGAGCGGTGTTGTGAAGTCTCAGATGTGACGTAAAAAGTCAAAGATTTCCACAATACCTGACGAACATTTAATCTTTGGGCTTCCGTTGCGCAATGGTTAACGCCGTCGGCTGTTAACCGAAAGGTTGGTGGTTTGAGCCCATCCGGGAGCGGTGTCGTGAGGTCTTAGATGTAACGTAAAATTCAGAGTTTTTTAAAAATAACTGACGAACATTTAATTTTTGGGCTTCCGTGGCGCAATGGTTAGAGCGTTCAGCTGTTATTCAAAAGGTTTGTGGTTCGAGCCAATCCGGGAGCGGTGTTGTGAAGTCTTAGATGTGACGTAAAAAGTCAAAGTTTTTCCACAATACCTGACGAACATTTAATCTTTGGGCTTCCGTTGCACAATGGTTAACGCCGTCGGCTGTTAACCGAAAGGTTGGTGGTTCGAGCCCATCCGGGAGCGGTGTTGTGAAGTCTCAGATGTAACGTAAAAATCCAAAGTTTTTCCACAATACCTGACGAACATTTAATCTTTGGGCTTCCGTTGCGCAATGGTTAACGCCGTCGGCTGTTAACCGAAAGGTTGGTGGTTTGAGCCCATCCGGGAGCGGTGTTGTGAGGTCTTAGATGTAGCGTAAAATTCAGAGTTTTTTAAAAATAACTGACGAATATTAAATTTTTGGGCTTCCGTGGCGCAATGTTTAGAGCGTTCAGCTGTTATTCAAAAGGTTTGTGGTTCGAGCCCATCCGGGAGCGGTAATGTGAGGTCTTAGATGTAACGTAAAATTCAGAGTTTTTTAAAAATTCCTTACGAACATTTAATCTTTGGGCTTCCGTGGCGCAATGGTTATAGCGTTCAGATGTTATTCAAAAGGTTTGTGGTTCGAGCCCATCCGGGAGCGGTGTTGTGAAGTCTCAGATGTGACGTAAAAAGTCAAAGTTTTTCCACAATACCTGACGAACATTTAATCCTTGGGCTTCCGTTGCGCAATGGTTAACGCCGTCGGCTGTTAACCGAAAGGTTGGTGGTTCGAGCCCATCCGGGAGCGGTAATGTGAGGTCTTAGATGTAACGTAAAATTCAGAGTTTTTTAAAAATACCTGACGAACATTTAATCTTTGGGCTTCCGTGGCGCAATGGTTAGCGCGTTCGGCTGTTAACCGAAAGGTTGGTGGTTCGAGCCCACCCGGGATCGGTGTTGTGAGCTCTCACATGTAACGTAAAAAGCCAAAGTGTTTCCACAATAGCCGACGACCATTTAATTTTTGGGCTTCCGTTGCGCAATGGTTAACGCCGTCGGCTGTTAACCGAAAGGTTGGTGGTTCGAGCCCATCTGGGAGCTGTGTTGTGAGGTCTTAGATGTAACGTAAAATTCAGAGTTTTTTAAAAATAACTGACGAACATTTAATTTTTGGGCTTCCGTGGCGCAATGGTTAGAGCGTTCAGCTGTTATTCAAAAGGTTTGTGGTTCGAGCCAATCCGGGAGCGGTGTTGTGAAGTCTCAGATGTGACGTAAAAAGTCAAAGTTTTTCCACAATACCTGACGAACATTTAATCTTTGGGCTTCCGTGGCGCAATGGTTAGCGCGTTCGGCTGTTAACCGAAAGGTTGGTGGTTCGAGCCCACCCGGGAGCGGTGTTGTGAGATCTCACATGTAACGTAAAAATCCAAAGTTTTTCCACAATACCTGACGAACATTTAATCTTTGGGCTTCCGTTGCGCAATGGTTAACGCCGTCGGCTGTTAACCGAAAGGTTGGTGGTTTGAGCCCATCCGGGAGCGATGTTGTGAGGTCTTAGATGTAACGTAAAATTCAGAGTTTTTTAAAAATAACTGACGAATATTAAATTTTTGGGCTTCCGTGGCGCAATGTTTAGAGCGTTCAGCTGTTATTCAAAAGGTTTGTGGTTCGAGCCCATCCGGGAATGGTAATGTGAGGTCTTAGATGTAACGTAAAATTCAGAGTTTTTTAAAAATTCCTGACGAACATTTAATCTTTGGGCTTCCGTGGCGCAATGGTTAGCGCGTTCGGCTGTTAACCGAAAGGCTGGTGGTTCGATCCCACCCGGGAGCGGTGTTGTGAGCTCTCACATGTAACGTAAAAAGCCAAAGTGTTTCCACAATAGCCGACGACCATTTAATTTTTGGGCTTCCGTGGCGCAATGGTTAGCGCGTTCGGCTGTTAACCGAAAGGTTGGTGGTTCGAGCCCACCCGGGAGCGGTGTTGTGAGCTCTCACATGTAACGTAAAAAGCCAAAGTGTTTCCACAATAGCCGACGACCATTTAATTTTTGGGCTTCCGTGGCGCAATGGTTAGCGCGTTCGGCTGTTAACCGAAAGGTTTGTGGTTCGAGCCCATCCGGGAGCTGTGTTGTGAGGTCTTAGATGTAACGTAAAATTCAGAGTTTTTTAAAAATAACTGACGAACATTTAATCTTTGGGCTTCCGTGGCGCAATGGTTAGAGCGTTCAGCTGTTATTCAAAAGGTTTGTGGTTCGAGCCCATCCGGTAGCGGTGTTGTGAAGTGTCAGATGTGACGTAAAAAGTCAAAGTTTTTCCACAATACCTGACGAACATTTAATCTTTGGGCTTCCGTTGCACAATGGTTAACGCCGTCGGCTGTTAACCGAAAGGTTGGTGGTTCGAGCCCATCCGGGAGCGGTGTTGTGAGGTCTTAGATGTAACGTAAAATTCAGAGTTTTTTAAAAATAACTGACGAACATTTAATTTTTGGTCTTCCGTGGCGCATTGGTTAGAGCGTTCAGATGTTATTCAAAAGGTTTGTGGTTCGATCCCACCCGGGAGCGGTGTTGTGAAGTCTAAGATAAGACGTAAAAAGTCAAAGTTTTTCCACAATACCTGACGAACATTTAATCTTTGGGCTTCCGTGGCGCAATGGTTAGCGCGTTCGGCTGTTAACCGAAAGGTTGGTGGTTCGAGCCCATCCGGGAGCGGTGTTGTGAGGTCTTAGATGTAACGTAAAATTCAGAGTTTTTTAAAAATAACTGACGAACATTTAATCTTTGGGCTTCCGTGGCGCAATGGTTAGAGCGTTCAGCTGTTATTCAAAAGGTTTGTGGTTCGAGCCCATCCGGTAGCGGTGTTGTGAAGTGTCAGATGTGACGTAAAAAGTCAAAGTTTTTCCACAATACCTGACGAACATTTAATCTTTGGGCTTCCGTTGCACAATGGTTAACGCCGTCGGCTGTTAACCGAAAGGTTGGTGGTTCGAGCCCATCCGGGAGCGGTGTTGTGAGGTCTTAGATATAACGTAAAATTCAGAGTTTTTTAAAAATAACTGACGAACATTTAATTTTTGGTCTTCCGTGGCGCAATGGTTATAGCGTTCAGATGTTATTCAAAAGGTTTGTGGTTCGAGCCCATCCGGGAGCGGTGTTGTGAAGTCTCAGATGTGACGTAAAAAGTCAAAGTTTTTCCACAATACCTGACGAACATTTAATCTTTGGGCTTCCGTTGCGCAATGGTTAACGCCGTCGGCTGTTAACCGAAAGGTTGGTGGTTTGAGCCCATCCGGGAGCGGTGTTGTGAGGTCTTAGATGTAACGTAAAATTCAGAGTTTTTTAAAAATAACTGACGAACATTTAATTTTTGGGCTTCCGTGGCGCAATGGTTAGAGCGTTCAGCTGTTATTCAAAAGGTTTGTGGTTCGAGCCAATCCGGGAGCGGTGTTGTGAAGTCTTAGATGTGACGTAAAAAGTCAAAGTTTTTCCACAATACCTGACGAACATTTAATCTTTGGGCTTCCGTTGCACAATGGTTAACGCCGTCGGCTGTTAACCGAAAGGTTGGTGGTTCGAGCCCATCCGGGAGCGGTGTTGTGTGGTCTTAGATGTAACGTAAAATTCAGAGTTTTTTAAAAATAACTGACGAACATTTAATTTTTGGTCTTCCGTGGCGCAATGGTTATAGCGTTCAGATGTTATTCAAAAGGTTTGTGGTTCGAGCCCATCCGGGAGCGGTGTTGTGAAGTCTCAGATGTGACGTAAAAAGTCAAAGTTTTTCCACAATACCTGACGAACATTTAATCTTTGGGCTTCCGTGGCGCAATGGTTAGCGCGTTCGGCTGTTAACCGAAAGGTTGGTGGTTCGAGCCCACCCGGGAGCGGTGTTGTGAGATCTCACATGTAACGTAAAAATCCAAAGTTTTTCCACAATACCTGACGAACATTTAATCTTTGGGCTTCCGTTGCGCAATGGTTAACGCCGTCGGCTGTTAACCGAAAGGTTGGTGGTTCGAGCCCATCCGGGAGCGGTGTTGTGAGGTCTTAGATGTAACGTAAAATTCAGAGTTTTTTAAAAATAACTGACGAATATTAAATTTTTGGGCTTCCGTGGCGCAATGTTTAGAGCGTTCAGCTGTTATTCAAAAGGTTTGTGGTTCGAGCCCATCCGGGAGCGGTAATGTGAGGTCTTAGATGTAACGTAAAATTCAGAGTTTTTTAAAAATTCCTTACGAACATTTAATCTTTGGGCTTCCGTGGCGCAATGGTTATAGCGTTCAGATGTTATTCAAAAGGTTTGTGGTTCGAGCCCATCCGGGAGCGGTGTTGTGAAGTCTCAGATGTGACGTAAAAAGTCAAAGTTTTTCCACAATACCTGACGAACATTTAATCTTTGGGCTTCCGTTGCGCAATGGTTAACGCCGTCGGCTGTTAACCGAAAGGTTGGTGGTTCGAGCCCATCCGGGAGCGGTAATGTGAGGTCTTAGATGTAACGTAAAATTCAGAGTTTTTTAAAAATACCTGACGAACATTTAATCTTTGGGCTTCCGTGGCGCAATGGTTAGCGCGTTCGGCTGTTAACCGAAAGGTTGGTGGTTCGAGCCCACCCGGGATCGGTGTTGTGAGCTCTCACATGTAACGTAAAAAGCCAAAGTGTTTCCACAATAGCCGACGACCATTTAATTTTTGGGCTTCCGTTGCGCAATGGTTAACGCCGTCGGCTGTTAACCGAAAGGTTGGTGGTTCGAGCCCATCTGGGAGCTGTGTTGTGAGGTCTTAGATGTAACGTAAAATTCAGAGTTTTTTAAAAATAACTGACGAACATTTAATTTTTGGGCTTCCGTGGCGCAATGGTTAGAGCGTTCAGCTGTTATTCAAAAGGTTTGTGGTTCGAGCCAATCCGGGAGCGGTGTTGTGAAGTCTCAGATGTGACGTAAAAAGTCAAAGTTTTTCCACAATACCTGACGAACATTTAATCTTTGGGCTTCCGTTTTACAATGGTTAACGCCGTCGGCTGTTAACCGAAAGGTTGGTGGTTCGAGCCCATCCGGGAGCGGTGTTGTGAGGTCTTAGATATAACGTAAAATTCAGAGTTTTTTAAAAATAACTGACGAACATTTAATTTTTGGTCTTCCGTGGCGCAATGGTTATAGCTTTCAGATGTTATTCAAAAGGTTTGTGGTTCGAGCCCATCCGGGAGCGGTGTTGTGAAGTCTCAGATGTGACGTAAAAAGTCAAAGTTTTTCCACAATACCTGACGAACATTTAATCTTTGGGCTTCCGTTGCGCAATGGTTAACGCCGTCGGCTGTTAACCGAAAGGTTGGTGGTTTGAGCCCATCCGGGAGCGGTGTTGTGAGGTCTTAGATGTAACGTAAAATTCAGAGTTTTTTAAAAATAACTGACGAACATTTAATTTTTGGGCTTCCGTGGCGCAATGGTTAGAGCGTTCAGCTGTTATTCAAAAGGTTTGTGGTTCGAGCCAATCCGGGAGCGGTGTTGTGAAGTCTCAGATGTGACGTAAAAAGTCAAAGTTTTTCCACAATACCTGACGAACACTTAATCTTTGGGCTTCCGTTGCACAATGGTTAACGCCGTCGGCTGTTAACCGAAATGTTGGTGGTTCGAGCCCATCCGGGAGCGGTGTTGTGAGGTCTTAGATATAACGTAAAATTCAGAGTTTTTTAAAAATAACTGACGAACATTTAATTTTTGGTCTTCCGTGGCGCAATGGTTATAGCGTTCAGATGTTATTCAAAAGGTTTGTGGTTCGAGCCCATCCGGGAGCGGTGTTGTGAAGTCTCAGATGTGACGTAAAAAGTCAAAGATTTCCACAATACCTGACGAACATTTAATCTTTGGGCTTCCGTTGCGCAATGGTTAACGCCGTCGGCTGTTAACCGAAAGGTTGGTGGTTTGAGCCCATCCGGGAGCGGTGTCGTGAGGTCTTAGATGTAACGTAAAATTCAGAGTTTTTTAAAAATAACTGACGAACATTTAATTTTTGGGCTTCCGTGGCGCAATGGTTAGAGCGTTCAGCTGTTATTCAAAAGGTTTGTGGTTCGAGCCAATCCGGGAGCGGTGTTGTGAAGTCTTAGATGTGACGTAAAAAGTCAAAGTTTTTCCACAATACCTGACGAACATTTAATCTTTGGGCTTCCGTTGCACAATGGTTAACGCCGTCGGCTGTTAACCGAAAGGTTGGTGGTTCGAGCCCATCCGGGAGCGGTGTTGTGAAGTCTCAGATGTAACGTAAAAATCCAAAGTTTTTCCACAATACCTGACGAACATTTAATCTTTGGGCTTCCGTTGCGCAATGGTTAACGCCGTCGGCTGTTAACCGAAAGGTTGGTGGTTTGAGCCCATCCGGGAGCGGTGTTGTGAGGTCTTAGATGTAGCGTAAAATTCAGAGTTTTTTAAAAATAACTGACGAATATTAAATTTTTGGGCTTCCGTGGCGCAATGTTTAGAGCGTTCAGCTGTTATTCAAAAGGTTTGTGGTTCGAGCCCATCCGGGAGCGGTAATGTGAGGTCTTAGATGTAACGTAAAATTCAGAGTTTTTTAAAAATTCCTTACGAACATTTAATCTTTGGGCTTCCGTGGCGCAATGGTTATAGCGTTCAGATGTTATTCAAAAGGTTTGTGGTTCGAGCCCATCCGGGAGCGGTGTTGTGAAGTCTCAGATGTGACGTAAAAAGTCAAAGTTTTTCCACAATACCTGACGAACATTTAATCCTTGGGCTTCCGTTGCGCAATGGTTAACGCCGTCGGCTGTTAACCGAAAGGTTGGTGGTTCGAGCCCATCCGGGAGCGGTAATGTGAGGTCTTAGATGTAACGTAAAATTCAGAGTTTTTTAAAAATACCTGACGAACATTTAATCTTTGGGCTTCCGTGGCGCAATGGTTAGCGCGTTCGGCTGTTAACCGAAAGGTTGGTGGTTCGAGCCCACCCGGGATCGGTGTTGTGAGCTCTCACATGTAACGTAAAAAGCCAAAGTGTTTCCACAATAGCCGACGACCATTTAATTTTTGGGCTTCCGTTGCGCAATGGTTAACGCCGTCGGCTGTTAACCGAAAGGTTGGTGGTTCGAGCCCATCTGGGAGCTGTGTTGTGAGGTCTTAGATGTAACGTAAAATTCAGAGTTTTTTAAAAATAACTGACGAACATTTAATTTTTGGGCTTCCGTGGCGCAATGGTTAGAGCGTTCAGCTGTTATTCAAAAGGTTTGTGGTTCGAGCCAATCCGGGAGCGGTGTTGTGAAGTCTCAGATGTGACGTAAAAAGTCAAAGTTTTTCCACAATACCTGACGAACATTTAATCTTTGGGCTTCCGTGGCGCAATGGTTAGCGCGTTCGGCTGTTAACCGAAAGGTTGGTGGTTCGAGCCCACCCGGGAGCGGTGTTGTGAGATCTCACATGTAACGTAAAAATCCAAAGTTTTTCCACAATACCTGACGAACATTTAATCTTTGGGCTTCCGTTGCGCAATGGTTAACGCCGTCGGCTGTTAACCGAAAGGTTGGTGGTTTGAGCCCATCCGGGAGCGATGTTGTGAGGTCTTAGATGTAACGTAAAATTCAGAGTTTTTTAAAAATAACTGACGAATATTAAATTTTTGGGCTTCCGTGGCGCAATGTTTAGAGCGTTCAGCTGTTATTCAAAAGGTTTGTGGTTCGAGCCCATCCGGGAATGGTAATGTGAGGTCTTAGATGTAACGTAAAATTCAGAGTTTTTTAAAAATTCCTGACGAACATTTAATCTTTGGGCTTCCGTGGCGCAATGGTTAGCGCGTTCGGCTGTTAACCGAAAGGCTGGTGGTTCGATCCCACCCGGGAGCGGTGTTGTGAGCTCTCACATGTAACGTAAAAAGCCAAAGTGTTTCCACAATAGCCGACGACCATTTAATTTTTGGGCTTCCGTGGCGCAATGGTTAGCGCGTTCGGCTGTTAACCGAAAGGTTGGTGGTTCGAGCCCACCCGGGAGCGGTGTTGTGAGCTCTCACATGTAACGTAAAAAGCCAAAGTGTTTCCACAATAGCCGACGACCATTTAATTTTTGGGCTTCCGTGGCGCAATGGTTAGCGCGTTCGGCTGTTAACCGAAAGGTTTGTGGTTCGAGCCCATCCGGGAGCTGTGTTGTGAGGTCTTAGATGTAACGTAAAATTCAGAGTTTTTTAAAAATAACTGACGAACATTTAATCTTTGGGCTTCCGTGGCGCAATGGTTAGAGCGTTCAGCTGTTATTCAAAAGGTTTGTGGTTCGAGCCCATCCGGTAGCGGTGTTGTGAAGTGTCAGATGTGACGTAAAAAGTCAAAGTTTTTCCACAATACCTGACGAACATTTAATCTTTGGGCTTCCGTTGCACAATGGTTAACGCCGTCGGCTGTTAACCGAAAGGTTGGTGGTTCGAGCCCATCCGGGAGCGGTGTTGTGAGGTCTTAGATGTAACGTAAAATTCAGAGTTTTTTAAAAATAACTGACGAACATTTAATTTTTGGTCTTCCGTGGCGCATTGGTTAGAGCGTTCAGATGTTATTCAAAAGGTTTGTGGTTCGATCCCACCCGGGAGCGGTGTTGTGAAGTCTAAGATAAGACGTAAAAAGTCAAAGTTTTTCCACAATACCTGACGAACATTTAATCTTTGGGCTTCCGTGGCGCAATGGTTAGCGCGTTCGGCTGTTAACCGAAAGGTTGGTGGTTCGAGCCCATCCGGGAGCGGTGTTGTGAGGTCTTAGATGTAACGTAAAATTCAGAGTTTTTTAAAAATAACTGACGAACATTTAATCTTTGGGCTTCCGTGGCGCAATGGTTAGAGCGTTCAGCTGTTATTCAAAAGGTTTGTGGTTCGAGCCCATCCGGTAGCGGTGTTGTGAAGTGTCAGATGTGACGTAAAAAGTCAAAGTTTTTCCACAATACCTGACGAACATTTAATCTTTGGGCTTCCGTTGCACAATGGTTAACGCCGTCGGCTGTTAACCGAAAGGTTGGTGGTTCGAGCCCATCCGGGAGCGGTGTTGTGAGGTCTTAGATGTAACGTAAAATTCAGAGTTTTTTAAAAATAACTGACGAACATTTAATTTTTGGTCTTCCGTGGCGCATTGGTTAGAGCGTTCAGATGTTATTCAAAAGGTTTGTGGTTCGAGCCCACCCGGGAGCGGTGTTGTGAAGTCTAAGATAAGACGTAAAAAGTCAAAGTTTTTCCACAATACCTGACGAACATTTAATCTTTGGGCTTCCGTGGCGCAATGGTTAGCGCGTTCGGCTGTTAACCGAAAGGTTGGTGGTTCGAGCCCACTCGGGAGCGGTGTTGTGAGATCTCACATGTAACGTAAAAATCCAAAGTTTTTCCACAATACCTGACGACCATTTAATTTTTGGGCTTCGGTGGCGCAATGGTTAGCGCGTTCGGCTGTTAACCGAAAGTTTGGTGGTTCGAGCCCACCCGGGAGCGGTGTTATGAGGTGTCAGATGTAACGTAAAAATCCAAAGTTTTTCCACAATACCTGACGAACATTTAATCTTTGGGCTTCCGTTGCGCAATGGTTAACGCCGTCGGCTGTTAACCGAAAGGTTGGTGGTTTGAGCCCATCCGGGAGCGGTGTTGTGAGGTCTTAGATGTAACGTAAAATTCAGAGTTTTTTAAAAATAACTGACGAATATTAAATTTTTGGGCTTCCGTGGCGCAATGTTTAGAGCGTTCAGCTGTTATTCAAAAGGTTTGTGGTTCGAGCCCATCCGGGAATGGTAATGTGAGGTCTTAGATGTAACGTAAAATTCAGAGTTTTTTAAAAATTCCTGACGAACATTTAATCTTTGGGCTTCCGTGGCGCAATGGTTAGCGCGTTCGGCTGTTAACCGAAAGGTTGGTGGTTCGATCCCACCCGGGAGCGGTGTTGTGAGCTCTCACATGTAACGTAAAAAGCCAAAGTGTTTCCACAATAGCCGACGACCATTTAATTTTTGGGCTTCCGTGGCGCAATGGTTAGCGCGTTCGGCTGTTAACCGAAAGGTTGGTGGTTCGAGCCCACCCGGGAGCGGTGTTGTGAGCTCTCACATGTAACGTAAAAAGCCAAAGTGTTTCCACAATAGCCGACGACCATTTAATTTTTGGGCTTCCGTGGCGCAATGGTTAGCGCGTTCGGCTGTTAACCGAAAGGTTTGTGGTTCGAGCCCATCCGGGAGCTGTGTTGTGAGGTCTTAGATGTAACGTAAAATTCAGAGTTTTTTAAAAATACCTGACGAACATTTAATCTTTGGGCTTCCGTTGCACAATGGTTAACGCCGTCGGCTGTTAACCGAAAGGTTGGTGGTTCGAGCCCATCCGGGAGCGGTGTTGTGAGGTCTTAGATGTAACGTAAAATTCAGAGTTTTTTAAAAATAACTGACGAACATTTAATTTTTGGTCTTCCGTGGCGCATTGGTTAGAGCGTTCAGATGTTATTCAAAAGGTTTGTGGTTCGATCCCACCCGGGAGCGGTGTTGTGAAGTCTAAGATAAGACGTAAAAAGTCAAAGTTTTTCCACAATACCTGACGAACATTTAATCTTTGGGCTTCCGTGGCGCAATGGTTAGCGCGTTCGGCTGTTAACCGAAAGGTTGGTGGTTCGAGCCCATCCGGGAGCGGTGTTGTGAGGTCTTAGATGTAACGTAAAATTCAGAGTTTTTTAAAAATAACTGACGAACATTTAATCTTTGGGCTTCCGTGGCGCAATGGTTAGAGCGTTCAGCTGTTATTCAAAAGGTTTGTGGTTCGAGCCCATCCGGTAGCGGTGTTGTGAAGTGTCAGATGTGACGTAAAAAGTCAAAGTTTTTCCACAATACCTGACGAACATTTAATCTTTGGGCTTCCGTTGCACAATGGTTAACGCCGTCGGCTAATAACCGAAAGGTTGGTGGTTCGAGCCCATCCGGGAGCGGTGTTGTGAGGTCTTAGATGTAACGTAAAATTCAGAGTTTTTTAAAAATAACTGACGAACATTTAATTTTTGGTCTTCCGTGGCGCATTGGTTAGAGCGTTCAGATGTTATTCAAAAGGTTTGTGGTTCGAGCCCACCCGGGAGCGGTGTTGTGAAGTCTAAGATAAGACGTAAAAAGTCAAAGTTTTTCCACAATACCTGACGAACATTTAATCTTTGGGCTTCCGTGGCGCAATGGTTAGCGCGTTCGGCTGTTAACCGAAAGGTTGGTGGTTCGAGCCCACTCGGGAGCGGTGTTGTGAGATCTCACATGTAACGTAAAAATCCAAAGTTTTTCCACAATACCTGACGACCATTTAATTTTTGGGCTTCGGTGGCGCAATGGTTAGCGCGTTCGGCTGTTAACCGAAAGTTTGGTGGTTCGAGCCCACCCGGGAGCGGTGTTATGAGGTGTCAGATGTAACGCAAAATATAAAAGTATTTCCACAATACCTGACGACCATTTAATTTTTGGGCTTCGGTGGCGCAATGGTTACTGAGTTCGGCCGTTAACCGAAAGGTTGGTGGTTCGAGCCCACCCGGGAGCGGTGTTGTGAGATCTCACATGTAACGTAAAAATCCAAAGTTTTTCCACAATACCTGACGAACATTTAATCTTTGGGCTTCCGTTGCGCAATGGTTAACGCCGTCGGCTGTTAACCGAAAGGTTGGTGGTTTGAGCCCATCCGGGAGCGGTGTTGTGAGGTCTTAGATGTAACGTAAAATTCAGAGTTTTTTAAAAATAACTGACGAATATTAAATTTTTGGGCTTCCGTGGCGCAATGTTTAGAGCGTTCAGCTGTTATTCAAAAGGTTTGTGGTTCGAGCCCATCCGGGAATGGTAATGTGAGGTCTTAGATGTAACGTAAAATTCAGAGTTTTTTAAAAATTCCTGACGAACATTTAATCTTTGGGCTTCCGTGGCGCAATGGTTAGCGCGTTCGGCTGTTAACCGAAAGGTTGGTGGTTCGAGCCCACCCGGGAGCGGTGTTGTGAGCTCTCACATGTAACGTAAAAAGCCAAAGTGTTTCCACAATAGCCGACGACCATTTAATTTTTGGGCTTCCGTGGCGCAATGGTTAGCGCGTTCGGCTGTTAACCGAAAGGTTGGTGGTTCGAGCCCACCCGGGAGCGGTGTTGTGAGCTCTCACATGTAACGTAAAAAGCCAAAGTGTTTCCACAATAGCCGACGACCATTTAATTTTTGGGCTTCCGTGGCGCAATGGTTAGCGCGTTCGGCTGTTAACCGAAAGGTTTGTGGTTCGAGCCCATCCGGGAGCTGTGTTGTGAGGTCTTAGATGTAACGTAAAATTCAGAGTTTTTTAAAAATACCTGACGACCATTCAATTTTTGGGCTTCGGTGGCGCAATGGTTAGCGCGTTCGGCTGTTAACCGAAAGTTTGGTGGTTCGAGCCCACCCGGGAGCGGTGTTATGAGGTGTCAGATGTAACGCAAAATATAAAAGTATTTCCACAATACCTGACGACCATTTAATTTTTGGGCTTCGGTGGCGCAATGGTTAGCGCGTTCGGCTGTTAACCGAAAGGTTGGTGGTTCGAGCCCACCCGGGAGCGGTGTTATGAGGTGTCAGATGTAACGCAAAATATAAAAGTATTTCCACAATACCTGACGACCATTTAATTTTTAGGCTTCCGTGGCGTAATGGCTGGCTCGTTCGGCTGTAATCCGAAAGGTTGGTGGTTCGAGCCCATCCGGGAACGGTGTAGTGAGGTCTCAGATGTAACTTAAGAAGTCATAGTTTTTCCACAATACCTGACGGCCATTTAATTTTTAGGCTTCTGTGGCGCGATGGTTAGGTTAGGGCGTTCGGCTGTTAACCGAAAGGTTGGTGGTTAGATCCCATGCTCGAGAGTTAGTGTGAAATGTTTTAAGTAACATAAAAAGTCAAAGTTTTTCCGCCATACTTGACAACATTTTAAATTCTAAGCTTCCGTGGCGCAATGCTTAGTGCGTTCGGCCGTTAACCGAAAGGTTGGTGGTTCGAGCCCATCCGGGAGCGGTGTTGTGAGGTCTCAGATGTAACGTAAAAAGCCAAAGTTTTTCCACCTCACAACACCGTTCCCGGATGGGCTCGAACCACCAACCTTTCGGTTAACGGCCGAACGCACTAAGCATTGCGCCACGGAAGCTTAGAATTTAAAATGTTGTCAAGTATGGTGGAAAAACTTTGACTTTTTATGTTACTTAAAACATTTCACACTAACGCTCCAGCGTGGGATCTAACCACCAACCTTTCGGTTAACAGCCGAACGCCCTAACCTAACCATCGCGCCACGGAAGCCTAAAAATTAAATGGCCGTCAGGTATTGCGGAAAAACATTGACTTTTTACGTTACTTATAAAACATTAGAACAACCGTTCCCGGGTGGGCTTGAACCACCAACCTTTCGGTTAACAGCCGAACGCGCCAACCATTGCGCCACCGAAGCCCAAAAATTAAATGGTCGTCAGGTATTGTGGAAAAACTTTGGCTTTTTACGTTACATCTGAGACTTCACAACACCGCTCCCGGATGGGCTCGAACCACAAACCTTTTGAATAACAGCTGAACGCTCTAACCATTGCGCCACGGAAGACCAAAAATTAAATGTTCGTCAGTTATTTTTAAAAAACTCTGAATTTTACGTTACATCTAAGACCTCACAACACCGCTCCCGGATGGGCTCGAACCACCAACCTTTCGGTTAACAGCCGACGGCGTTAACCATTGTGCAACGGAAGCCCAAAGATTAAATGTTCGTCAGGTATTGTGGAAAAACATTGACTTTTTACGTTACTTATAAAACATTACACAACCGTTCCCGGGTGGGCTTGAACCACCAACCTTTCGGTTAACAGTCGAACGCGCTAACCATTGCGCCACCGAAGCCCAAAAATTAAATGGTCGTCAGGTATTGTGGAAAAACTTTGGCTTTTTACGTTACATCTGAGACCTCACTACACCGCTCCCGGATGGGCTCGAACAACCAACCTTTCGGATTACAGCCGAACGAGCCAGCCATTACGCAACGGAAGCCCAAAAATTAAATGGTTTTCAGGTATTGTGGAAAAACTTTGACATTTTACGTCCCATCTGAGACCTCACAACACCGCTCCCGGATGGGCTCGAACCACCAATCTTTCCGTTAACGGCCGAACGCACTAAGCATTGCGCCACGGAAGCTTAGAATTTAAAATGTTGTCAAGTATGGTGGAAAAACTTTGACTTTTTATGTTACTTAAAACATTTCACACTAACGCTCCAGCGTGGGATCTAACAACCAACCTTTCGGTTAACAGCCGAACGCCCTAACCTAACCATCGCGCCACGGAAGCCTAAAAATTAAATGGCCGTCAGGTATTGTGGAAAAACATTGACTTTTTACGTTACTTATAAAACATTACACAACCGTTCCCGGGTGGGCTTGATCCACCAACCTTTCGGTTAACAGTCGAACGCGCTAACCATTGCGCCACCGAAGCCCAAAAATTAAATGGTCGTCAGGTATTGTGGAAAAACTTTGGCTTTTTACGTTACATCTGAGACCTCACTACACCTCTCCCGGAAGGGCTCGAACCACCAACCTTTCGGTTAACAGCCGAACGCGCTAACCATTGCGCCATCGAAGGCCAAAAATTAAATGGTCGTCAGGTATTGTGGAAAAACTTTGGCTTTTTACGTTACTTATAAAACATTACACAACCGTTCCCGGGTGGGCTTGAACCACCAACCTTTCGGTTAACAGTCGAACGCGCTAACTACGGCCGAACGCACTAAGCATTGCGCCACGGAAGCTTAGAATTTAAAATGTTGTCAAGTATGGTGGAAAAACTTTGACTTTTTATGTTACTTAAAACATTTCACACTAACGCTCCAGCGTGGGATCTAACCACCAACCTTTCGGTTAACAGCCGAACGCCCTAACCTAACCATCGCGCCACGGAAGCCTAAAAATTAAATGGCCGTCAGGTATTGTGGAAAAACATTGACTTTTTACGTTACTTATAAAACATTACACAACCGTTCCCGGGTGGGCTTGAACCACCAACCTTTCGGTTAACAGTCGAACGCGCTAACCATTGCGCCACCGAAGCCCAAAAATTAAATGGTCGTCAGGTATTGTGGAAAAACTTTGGCTTTTTACGTTACATCTGAGACCTCACTACACCGCTCCCGGATGGGCTCGAACAACCAACCTTTCGGATTACAGCCGAACGAGCCAGCCATTACGCCACGGAAGCCTAAAAATTAAATGGTCGTCAGGTATTGTGGAAATACTTTTATATTTTACGTTACATTGACACCTCATAACACCGCTCCCGGGTGGGCTCGAACCACTCACCTTTCGGTTAACAGCCGAACGCGCTAACCATTGCGCCACCGAAGCCCAAAAATTAAATGGTCGTCAGGTATTGTGGAAAAACTTTGGCTTTTTACGTTACATCTGAGACCTCACTACACCGCTCCCGGAAGGGCTCGAACCACCAACCTTTCGGTTAACAGCCGAACGCGCTAACCATTGCGCCAGCGAAGGCCAAAAATTAAATGGTCGTCAGGTATTGTGGAAAAACTTTGGCTTTTTACGTTACATCTGAGACCTTACAACACCGCTCCCGGATGGGCTCGAACCACCAACCTTTCGGTTAACAGCCGAACGAGCCAGCCATTACGCCACATAAGCCTAAAAATTAAATGGTCGTCAGGTATTGTGGAAATACTTTTATATTTTACGTTACATTGACACCTCATAACACCGCTCCCGGGTGGGCTCGAACCACTCACCTTTCGGTTAACAGCCGAACGCGCTAACCATTGCGCCACCGAAGCCCAAAAATTAAATGGTCGTCAGGTATTGTGGAAAAACTTTGGCTTTTTACGTTACATCTGAGACCTCACTACACCGCTCCCGGAAGGGCTCGAACCACCAACCTTTCGGTTAACAGCCGAACGCGCTAACCATTGCGCCAGCGAAGGCCAAAAATTAAATGGTCGTCAGGTATTGTGGAAAAACTTTGGCTTTTTACGTTACATCTGAGACCTTACAACACCGCTCCCGGATGGGCTCGAACCACCAACCTTTCGGTTAACAGCCGAACGCGCTAACCATTGCGCCACCGAAGGCCAAAAATTAAATGGTCGTCAGGTATTGTGGAAAAACTTTGGCTTTTTTCGGTACATCTGAGACCTCACAACACCGCTCCCGGATGGGCTCAAACCACCAACCTTTCGGTTAACAGCCGAACGCACTAAGCAATGCGACACAGAAGCTTAGAATTTTAAATGTTGTCAGGTATTGTGGAAAAAATTTGACTTTTTACGTTACTTATAAAACTACACACCTACGCTCCCGGGTGGGTTCGAACCACCAACCTTTCGGTTAACAGCCGAACGCGCTAACCATGTCGCCACAGATGCCCGGAAATTAAGTGGTCGTCAGGTATTGTGGAAAAACTTTGACTTTTTTCGGTACATCTGAGACCTCACAACACCGCTCCCGGATGGGCTCGAACCACCAACCTTTCGGTTAACAGCCGAACGCACTAAGCAATGCGACACAGAAGCTTAGAAATGCAATGGTCGTCGGGTTGAAAAAATTTTGACTTTTTACGTTACTTATAAAACTTTACACAACCGTTCCCGGGTGGGCTTGAACCACCAACCTTTTGATTAACAGCCGAACGCTCTAACCATTGCGCAACGGAAGCCCAAAGATATATGGTCTTCAGGTATTGTGGAAAAGCTTTAACTTTTTACGTCACATCATATACCTCACAACACCGCTCCCGGATGGGCTCGAACCACCAACCTTTCGGTTAACAGCCGAACGCGCTAACCATTGCGCCAGCGAAGGCCAAAAATTAAATGGTCGTCAGGTATTGTGGAAAAACTTTGGCTTTTTACGTTACATCTGAGACCTTACAACACCGCTCCCGGATGGGCTCGAACCACCAACCTTTCGGTTAACAGCCGAACGCGCTAACCATTGCGCCACCGAAGGCCAAAAATTAAATGGTCGTCAGGTATTGTGGAAAAACTTTGGCTTTTTACGTTACATCTGAGACCTCACAACACCGCTCCCGGATGGGCTCGAACCACCAACCTTTCGGTTAACAGCCGAACGCACTAAGCATTGCGACACAGAAGCTTAGAATTTAAAATGTTGTCAGGTATTGTGGAAAAACTTTGACTTTTTACGTTACTTATAACACTTCACACTAACGGCCCAGCGTGGTCTCTAACCACCAACCTTTCGGTTAACAGCCGAACGCGCTAACCATGGCGCCACAGATGCCCGGAAATTAAGTGGTCGTCAGGTATTGTGGAAAAACTTTGACTTTTTTTGGTACATCTGAGACCTCACAACACCGCTCCCGGATGGGCTCGAACCACCAACCTTTCGGTTAACAGCCGAACGCGCTAACCATGGCGCCACAGATGCCCGGAAATTAAGTGGTCGTCAGGTATTGTGGAAAAACTTTGACTTTTTTCGGTACATCTGAGACCTCACAACACCGTTCCCGGGTGGGCTTGAACCACCAACCTCTTGATTAAAAGCCGAACGCTCTAACCATTGCGCAACGGAAGCCCAAAGATATATGGTCTTCAGGTATTGGGGAAAAGCTTTAACTTTTTACGTCACATCATATACCTCACAACACCGCTCCCGGATGGGCTCGAACCACCAACTTTTCGGTCAACAGCCGAACGCGCTAACCATTGCGCCACCGAAGCCCAAAAATTAAATGGTCGTCAGGTATTGTGGAAAAACTTTGGCTTTTTACGTTACTTATAACACTTGACACTAACGGCCCAGCGTGGTCTCTAACCACCAACCCTTCGGTTAACAGCCGAACGCGCTAACCATTGCGCCACAGAAGCCCAAATATTAAATGGTCGTCAGGTATTTTGGAAAAACTTTAGCTTTTTACGATACATCTGAGACCTCACAACACCGCTCCCGGGTGTGCTCGAACCACCAAGCTTTCGGATAACTGTCGAACGCGTTAACCATTGCGCATTGGAAGCCAAAAAATTAAATGGTTTTCAGGTATTGTGGAAAAACTTTGACTTTTTACGTACCATCTTATACCTCACTACACCGCTCCCGGAAGGGCTCGAACCACCATCCTTTCGGTTAACGGCCGAACGCGCTAACCACTGCGCCACAGAAGCCCGGCAATTAACTGGTCGTCAGGTATTGTGGAAAAACTTTGTTTTTTAACGTTACATCTGACACCCCACAACACCGCTCCCGGGTGGGCTCGAACCACCAACCTTTCGGTTAACAGCCGAACGCGCTAACCATTACGCCACGGAAGCTCAGAAATGAAATGCTCGTCAGGTATTGTAGAAAAACTTTGGCTTTTTACGTTGCATCTGAGACCTCACAACACCGCGTCCGGATGGTCTCGAACCACCAAGCTTTCGGTTAGCAGCCGAACGCTCTAACAATTGCGCAACGGAAGCCCAAAAATTAAATGGTCTTCAGGTATTGTGGAAAAACTTTGACTTTTTACGTCACATCTGAGACCTCACAACACCGCTCCCGGATGGGCTCGAACCACCAACTTTTCGGTTAACAGCCGAACGCGCTAACCATTGCGCCACCGAAGCCCAAAAATTAAATGGTCGTCAGGTATTGTGGAAAAACTTTGGCTTTTTACGTTACATCTGAGACCTCACAACACCGCGTCCGGATGGTCTCGAACCACCAAGCTTTCGGTTAGCAGCCGAACGCGCTAACCATTGCGCCACCCAAGCCCAAAAATTAAATGGTCGTCTGGTATTGTGGAAAAACTTTGGCTTTTTACGTTACATCTGAGACCTCACAACACCGCTCCCGGATGGGCTCGAACCACCAAACTTTTGGTTAACAGCCGAAAGCGCTAACCATTCCGCCACGGGAGCCCGGAAATTAAATGGTCGTCAGAAATTGTGCAAAAACTTTGACTTTTTTCGTCACATCTGAGACCTCACAACACCGCTCCCGGATGGGCTCCAACCACCAACCTTTCAGTTAACAGCCGAACGCGCTAAGCATTTCGACACAGAAGCTTAGAATTTAAAATGTTGTATGGAATTTTGGAAAAACTTTGACTTTTTACGTTACTTATAACACTTGACACTAACGGCCCAGCGTGGTCTCTAACCACCAACCCTTCGGTTAACAGCCGAACGCGCTAACCATGGCGCCACAGATGCCCGGAAATTAAGTGGTCGTCAGGTATTGTGTAAAAACTTTGACTTTTTTCGGTACACCTGAGACCTTACAACAGCGCTTGCGGATGGGCCTGAACCACCAACCTTTTGATTAAAAGCTGAACTTGCTAACCATTGCGCCACAGAAGCCCAAATATTAAATGGTCGTCAGGTATTTTGGAAAAACTTTAGCTTTTTACGATACATCTGAGACCTCACAACACCGCTCCCGGGTGTGCTCGAACCACCAAGCTTTCGGATAACTGTCGAACGCGTTAACCATTGCGCATTGGAAGCCAAAAAATTAAATGGTTTTCAGGTATTGTGGAAAAACTTTGACTTTTTACGTACCATCTTATACCTCACTACACCGCTCCCGGAAGGGCTCGAACCACCATCCTTTCGGTTAACGGCCGAACGCGCTAACTATTGCGCAAAGGAAGCCCAAAAGATATATGGTCTTCAGGTATTGTGGAAAAACTTTACACAAATGTTCCCGGGTGGGCTTTAGCCACCAACCTTTCGGATAACAGCCGAACGCGCTAACCACTGCGCCACAGAAGCCCGGCAATTAACTGGTCGTCAGGTATTGTGGAAAAACTTTGTTTTTTAACGTTACATCTGACACCCCACAACACCGCTCCCGGGTGGGCTCTAACCACCAACCTTTCGGTTAACAGCCGAACGCGCTAACCTAACCATCGCGCCACGGAAGCCTAAAAACTAAATGGCCGTCAGGTATTGTGGAAAAACTTTGATTTTAACGTTACTTATAAAACATTACACAACCGTTCCCGGGTGGGCTTGAACCACCAACTTTTCGGTTAACAGCCGAACGCGCAAGCCATTACGCCACGGAAGCTAGGAAATTAATTTGATGTCAGGTATTGTGGAAAAACTTTGAATTTTTACGTCACATCTGAGACCTCACAACACCGCTCCCGGATGGGCTCGAACCACCAACCTATCGGTTAACGGCCGAACGCACTAAGCATTGCGCCACGGAAGCTTAGAATTTAAAATGTTGTCAAGTATGGTGGAAAAACTTTGACTTTTTATGTTACTTAAAACATTTCACACTAACTCTCGAGCGTGGGATGTAACCACCAACCTTTCGGTTAACAGCCGAACGCCCTAACCTAACCATTGCGCCACCGAAGCCCAAAAAATAAATGGTCGTCAGGTATTGTGGAAAAACTATGGCTTTTTACGTTACATCTGAGACCTCACAACACCGCGTCCAGATGGTCTCGAACCACCAACCTTTTGGTTAACAGCCGAACGCGCTAACCATTCCGCCACGGGAGCCCGGAAATTAAATGGTCGTCAGAAATTGTGCAAAAACTTTGACTTTTTTCGTCACATCTGAGACCTCACAACACCGCTCCCGGATGGGCTCGAACCACAAACCTTTCGGTTAACAGCCGAACGCGCTAACCATTGCGCCACCGAAGCCCAAAAATTAAGTGGTCGTCAGGTATTGTGGAAATACTTTTATATTTTGCGTTACATCTGACACCTCATAACACCGCTCCCGGGTGGGCTCGAACCACCAATCTTTCGGTTAACAGCCGAACGCGCTAACCATTGCACCACCGAAGCCCAAAAATTAAATGGTCGTCAGGTATTGTGGAAAAACTTTGACTTTTTATGTTACTTAGGCTGTTAACCGAAAGGTTGGTGGTTCGAGCCCACCCAAGAGCAGTGTTGTGAAATCTCACTTGTAACGTAAAAATCCAAAGTTTTTCCACAATACCTGACGAACATTTAATCGTTGGGCTTCCGTTGCGCAATGGTTAACGCCGTCGGCTGTTACCGAAAGGTTGGTGGTTCGAGCCCATCCGGGAGCGGTGTTGTGAGGTCTTAGATGTAACGTAAAATTCAGAGTTTTTTAAAAATAACTGACGAACATTTAATTTTTGGGCTTCCGTGGCGCAATGGTTAGAGCGTTCAGCTGTTATTCAAAAGGTTTGTGGTTCGAGCCCATCCGGGAGCGGTGTTGTGAAGTCTTAGATGTGCCGTAAAAAGTCATAGTTTTTCCACAATACCTGACGACCATTTCATTTCTGAGCTTCCTTGGCTCCATGGTTAGCGCGTTCGGCTGTTAACCGAAAGTTTGATGGTTCGAGCCCACCCGGGAGCGGTGTTGTGAGATCTCAAATGTAATGTCAAATGCCAAAGTTTTTCCACAATACCTGACGAACATTTAATCTTTGGGCTTCCGTGGCGCAATGGTTAGCGCGTTCGGCTGTTAACTGAAAGGTTGGTGGTTCGAGACCATCCGGGAGCGGTGTTGTGAGGTCTCAGATGTGACGTAAAATGTCAAAGTTTTTCCACAATACCTGACGAGCATTTAATTTTTGGGCTTCCGTGGCGCAATGGTTAGCGCGTTCGGCTGTTAACCGAAAGGTTGGTGGTTCGAGCCCACCCGGGAGCGGTGTTGTGAAATCTCACATGTAACGTAAAAATCCAAAGTTTTTCCACAATACCTGACGAACATATAATTTTTGAGCTTCCGTGGCGCAATGGTTAGCGCGTTCGGCTGTTAACCGAAAGGTTGGTTGTTCGAGCCCATCCGGGAGCGGTGTTGTGAGGTCTTAGATGTAACGTAAAATTCAGAGTTTTTTAAAAATAACTGACGAACATTTAATTTTTGGGCTTCCGTGGCGCAAAGGTTAGAGCGTTCAGCTGTTATTCAAAAGGTTTGTGGTTCGAGCCCATCCGGGAGCGGTGTTGTGAAGTCTCAGATGTGACGTAAATAGTTAAAGTTTTTACAATACCTGACGAACATTTAATCTTTGGGCTTCCGTTGCACAATGGTTAACGCCGTCGGCTGTTAACCGAAAGGTTGGTGGTTCGAGCCCATCTGGGAGCGGTGTTGTGAGGTCTTAGATGTAACGAAAAATTCAGAGTTTTTTAAAAATAACTGACGAACATTTAATTTTTGGTCTTCCGTGGCGCAATGGTTAGAGCGTTCAGCTGTTATTCAAAAGGTTTGTGGTTCGAGCCCATCCGGGAGCGGTGTTGTGAAGTCTCAGATGTGACGTAAAAAGTTAAAGTTTTTCCACAATACCTGACGAACATTTAATCTTTGGGCTTCCGTGGCGCAATGGTTAGCGCGTTCGGCTGTTAACCGAAAGGTTGGTGGTTCGAGCCCATCCGGGAGCGGTGTTGTGAGGTCTCAGATGTGACGTAAAAAGTCAAAGTTTTTCCACAATACCTGACGAACATTTAATTTTTGGGCTTCCGTGGCGCAATGGTTAGCGCGTTCGGCTGTTAACCGAAAGGTTGGTGGTTCGAGCCCACCCAAGAGCGGTGTTGTGAAATCTCACATGTAACGTAAAAAGCCAAAGATTTCCACAATACCTGACGACCATTTCATTTCTGAGCTTCCTTGGCTCGAAGGTTAGCGCGTTCGGATGTTAACCAAAAGGTTGGTGGTTCGAGCCCATCCGGGAGCGGTGTTGTGAGGTCTTAGATGTAACGTAAAATTCAGAGTTTTTTTAAAATAACTGACGAACATTTAATTTTTGGGCTTCCGTGGCGCAATTGGTTAGAGCGTTCAGCTGTTATTCAAAAGGTTTGTGGTTCGAGCAAATCCGGGAGCGGTGTTGTGAAGTCTCAGATGTGACGTAAATAGTTAAAGTTTTTCCACAATACCTGACGAACATTTAATCTTTGGGCTTCCGTTGCACAATGGTTAATGCCGTCGGCTGTTAACCGAAAGGTTGGTGGTTCGAGCCCATCCGGGAGCGGTGTTGTGAGGTCTTAGATGTAACGTAAAATTCAGAGTTTTTTAAAAATAACTGACGAACATTTAATTTTTGGGCTTCCGTGGCGCAAAGGTTAGAGCGTTCAGCTGTTATTCAAAAGGTTTGTGGTTCGAGCCCATCCGGGAGCGGTGTTGTGAAGTCTCAGATGTGACGTAAATAGTTAAAGTTTTTCCACAATACCTGACGAACATTTAATCTTTGGGCTTCCGTTGCACTATGGTTAATGCCGTCGGCTGTTAACCGAAAGGTTGGTGGTTCGAGCCCATCCGGGAGTGGTGTTGTGAGGTCTCAGATGTGACGTAAAAAGTCAAAGTTTTTCCACAATACCTGACGAACATTTAATCTTTGGGCTTCCGTGGCGCAATGGTTAGCGCGTTCGGCTGTTAACCGAAAGGTTGGTGGTTCGAGCCCATCCGAGAGCGGTGTTGTGAGGTCTCAGATGTGACGTAAAAAGTCAAAGTTTTTCCACAATACCTGACGAACATTTAATTTTTGGGCTTCCGTGGCGCAATGGTTAGCGCGTTCGGCTGTTAACCGAAAGGTTGGTGGTTCGAGCCCATCCGAGAGCGGTGTTGTGAGGTCTCAGATGTGACGTAAAAAGTCAAAGTTTTTCCACAATACCTGACGAACATTTAATCTTTGGGCTTCCGTGGCGCAATGGTTAGCGCGTTCGGCTGCTAACCGAAAGGTTGGTGGTTCGAGCCCATCCGTGAGCGGTGTTGTGAGGTCTCAGATGTGACGTAAAAAGTCAAAGTTTTTCCACAATACCTGACGAACATTTAATTTTTGGGCTTCCGTGGCGCAATGGTTAGCGCGTTCGGCTGTTAACCGAAAGGTTGGTGGTTCGAGCCCATCCGTGAGCGGTGTTGTGAGGTCTCAGATGTGACGTAAAAAGTCAAAGTTTTTCCACAATACCTGACGAACATTTAATTTTTGGGCTTCCGTGGCGCAATGGTTAGCGCGTTCGGCTGTTAACCGAAAGGTTGGTGGTTCGAGCCCACCCAAGAGCGGTGTTGTGAAATCTCACATGTAACGTAAAAATCCAAAGTTTTTTCACAATACCTGACGAACATTTAATCTTTGGGCTTCCGTTGCGCAATGGTTAACGCCGTCGGCTGTTAACCGAAAGGTTGGTGGTTCGAGCCCATCCGGGAGCGGTGTTGTGAGGTCTTAGATGTAACGTAAAATTCAGAGTTTTTTAAAAATAACTGACGAACATTTAATTTTTGGGCTTCCGTGGCGCAAAGGTTAGAGCGTTCAGCTGTTATTCAAAAGGTTTGTGGTTCGAGCCCATCCGGGAGCGGTGTTGTGAAGTCTCAGATGTGACGTAAATAGTTAAAGTTTTTCCACAATACCTGACGAACATTTAATCTTTGGGCTTCCGTTGCACTATGGTTAATGCCGTCGGCTGTTAACCGAAAGGTTGGTGGTTCGAGCCCATCCGGGAGTGGTGTTGTGAGGTCTCAGATGTGACGTAAAAAGTCAAAGTTTTTCCACAATACCTGACGAACATTTAATCTTTGGGCTTCCGTGGCGCAATGGTTAGCGCGTTCGGCTGTTAACCGAAAGGTTGGTGGTTCGAGCCCATCCGAGAGCGGTGTTGTGAGGTCTCAGATGTGACGTAAAAAGTCAAAGTTTTTCCACAATACCTGACGAACATTTAATCTTTGGGCTTCCGTGGCGCAATGGTTAGCGCGTTCGGCTGTTAACCGAAAGGTTGGTGGTTCGAGCCCGTCCGTGAGCGGTGTTGTGAGGTCTCAGATGTGACGTAAAAAGTCAAAGTTTTTCCACAATACCTGACGAACATTTAATTTTTGGGCTTCCGTGGCGCAACGGTTAGCGCGTTCGGCTGTTAACCGAAAGGTTGGTGGTTCGAGCCCACCCAAGAGCGGTGTTGTGAAATCTCACATGTAACGTAAAAAGCCAAAGATTTCCACAATACCTGACGACCATTTCATTTCTGAGCTTCCTTGGCTCGAAGGTTAGCGCGTTCGGATGTTAACCAAAAGGTTGGTGGTTCGAGCCCATCCGGGAGCGGTGTTGTGAGGTCTTAGATGTAACGTAAAATTCAGAGTTTTTTTAAAATAACTGACGAACATTTAATTTTTGGGCTTCCGTGGCGCAATTGGTTAGAGCGTTCAGCTGTTATTCAAAAGGTTTGTGGTTCGAGCCCATCCGGGAGCGGTGTTGTGAAGTCTCAGATGTGACGTAAATAGTTAAAGTTTTTCCACAATACCTGACGAACATTTAATCTTTGGGCTTCCGTTGCACAATGGTTAATGCCGTCGGCTGTTAACCGAAAGGTTGGTGGTTCGAGCCCATCCGGGAGCGGTGTTGTGAGGTCTTAGATGTAAAGTAAAATTCAGAGTTTTTTAAAAATAACTGACGAACATTTAATTTTTGGGCTTCCGTGGCGCAAAGGTTAGAGCGTTCAGCTGTTATTCAAAAGGTTTGTGGTTCGAGCCCATCCGGGAGCGGTGTTGTGAAGTCTCAGATGTGACGTAAATAGTTAAAGTTTTTCCACAATGCCTGACGAACATTTAATCTTTGGGCTTCCGTTGCACAATGGTTAACGCCGTCGGCTGTTAACCGAAAGGTTGGTGGTTCGAGCCCATCCGGGAGCGGTGTTGTGAGGTCTCAGATGTGACGTAAAAAGTCAAAGTTTTTCCACAATACCTGACGAACATTTAATCTTTGGGCTTCCGTGGCGCAATGGTTAGCGCGTTCGGCTGTTAACCGAAAGGTTGGTGGTTCGAGCCCATCCGAGAGCGGTGTTGTGGGGTCTCAGATGTGACGTAAAAAGTCAAAGTTTTTCCACAATACCTGACGAACATTTAATCTTTGGGCTTCCGTGGCGCAATGGTTAGCGCGTTCGGCTGTTAACCGAAAGGTTGGTGGTTCGAGCCCATCCGTGAGCGGTGTTGTGAGGTCTCAGATGTGACGTAAAAAGTCAAAGTTTTTCCACAATACCTGACGAACATTCAATTTTTGGGCTTCCGTGGCGCAATGGTTAGCGCGTTCGGCTGTTAACCGAAAGGTTGGTGGTTCGAGCCCACCCAAGAGCGGTGTTGTGAAATCTCACATGTAACGTAAAAAGCCAAAGTTTTTCCACAATACCTGACGAACATTTAATTTTTGGGCTTCCGTGGCGCAATGATTAGCGCGTTCGGCTGTTAACTGAAAGGTTGGTGGTTCGAGACCATCCGGGAGCGGTGTTGTGAGCTCTCACATGTAACGTAAAAAGCCAAAGTGTTTCCAAAATACCCGACGACCATTTATTTTTTGGGCTTCCGTGGCGCAATGGTTAGCGCGTTCGGCTGTTAACCGAAAGGTTGGTGGTTCGAGCCCACCCAAGAGCGGTGTTGTGAAATCTCACATGTAACGTAAAAATCCAAAGTTTTTTCACAATACCTGACGAACATTTAATCTTTGGGCTTCCGTTGCGCAATGGTTAACGCCGTCGGCTGTTAATCGAAAGGTTGGTGGTTCGAGCCCATCCGGGAGCGGTGTTGTGAGGTCTTAGATGTAACGTAAAATTCAGAGTTTTTTAAAAATAACTGACGAACATTTAATTTTTGGGCTTCCGTGGCGCAAAGGTTAGAGCGTTCAGCTGTTATTCAAAAGGTTTGTGGTTCGAGCCCATCCGGGAGCGGTGTTGTGAAGTCTCAGATGTGACGTAAATAGTTAAAGTTTTTCCACAATACCTGACAAACATTTAATCTTTGGGCTTCCGTTGCACTATGGTTAATGCCGTCGGCTATTAACCGAAAGGTTGGTGGTTCGAGCCCATCCGGGAGTGGTGTTGTGAGGTCTCAGATGTGACGTAAAAAGTCAAAGTTTTTCCACAATACCTGACGAACATTTAATCTTTGGGCTTCCGTGGCGCAATGGTTAGCGCGTTCGGCTGTTAACCGAAAGGTTGGTGGTTCGAGCCCATCCGAGAGCGGTGTTGTGAGGTCTCAGATGTGACGTAAAAAGTCAAAGTTTTTCCACAATACCTGACGAACATTTAATCTTTGGGCTTCCGTGGCGCAATGGTTAGCGCGTTCGGCTGTTAACCGAAAGGTTGGTGGTTCGAGCCCACCCAAGAGCGGTGTTGTGAAATCTCACATGTAACGTAAAAAGCCAAAGATTTCCACAATACCTGACGACCATTTCATTTCTGAGCTTCCTTGGCTCGAAGGTTAGCGCGTTCGGATGTTAACCAAAAGGTTGGTGGTTCGAGCCCACCCGGCTACCGTGTTGTGAAGTTCAAATGTAACGTAAAAAGCCAAAGTTTTTCCACAATAGCTGACGACCGTTTAATTTTTGAGCTTCCGTGGCGCAATGGTTAGCGCGTTCGGCTGTTAACCGAAAGGTTGGTGGTTCGAGCCCACCCGGGAGCGGTGTTGTGAGATCTCAAACGTAATGTCAAATGCCAAAGTTTTTCCACAATACCTGACGAACATTTAATTTTTGGGCTTCCGTGGCGCAATGATTAGCGCGTTCGGCTGTTAACCGAAAGGTTGGTGGTTCGAGCCCACCCGGGAGCGGTGTTGTGAGCTCTCACATGTAATGTAAAAAGCCAAAGTGTTTCCACAATACCTGACGAACATTTAATCGTTGGGCTTCCGTTGCGCAATGGTTAACGCCGTCGGCTGTTAACCGAAAGGTTGGTGGTTCGAGCCCATCCGGGAGCGGTGTTGTGAGGTCTTAGGTGTAACGTAAAATTCAGAGTTTTTTAAAAATAACTGACGAACATTTAATTTTTGGGCTTCCGTGGCGCAATGGTTAGAGCGTTCAGCTGTTATTCAAAAGGTTTGTGGTTCGAGCCCATCCGAGAGCGGTGTTGTGAAGTCTCAGATGTGACGTAAAAAGTCAAAGCTTTTCCACAATACCTGACGAACATTTAATCTTTGGGCTTCCGTTGCACAATGGTTAACGCCGTTGGCTGTTAACCGAAAGGTTGGTGGTTCGAGCCCATCCGTGAGCGGTGTTGTGAGGTCTCAGATGTGACGTAAAAAGTCAAAGGTTTCCACAATACCTGACGAACATTTAATTTTTGGGCTTCCGTGGCGCAATGGTAAGCGCGTTCGGCTGTTAACCGAAAGGTTGGTGGTTCGAGCCCACCCAAGAGCGGTGTTGTGAAATCTCACATGTAACGTAAAAATCCAAAGTTTTTCCACAATACCTGACGAACATTTAATCGTTGGGCTTCCGTTGCGCAATGGTTAACGCCGTCGGCTGTTACCGAAAGGTTGGTGGTTCGAGCCCATCCGGGAGCGGTGTTGTGAGGTCTTAGATGTAACGTAAAATTCAGAGTTTTTTTTAAAATAACTGACGAACATTTAATTTTTGGGCTTCCGTGGCGCAATTGGTTAGAGCGTTCAGCTGTTATTCAAAAGGTTTGTGGTTCGAGCCCATCCGGGAGCGGTGTTGTGAAGTCTCAGATGTTACGTAAAAAGTCAAAGTTTTTCCACAATACCTGACGACCATTTCACTTCTGAGCTTCCTTGGCTCCATGGTTAGCGTGTTCGGATGTTAAGCTTAAGGTTTGTGGTTCGAGCCCATCCGGGAGCGGTGTTGTGAAGTCTCAGATGTGACGTAAATAGTTAAAGTTTTTCCACAATACCTGACGAACATTTAGTGTTTGGGCTTCCGTTGCACAATGGTTAACGCCGTCGGCTGTTAACCGAAAGGTTGGTGGTTCGAGCCCATCCGGGAGCGGTGTTGTGAGGTCTTAGATGTAACGTAAAATTCAGAGTTTTTTAAAAATAACTGACGAACATTTAATTTTTGGTCTTCCGTGGCGCAATGGTTAGAGCGTTCAGCTGTTATTCAAAAGGTTTGTGGTTCGAGCCCATCCGTGAGCGGTGTTGTGAGGTCTCAGATGTGACGTAAAAAGTCAAAGTTTTTCCACAATACCTGACGAACATTTAATCTTTGGGCTTCCGTGGCGCAATGGTTAGCGCGTTCGGCTGTTAACCGAAAGGTTGGTGGTTCGAGCCCACCCAAGAGCGGTGTTGTGAAATCTCACATGTAACGTAAAAAGCCAAAGATTTCCACAATACCTGACGACCATTTCATTTCTGAGCTTCCTTGGCTCGAAGGTTAGCGCGTTCGGATGTTAACCAAAAGGTTGGTGGTTCGAGCCCACCCGGCTACCGTGTTGTGAAGTTCAAATGTAACGTAAAAAGCCAAAGTTTTTCCACAATAGCTGACGACCGTTTAATTTTTGAGCTTCCGTGGCGCAATGGTTAGCGCGTTCGGCTGTTAACCGAAAGGTTGGTGGTTCGAGCCCACCCGGGAGCGGTGTTGTGAGATCTCAAACGTAATGTCAAATGCCAAAGTTTTTCCACAATACCTGACGAACATTTAATTTTTGGGCTTCCGTGGCGCAATGATTAGCGCGTTCGGCTGTTAACCGAAAGGTTGGTGGTTCGAGCCCACCCGGGAGCGGTGTTGTGAGATCTCAAACGTAATGTCAAATGCCAAAGTTTTTCCACAATACCTGACGAACATTTAATTTTTGGGCTTCCGTGGCGCAATGATTAGCGCGTTCGGCTGTTAACCGAAAGGTTGGTGGTTCGAGCCCACCCGGGAGCGGTGTTGTGAGCTCTCACATGTAATGTAAAAAGCCAAAGTGTTTCCACAATACCTGACGAACATTTAATCGTTGGGCTTCCGTTGCGCAATGGTTAACGCCGTCGGCTGTTAACCGAAAGGTTGGTGGTTCGAGCCCATCCGGGAGCGGTGTTGTGAGGTCTTAGGTGTAACGTAAAATTCAGAGTTTTTTAAAAATAACTGACGAACATTTAATTTTTGGGCTTCCGTGGCGCAATGGTTAGAGCGTTCAGCTGTTATTCAAAAGGTTTGTGGTTCGAGCCCATCCGAGAGCGGTGTTGTGAAGTCTCAGATGTGACGTAAAAAGTCAAAGTTTTTCCACAATACCTGACGAACATTTAATATTTGGGCTTCCGTGAAGCAATGGTTAGCGCGTCCGGCTGTTAACCGAAAGGTTGGTGGTTCGAGCCCACCCGGGAGCGGTGTTGTCAAATCTCACATGTAACGTAAAAATCCAAAGTTTTTCCACAATACCTGACGATCATTTAATCTTTGGGCTTCCGTTGCGCAATGGTTAACGCCGTCGGCTGTTAACCGAAAGGTTGGTGGTTCGAGCCCATCCGGGAGCTGTGTTGTGAGGTCTTAGATGTAACGTAAAATTCAGAGTGTTTTAAAAATAACTGACGAACATTTAATTTTTGGGCTTCCGTGGCGCAATGGTTAGAGCGTTCAGCTGTTATTCAAAAGGTTTG